>NC_139704.1:37140317-37297817 GCF_964188405.1 Protomyctophum parallelum
TTGGTTGGGGTCTTTCTTCACCCGGGGCCCCCCGGACTCATCTCAGTACTCATTACATTCCTCGCTCTGCTCCTGTTCCAGAACAATGTCAAATTAGACAATAATTTAAACATAAAAAGTTTTTGTAGCTGGGCACTGATTACAAAAATGATTAGTAGTTAATACCAGGGGTCTTCCACAGGGGGCCGGGACTAGTTTTGCCCTATTCTTGCACCCATATATGTGATTTGCAAGTATTTCGAATAGTATTAGAATATCTTGCGTTTATGTATAGTACTTTGATAGTTTATTAATGTTCTACCATTATTGTTGACAGATGTTACTGCAGGGAATAAAGGTATTGCAACTTCTCACTTTGGGCACGCAGAACGTGTCCATTTATTTCACACACTGCACTAACAACACTAACAACACAACACACACACCTATCTTCTTAAGAGCCCATGGTCAATTATGCCTACAATACATTATTTGCAGGATCTATTCATCTTCGTCATCATCATCTTGAATGTCCTCCCTAATAGTGTTGACACAGTCTCCACCATAGAATTTGCAGAGAGTGCAAGGCAGGTTATTGTTTGAGCAGCTGCACCGTCCCTTGCAACCTGCTTTGCAACCACAAGTACTGCCTTTGGAGCAGGGAGGGCAAGACACCTGACTGGAACATACCCTCCACTATCTGAATTCCATCCATTTTGTTCGATTGGTGGAAGCTCAGGGCAATTTGTCAGGTATGATGATCCTGCATTGTGACGTAGTTGGCACAGAGGATATGTGGTAGCAGTGCAGCACGAGTTGGAGGTAGCATCTCACCCTCCAAGTTCTTTGACCGAAATAGTTCCCATCTAGTAATAGCAAGGTTGTTGGACCTTTTGGACTGTAAACACTGCATGCAAAATGTTCCAATGGTGAGGGAAGCTTGCCGTTAACAAGCTCAGGAGGAATGGAACCCATTCCAAGGTCCTTGAAGCAGTTAATGGCATGATCATCATCATCAAGCCTCAAGTAGGCATTGACCCATGTCTTCTTGGAGATTCCAACTAAATTTCCTCCCCAGTCAGCACCAGAAAAATTGTGCAGGCCCAGGAAGGTTGTGTAGGCCCAGGAAGAATGTAATTTTTTGCCCCATCTGACACAAGCGCTGATGAAACCAGACTCTTCAATGGTGTGTTCTCTTTGAACAGATTGCCTCCACAGTGCAACTCAATCAATTTACATTGCTTGAGAGCATTTTCTCTTGACCTCAATGCAATCTCTCCTGAGAGCTGATAATGTTCTTTCCTTGAAGACCTGGAAGCTTTTGGGAAGCTGTTGAGGTACTGATTACCAGCTCAGTGGCCTTATGGTTAGAGTGTCCGCCCTGAGACTGGGAGGTCGGGGTTCGATCCCCGGCCGGATCATACCAAAGACTCTAAAAATGGGACCCAGTGCCTCCCTGCTTGACACTCAGCATCAAGGGTTGGATTGGGGGTAAGTCCCTAGCATCATGTCCAGGGGGTGTACTTGTACATCAAGCTGCCTCACGCTACAGAAACAGGAGATAGGCTCCTACCCTATGGGCCTCATGGCTCGGCAAGGCTACTTGAGGTACTGATTCACTAGACCAGAAAGATGAGGTGTGGTAGTGACTAGTCGGTCCAGAGCTGCTTCATCTCTATTGAGTCCAACCATCCCACCATGTCCCTTTAGCTTCTTGATTTCCTGCTCAAGGGCTTGATCTGTGAAGAGATGAGATGACTTTGCCCTGACTTCAGTGCGTTCCATGTTTCTGGGTCATCCTGTTCAAGAGCGTTCATTTGGGCAAGATAGACTGGCATCAGTCGAGCATATTTAAGGAGATCACGAGCACTTGATGATGACAAGTAGACCTCCCAGTCACCTGACCGACAACAGAAAGACAAAGAGAAAAGAGAAAGACAGCAGCCTGTCTGATCTTGACTGATCTTTATTTAGAAGAAATATTTGCTACACTTGGGTCTGAGGCACCTTACTTTGAAAATAGCTGATCTACAAGCTCAAACTACAACCTTGTAGATCAGCTGGTATTGGCTACTACAATTTTTTTATATCAGAGCCCAGCTACAAATACTTTTATGCTTCATTTATGATCTAATTTGACAATATTCTGGAGCAGAGCAAGGAATGTAATGAGAACTGGGATAGGCCCAGGGGTCAGTCCTGGAGGTCCCAGGTGAGGAAACACCCCTACCAAAAGTCCAAAAAGATTCTTCTGACCACTTTAAAAGTTTAAGAAATCAACTGTTTTAAAACATACAAAACTATTCTAATATTATGAAAATCGGACATTAACTGGCTGGCATACTGTTCTGGGAGGTCACAAATAGATGACCCCCCCCAGAAACGGGGTTTGGACTCTATAGAACCAAGATCTGCAAAAAAAACTATTTTAGCACAAAGATCCTACGGGAGCTGTTTTTTTGACGCCTCGTACCACACTATTCAGCAGATTTTGATTTAGTCTTAATCTTTGTCTTTTGAATAACCATTTAGTCTTAGCCTAGTCTTTATGTCGACTAAATATCAACATCTTAGTCTTATTGCAATGTTAATTTTGCCAGAAAAGGTCTTAGTTTACTCTTTTGAATAACACATTATTTAGTCTTAGTCCTATTTGGTCATCTGACCTTAGTCCTTTAGTCTTTCAGTCTTTGAACACTGCTTGTCGTTTTTTATCTCTAGAAAACACCATGGAGGTGGTTCTGTTTAAGAGTCCAACGTCCGGACTGGGCTTCAGTTTCTACATCTCTGACATCACGTCGGGGCCGGACACCGGCACCGTGGTCCGCATCAAGCGGCTGTTCGAAGGCCAGCCGGCGGCCGAGAGCGGCCTCCTGCAGGAGGGAGACATCATCATCTCTGTCAACGGAGAGGCCGTCAGGGACCTCTCCTACCAGGTAAACAGCTGTGCTGTTTTAGGTAGGGTAAGTCAGGGGTGGGAAACTTTGAAGATGGAGAGGGCCACTATTGCTCACTCCAGAGGGTGTTCACTGGTTCTTTTGACCTGAGATCAGATTAAAAAAATGTCTTCTATATCCTGACAGTTTTCTGAAAAAGCTATGTTTCTATGTCAGTGGTTCTTAGATCTTTCAAAAAATAGCAGACCTACAAGCTTGAGCTTGTAGATCTGCTATTTTTCAATAGCTAAAGCATAACATAATGCTAACACCAAAAGCTGTTCCCGCCCCAAAATGGGTTAATAAATCAGTGCTATTGAACTACCCTTACGTCTGTGTGTGGGTTTTACAAATATTGAACCAAGAAAAAGTGTTTAAAAAGCACTTTTGACTAAACCTCTTTACTCCATTGGATCCTCAAACTGTCGGTCAAGCCTCATAACTTCAACTGAGTTCAATGATGGACATAACAACTAAAAAGTATCTCCACGTCACTAGTTAAAACCCTCCTAATTCCACTTGAGCTGGATTTGGGTAAGGTGATGATAATATCAGGACACATGCAAGTATCTGACCATGTCTAAAGTCACTGTACCAACGTTAATGAGGCAGTATTGTGTTGTTTTAAAAATTATACATGGTTGGTTTCTGCCTGACAGCAGAGATATACTGTAGTATGTATACATAACTTGTTTCAGTTTTTTAAAGATAGAAACATGGGAACAGGACACTCACTGTGACTTACTGTCTTTTCATTTTCTCAGACCGTCAAACGACTGTCTTATTATTGTCTTTCCTGTGTTCTTATTTTTTTTACTGTCTTATCGCAGTCTCACTGTCTTTATTGTAGTGGTGTCTTATTGTGGCGTTGCTGTCTTATTGTTGTATCGTTGTCTTGTTTTGTTGCTGTCTTGTTGTCGTTGTCTCAGAGGGTCTTGACTCTTCTCCGGGGCGCTCCATCTGAAGTCCACCTGCTCATCTGTAGACCAGGTGCCAGATCACTGGGCAATTTAGATGACCTGCTGGTGAGCGCACGCACGCGCACGCACGCACGCACGCACGCACGCAGAAACGCATATCTTAATTTGTTTATTTGGACTTTCAGTTTAATGGTCTTTTCAGACGTGTAACGCAGACGTCGCATTACTGTGCTTAACTGACCAGCCAACTGGGCCTGTATACCCAGCCAATCACCAAACGTACCTTAGTTACGTCATCAACAATGGTGGTCCCTTATTGGCCGATGGACGACACCATCATACACACATACCCATTGACCAACATACATACCCAGCCGATCGCAGTACGTGCTCGCTCTGCTTGCGCAAGTAATAATCTCCTAAAACGTGCTTATTTTGAAGCAATCAATAGACTAATGGCTCAATAGGATGTTGCTGTTTTACTGAGAACGACACCGACACGTCGACAAGTATAACTGAGTCTTAACCCAGATGCCCTGGTGTGTGTGTGTGTGTGTGTGTGTGTGTGTGTGTGTGTGTGTGTGTGTGTGTGTGTGTGCCTGTCTGTGTGTGTGTGTGTGTGTGTGTGTGTGTGTGTGTGTGTGTGCATGCTATCGTGCAGAGTCCCTGTCCCAACAGAGAGCTGCGCTCCCGGTCTCTGGACATCGTCCTGGACGAGGACTACAGCCAGCTGCTGTTCAAGCTGATGACGGAGGACGTCGTCCTGAACGACTCCCTGCCCAACGAGGACGAGGACGACGAGGACGACTGGGTGCCGGTGGTCCAGCCCCCTCCCAAGCCCCCCAACCTCCCCCCGCCCAAGCCCCTGGCCGGATGCCTCCGCCTCCGTCTGGACGTGGACCGGGCGACTCCGACTCCTCCTCCCCCTCCCCCGTCCCCCCCCCGCCTGCCCCCCCCGTCACCCGCCTCGCCTCCCCCCTCGCCCCCGTCCCCCATGTCGCCGGTCTCGCCCGCCGCCTCCCCTACTTCGACGTGCTCGACGCCCCCGGTGTCCGCCTTTTCCATGCTCCCGGCGCCGCCGTCGGGCTTTTCCATGACCCCGCCCACCTCGTTGATGACCCCGCCCCCCCACTGCGTCGCCCGGGGGGGGGAGCCGCCGGAGGAAGGGAGCGAGCGGGCGATGGCCAATGACGTCACGGGGGGAGGAGGAGGAGGAGGGGAGCAGTTCAACAGGTCGGCGTACTCTACCACGGCTGATTTTTTGGACGGCTGTCCGAACTCGACGACCGGTGCGAAGCCTATGTACACCAGGTAATGCACGCACACACACACGTGAGGACATTTCACAATGTTAACTACACTGGGGTTGCACTGATGTTTGAAGTATTTGACATAACACACTCTCGTGCACAATACAGCATATTATGTTATATCTACCGTTTTCATATTTTCATAATTCACCAGACCACTTTCTGGTCTCTATGTCAGCAGGCTAGATCCCCAATATTACATTTAACTATAGGGACCCTCTGGAACCCCCTCAAGGCGCCAGCACGGAGTAGTGTTGTTTTTCTTCGGGGGTGCGTGGGAGAGACAAGCAGCACTTGCGTGTTGGTTACATATTTTAGGCTGCTTTACATAGTACATACCCAGCCGATCTCAGTACTTAATAATGGACCTTGACATGAAAAGGGTTTTAAAATCTTCCCTGCAGCGGCGTCCGAGAGGAGGCGGACGGCAGTCTGACCTACTGCCTGATGGGAAACGGGCTGACCATCCTGGCCGACGAGGAGTACATGACCATCAGCTCCACACTGGAGCCTCCGTACAGCGCCCCGCCCACCTCCACCACCGCACGGCCCCGTCACCTGCTGGGCCACGCCCCCTCCTCCACCCCGCCTCCCCGCACGCCCAACTGCGCGGGCGTCGCGGCCGCGGCCATAGGCCCCAGTCACTCCTTCCACGGGCACATGCTCACGCCGCCCACGCACCGCCGCACCGGCTTCATGCCCCCCAGCTTCTCCTCCGACACCCTGATCCTGGGGCACCCGCGGCCCTCCGTGGCGCCGCCCCCCAAAGCCCAGACTCCCCTGGCTCTGACCACCCAGCCGCCCAAGGCCCAGCAGTATGGCCAGTACTCGCCCGTCTTCAAGGCCAGCAAGCCTCCGCCACCTTCTCCGCCTCCTCCTCTGCCCATCATCACCACCCAGGTAGGCTGCCTTTCATTGGTTTTTACCGTGGCGTTGAACATGGCGGTCGTCCATTAACCTCTTGTCTCCGTATTCAAACTTTTTGTGTTTTTTCGTGAACTGATCTCCTACTGTACTTGATCATACTACAGGTCTACAGCATCACACGACAGTACTAACAGTAACAGATCCACAAGCTGGAAACACGGCGTAAAGCGACTCGTTTTGAGCATGTAGATCTGCTACTTTTGTTACTTTGGAATTTTAAGATTTGAGATGCTAATCAAAATGTCAAATTTTGACAAGAATTGCACAGTAGGGCAGATATGACAATAACTTATACATATAAATGACAGGCAATGATCAAAATCAATGTACTAATATGGTCAAAACAGGCCATGTAGTTAATAGCATTATACTTTACTATTATACTTAATAGTATTTTATACTTTGTGATGGCCGATGTTGTGAGCTATCTTTCTCAACAGATGAATTTATCGTCTCTATCTATTTTTTGCGATTATGTCAAATAATTAGAATCGGGCTATACAGTATACACACGTGCATCTTCCCTACTTCCTTCACAGGTGTTACCACTGATACTAATGAAGGATCTGTTCCATTCTGTTCAAACAGAGTCAGTGCTGCTATTTTATTTGGTCCACACTTTAAAAGGAAAATGCATAAGGACACAAACAGTATGGGTGCAGTTATGTTACAATCACAAGCATATGACACATGTTTGGAATCATGATACAGCATGCAAGAATGTCACTCAGCAGCGTCTCTGATAGCCATATTCGTTCACACGACGGTGCTCAGGACTAGGCTTAGTCTCATATGGTGGCATAGACAGTACAACAGGGACAGTACAACACCTCGCAAGTCCTTCTGCCTCATCCTATGGACACTCCAAGCTGTCGAGAGTTTGAAACGCTCCCACAAACGCTCCCACGCTGTGGGCATGTCCCAGGCTGGACCATCAGAGAGAACGGAGCCGTCTCACACCTCCGCCCGGTGACAACACGCGGCGTCCGCTTGCCGTAGGGAAGTTGCCGACTCACCGGGTCTCTCCCGGTGACGCTGCACCCTCCATACTCCCTAGCCGCTCTCATGGGCCTGGAAGTCCACACACCGCTGCCCCGATGGCGGACCGACACACCGCGGGGAAGTCACCGGGTCCACTGCCTCTCCTCCCGGCTCCCGGCACACACACACGCACACACACACACACACACGCACGCACACGCACACTGCTACACCAGTGGGTCCCCAATTGCCCCGTGCGGTTGCGTAACTCTGAGAGTGTACAAATGGGGGTGTACATTTGTGAGTTATGGGGGTCCTTGAAATTAAAAAGTTTGACAACCACTGCACACTAAATGGAACAGAGCCTTAATTAGTATCATCGGTAACACATGTGAAGGAAGTATTAGGGAAGCGGCCCGGAAGTGTAGGAAGAGTTATTCTGTGTGCATAGAGCCCATTGTGTACTAACTGTCTGTGACCCACACAGGTCAGCTCCTCGGGAACCCACTGCAGCAGCATCCCCCGCGCTCCGGCACAGCCGTCCCCCCTGACCCAAAACCACCGCCCCCCGCCCCCGGAGCCGCCGAGGAAGTCCATCACCTACAGGGACTACGACGACGACGAAGACGAGGAGGAGGAGCGCAGAAAGGCGAGTTGCGCGAGGTTTAAAATTGTCCCTTTCCTGTCTGCATTTTTTTCCAATGGCATTTTGTCGCTGTCGCGTCGGAGTCGGAAACCTCTTATCTCCATATTCCATTATTTTCCCCCCTTCCCCCCGTAAAGCCCTGCTACTACTTGAACACACAAAAGCATCGAAAGTAGCAGTAGTAGGAGCTGTCTGAGCTCGTGGATCTGCTACTTTCGATGCTTTTGAATTTAAATCCTGAAAAGTAACAGTTTTGGACATAATGAGGTTCCCACCCGACGATATAAAGGTGCTGTTAGTGGTGTTTTGGATTTTGATTTTTTAAGACAAAAGGTGTTCTGGCTTTATTATATTCCGATACTAATCTTCGCTATAGAGTGTTTTATTTCAGTAAACAAAGGGTCCCTCCCGTTAATGTAGCCTATCACCTTGTTCTACTGCACATTTGCAAACGAGCTAAGTCTGCTTATTATAAGAAACTTGTTTTTATTGGTATAGTCACAGGTTGTGGTTTTTTTGGGCTTGTATTGGACCGGTGTTCTTAAACCAAACGAGACAACACAGATCGGTGAGACTAGCTACACTGTAGTGTGTCTATTGGCTGACCATCTCAAATTAATTGGGTCAAATTAATGATAAAGAACTCAAAATACATCAGACCGAATGCACTGCATTAATAAAGTAAAAAAATAAATCATAAACGTGGTTCATCGGTTCTCTGCCCACACGGATTTAAATTTATAAATAATTCACTTCCAATTTCAATTGTTTTTCCTATATCATATTATGATTATGGATGTTTCTCTCTCCTGATTGGATGAAATTGGTATCCCAAACAGATTTTCTTTTTTGTCCCGTTTACTAAAGAGTTGGAGAGATAGGGAGACATAGCCAGACCACAGTTACTGAACAAACACTCTTTATCGGAATATAGGGCTATTATTTAACACTTATTTTAACATCACTCACAGCACCTTTAACCACTTCATCCTGGTATTCCCAGTTTGGGCATGTCATTATCGCAAAAAAGGAAAAAAATTAAAAAGGAGGTAATTAAATGTCAAATATTTTCAATAAGTTTCAAAAATAGTGAAATTAGCAGACCTGCTGTACAACATTGCAACACGGCGCAATGTGATGCATTGTGAGCTTATAGATAGCTATTTTCACTATTTTTGTGTGACACCGTTGTACAACGAATGCCTTTCAGCCATTCACCACACTATCTTTGAATGTGCACAAGTCCAACCATACAAATTTACGCAAGCAACCTTTAATATAACCTTTCACATGACAAAGCCTGCTTATACAACTACCTACACATCGGCCACTGCCCCCCTGTGAATGTCATCTTATTGTTACGATATAGGCCGATGGCAGTCAACAAGGCGAATATCGGCCGATACAATGTACGGCCGATATATCGATGCATCCCAAGGTTATTATAGTTTTGCATTTCTCATTAGATTGTTTTCGCCCCTGTGTGTGTGTGTTTGTGTGAGTGTGTCTGAGTGAGTGCGTGATTCCGGAGCTAATCGCGCAAAACAAAAAAATCACCGGACCTATCGGGCGCCAAAACGTTTTGTGCACGCTGCCAGTAGAACGAGGAAGACACTACTTTTTTTTTCTAATCCGTGAACGACAACTACCTATTTTTTTTCTTCTTTTCTTCTTCTTCTTTTTTTGTGCATGCATTTATACCTCCGCCCACCGTCCTTCCGGATTGCACCTTTCTTCACAGGAAGAAAGAGTGGCCTGGTAAATCGCCGGATGTCATACGGACGTGCTTCTGTCGCCTACACATACAGCTCAGTGTATGGAGTATGTATCATTGACTCTTGCTATGCCCTCGTAGCATAGCTAAGGTCACTAACCCCAGGCAGAAGTAAACACATGACGCATGTGGAATTACAGAGGCTCCTATCTTTGTATATCAAGATGGCTCTTCCCCAATGATGTTTATTTCACAAAGAAAAATGTTTTCTTGCACATACCTATCGATTGGTTTTGTTTTGCTGTATCGTTGAGCTTATAAGTTACACTCTGTCGCGCAACGGTGTTGCTTGCCAAAAAAGGACAGATCTACAAGCTGTCAACGGCCTTGCACCACGACACGGTGATAGCTCATAGATCAGTTCTTTTTGGAAACAATTTTCGCAACAACTACGGTGTGAAGTTGCAGGACTTTTTTTTCTCCCCTTTGGCAAAAAAATAAATAAGCGTGAATCCGTGATCAGCATTGCTCACTTCACTGATGACAACCACCCGGTGCTTGTTTCTACCTACTCCGGCGTACGAGAGTGTCTCTTGCTGAAAAAAAAAAGAAAAATATCAACTTAAAAAGTAAAGACGGATCCACGTGGATCCATTATTTTCGGCGAGTGACACTGTCAGCAGCAGCAGACCTACAAGCTCATAGTGCTGGCGCGCTACGAGCTTGTAGGTCTGCTATTTTAAGGAGTATGAATGAGGGTTAACTTTCATGTCCATTGAATATGAGCTGTTGCGTCAGTTGGATTTAATGACTTTATAAAGAACTTTGCCTTCAAGAAAAGCAGGAGAAAGCACTTATAATATCAGCAATGGTAAGTCAAATAGGCTATACAGTATGGCTTACAGTGTTAATCTATATTTGTATAGCCTGCGTGTACTTGTGTTTGATGCCTGGCCTTCATTGAATGTTGCATACTATGCTGTTTATTTCACCAATGCTGTCTTGCATATTTCTATGAACCAACAACTGTGTTTGTTTGCTGTGACATTAAGTTTAATTTTACTCACTCCATCGTGCAATGGTGACAGATCTACAAACTATCAATGCGTTGCATCGCAACGCTGTGATAGCTTGCAAATCTGGGTTTTTTCTTTTTTTTGGAACGTGACAACTACGGAGTGAAGTTGCAGGACTTTTCTTTTCTCCCTTAGGCAAAAAATGATAAGCCTGGCTGAATCAGCTGAATCAGCATTGCTAGCTGCTAAGTAAAATAGGCTATAATGGCTTACAGCGTCCATTTATATTTAATATTTATATAGCCTGCGTGTACTTGTGTATGATGCCTGCCTGGCCTTCATTGAATGTTGCACAGTGGTTTGAGCAGCGCCGCCTGCTTGCAGAACACAAAATTAACGGACAGCTGACACCTTCACCTTCACTGCTGTGTTTAGACTGTTGCCTTGGTTGTCCTTGCGTGTTCGATGTGTTGTCTAGCCAATTTGGTGCCTTTCGAGGCCTACAGTTTATTGGGTTTGGTGAGCTTGCGTGTCACTGTCTGAGCTATGGGATGTTGTGTTTGAGAGAATGGTCCTCAACCGCTAATGCAATGCACAAGGATAATGTTTGTTTGTTTGTTTGTGTGGTGCATAAGATGGCCTACAAAGATGATTAGCCCTGGGCCGTGTGATGATGTAACTTGGCTCTGTGCCCATACGCATGTGATTGTGATGGCATTCGGCGTAGACCTACTTTTGACTGTGTTTTATGTTTTCGCCCCTGTGTGTCTGTCTGTGTGTCTGTAAACTCTGTATGTCTGTCTGTCTGTCTGTCTGTCCAGAGCTAATCTTGTACTAATCAGCGGCCAACATTTTGTTAGGCGAAAGGATGACACCCCCTCCCAAATGTCTCAATTCGGCCTCATGGTGGCGCAATACCAGCCCGCTTTGCGTTTGGTTTTTGAATTGTAGATTGTATACAATCAAAATTGGATTCCATGGATTGATAAGGCAATTCCTCATATAGGTCCCGCCCATTTCTGCCTAACTGCCATAATTGCAATTTCTTCAAAACACTTTTTTCCACTACAGATGCTGGAAAACTCACTACAAAAAATCACTACACTTCTGGTGTCATGTGATCGACCGATTTTGATATTCCATAACAATTGGCTACAATTTGCTTCCAAATCTTGTGTGGGAAGCAAAGAATGTAAAAAAAAACAAAAAAAACATGAGCACATTGTCCGACTGCCCCCTAATTTAACACTCTTTTCGCCCAGCGTCATTTGGAACCATTAATCAGTACGCCCAGCGATTTGCAGCTTCAGAGCCCATTTCAAAGTGACACGACGCCATCTTGGTTGTGCTAGGAAATAATAGCATGTAGCCAAAAGACCCCCGAGAGGATCGACAGCCACCGGAGGTATGATTACTTGTAACGTGACAAGCGGTGGGACCACGATTGGCCGCCACAAACAATCTTTTGTTAGAATTGGAAGGATTGATTTAGATTAGAGTTATACACGTTTTTAAGATTTTTAATCCCATCCATTAAAATGGAGCTGGACCACTTTGGATGACGGACTAGCCGGAAATGACATCGGATCGAATGTTGCCCAATAGACGCTCCCGGCCTGTAGACCGGTGCGCTCTGTTATGAAACGAGTAATGTTCCGTATTTTTGATGAATCTCCGTCCTGGGCGATGGGCGTAATGATTTAATAAGGCGGAGACTTCCGTCTGGGGCGATAGGAGTGTTAATCACATATTGAGGGGGCTGTAGTACACAACACCGAGCAGTTTGTTTGTAGAACTATGATTACAGTATTTCACCAAACTCTGGTAGAGTGGGCGGGGCCTATTTCATAGAAACGATGCCATATCATGACTGCACTGTCCAATCGACCCCAAATTGGAATGGCATGTTGAGGGGCCTCTATAGTGCCACCTCTAAAAGAGAGTCCCCTTCTGCCCCCTGCAGCCCATGACTGACCTGGACATACTGTATGCTCTCCACTGAGCACCCCATTTTGTTTTCAGTTCAGTTTGAAAGACTTTTTTTAGGCTTATTTTTTGTTCGTTTTTTGTGTTTTTTTTATAATTCAATATAATATAATATGGGGTATTTGTATTATTGTGTAATACAACTCATGAAACAACATACCATTAAAACTACTGTTAACTGTTAAAACTTTCATATCCACCCACAAAACTAGGGTTATGTACAGTATGTATCAGTGACATTAGATGAAAACACAAGAGAACATTTTCTCTCTACAATTTAGTTTGTTGCAGTTCGTTTTGAAAACACACAAAAAGATACGATAGTTTTCGTTTTTGGTTATTTACATTCTTTTCAATGCCTCGTTTCATTTCAGTTCACAAAAAAAAAAGTTTTCTCATGTGTATTTTCAGTTGGGTTTTTTTTTGTTTACTTTTTTCAGTCTCAGTTGAACTATAATAACCTTGGTGCCTCCCTAATTGTACTGTGTCTGTTTGTTCACCCGACAGGGGACTAAGGATTAAGGAGGTTGTTCTGACCGGACAGGACGGTGGTTCTCAACCCACACAACCCCCGCCGTAACAACCTCCCCCTCCCCTCCCCCCCCCCCCCCCCCCATCCCTTGTCTCTGACTACCGTAGAAAAGTCGCGCTCCTCCCCCTCGCGCACGAGAGGTCCGGTCCGACTATCTGGGCAACGAGCTAGACGAGGATTACAGCCAGCTCATTTACAAGCTCCTGACGTCCGACATGATCCTGGACGAGGCGACTAAGGACTACGACGACGAGTACAGTGACGGCGGCGCGTCGCTAATTGATTGTGTTTGTTCCGTCAACTGGCAGGGACTGATCAAGGAGTTCGAACTGTCAGTGGTTCTGAACAAGTCCCGGAGTGGCAGCTTCGGCTTCACCATCACGCGCAGCAAGCTGGACAACTGCTACTACATCCAGGAGGTGCTGGACAACCCGGCCAAGACGGACGGACGCATCCGGGCAGGCGACAGGCTCATAATGGTACGCACACGCACAAGCACACAGTTTACAATATCGTGCAATTACACATGTAGGAGCCAAAATATACATTTTGTTTGTTTGTTTATTCTATTTGTTTATTTTTTCCCACGCTTGGGTTTTCGATGTGCCACAGCCCTTACCTGATTGATGAGCTCCTGCTGTGTGTCTGCTAATCATTTTACTTACAGTATGTCAGCTGTGTGTCTGGGCAGGGGCATTCAGTGAGAGAATGGGGGTGAGCTCTAGGCTCAATATTTTCTGTTGACCGTTTATCTTTTGATCGTTTATACCAACAGAGTACGTTTTCATTTATCAACATTTTCAGTACATTCTTGGACCTTGTTTATTTGTCAATAAATCACCTTAACTACAATAAGAACTTTTCTGGATTTGATTGAAAGAAACGCGTCATACAGTTCCTGCCGACAGCTCAGCCTCATAGCACTACTACTATTTGATTTGACGGGAAGAAGTAGTCGCTACAACAACACAGTTTTGGCAAATGTGTCTAATGCTCTTAATCCGGAGCGATTTACAGTAAGGGATTACCCTTTAGTGCCCTTTAGTCGCGTTCCTGTCGTTGCTCACTTGACTGACACATGATATGAATTAAAATTCTATTTCTGTTCGGCTTTTAGGATTGTGAAGATATGTGCAGATATGACAAATAACATTACTGACATATATGTATTAACATTACACTTTCGAAAAGACATTATACTTTCAAAGTGTGTGTGTGTGTGTGTGTGTGTGTGTCTTTCTCTGTCTCTGTCTGTCTGTCTGTGTGTGTCTTTCTCCCTCTCGCCTGTCCCCAGGTAAATGGCCACGACGTCACCAACGTGACGGACGACGTGGCCATGTCCGTCCTGCGCCAGTCCCCCAGGAGACTGAGCATGACCCTGGGCAGGGCGGTCACCAACCTGGTGGCGCGGCCCACGTGTGACAGCCTCCCCGACATCGTTCTGTACAAGACCCCTTCAGGACAGCTGGGTATACACACTGTTCCAGGCGTCATGCTCACACACACACACGCGCCACTACACACTGCTGCTTTGACCCTTTAACCCATTCTGACCTGAGATCAGATTCATACGAGGTTTCCACTGGACACACACTGGTCTGATTAAACTCTGTGTGATGGAGCTAATACATATATAAATATCCATTCGTTCAAGACTTCATTTAGTTTCTGTTTAGTTTGTGTTAGTTCTATGAGTGCACGAGTAGTATTGGTTTTAACCCCTTGAATCGCAGCCTATTCTAAGTTTCTAAGTGCATGAGAAGTTTCTGTTTTAGGAATTGACAAGTTCTTGTATCAAGTTTTTAGTTGTTCAGGTATTATGAGGAAAGCCTTGATTTATAGAAAAGAAGCTATAGGATGAAAGAATGCCTGGTGTGAGATGAGTCTATGATGATATTACATGCAATTCTATGTCATTTTAGTTCGTTTTAGTTTGAGTTTAGTTCGTCATTTTAGTTAGTTTTAGTTTGTTTGTTTATTTTAGTTTTTTTTACCGTTAGTTTCAGTTTCCCCCATTTACTTTTAGTCTTATTTCTTGATTACTTTGGCGTGCGTGCGTGTGTGTATGTTTGTGTCCGTGCGTGTGTGCGTGCATGCATGCATGTGTGTGTATCCATATGCGTGTGTGTATACGTGTGTGTGTGTGTGTGTGTGTGTGTGTAGGTATAAAGCTGACGGGGGGCATAGGCAGCAAGTGGCAGGGCATCTACTGTCTGGAGGTGGTCCCGGGCTCACCGGCCAGCGAGGAAGGCAGCGTCCGACCCAACGACAAGATCCTGTACATCTGTGGCCGCTGCACGCTGGGCATGACCCTGGAGGACGCCGTCAAAGCCTGCGAGATCGCCCCGCGCAAAGTCAAGCTTAAAGTCCTCAGGTATATGGCCCAACGCCAAAGACCGTCCAAAATGTCTTCTTGCGACCATAGCGTGACCGCATGCCGTGCCGTCCCCTCAGGGTTTAAACTCAATTTACAGTTTAGGAATTTAGCAGATGCTCTTAATCCAGACTTACTTACAGTAAGCAAGAACAACACATGGTAATATATCAACATCCGTCTAACAGTGGAATATCTGTACAATGAAACTCTGAGTATACACTATAGAGTGCTTTGTCTACATATAATGCTATCTAAATTACATAAGTTTAGCCTTTGCATACGCCTGTAAGGTCGTCGAGGCTAGTGCAAGTGCTACGGCAAGTGCTACGGGCTAAGATGGAGTCTGAAGAGGTGAGTTTTCAGACTACGGCGGAAGACTGGGAGTGAGTCTGCACTGGGAAGTTCATTCCATGGTTTTGGAGCCAGAAGAGTCTGGGACATGTGGAGCGTTGTCCCGGCTGTTTTAGTGAAGGTTCTGCCAGCCTCTCTGTGTTGGCTGAAGTGAGCGAGCGGGGGGGGGGATCCCTGTGGGACCGTTTGGGGGGATGAAAGCAAACCTTTCCAAGAAAAAGTCTGGAAAAACAGAACTAGATACTGAAGAAAAAAATAACTAGAGCAAAAAGGGCAAAAAGGCTAAAGCAGTTAATAAAGCAGTTTTAAAAAGAAAGCTCAGAAATTTCAAAGCAGTTTTAAAGAAAGCTCAGAATTTTAAAGAAACCTCCGAAATTTCAAAGCAAGTGCAAAAGGTCAGAGTGTTTTACCTGCTGTTCTGAAGTAAAGTACAGCCTGTTCAGCTGTTCTCACAGCAAGGGCTTTGACACCACCGTGCCCGCGCCTCGCTGTGCCACGCGTCGTGCACGGCAACAAGGCAAGTGCCACTGCTGAGTGAGGTTGTTACTGTAACCCCGAATCGGGGTTCAACATGTACCCACAGAAGAGACGCTATATTAACAAACAAAGTGTCCTTTTCACCCTTAAAGACTTAAGGGTTACATGTGGGGGTGGGGGTGTGACTGTTTACAGCTGATGTGTCGTGTCCTCCTTTCTGACAGGGAGGACCAGCCAGTCACCCCCAAGGCCAAGTGGAATGGTAAGTGTGTCGCCCATGTTGTGTTGCCATATTTTGTGAGAGAAATCTTTGACTATAGGCCGCATGATCACTTTAAACAATACTGTTTCGGTATCATCTTCATCATCATCATTGTTGTTATTGTTTTTATTATTATTATTATCATTATTATTAACAATAATAATAAGGGTAATAATAATAATCATAATAATTAATAAATAAATAATAATAACAATTAGTTTGTGTTAGTTTGTTCGTTTTAGTTAAATATAACCACCTCTCATTGTTGTTGGTTGCACTGGTGGACTGCCAGGCAACCAAGTTATTTATGGTCAAGGATGCGAAAATAATGAGTCATAATAGGTAATGGGTGATAACAGTAGCTTAATCATTGACTGAAGAATTCCGAAAATGTCCTTCAGCTCTTGATCGGATCACATTTCTGTGACGGTTGACGGTTGGCTATATTTCGTTCACCATCTGCACCTGTAACGTGAAAGAATCATTTGTTTAAATGGCCAATAAATAAGGCATTTATATGTCAAACCATCCTTTTGTTGTATTTTCCTCTAGGCTTGTTCGATTGGAAGAAGGACAGGAAGTTCTTCACTCGTTTCGAGGACAGCAGCAATCCAGGGAAGGAAGCAGAGCGGGGTGAGCAGTGTTGTTTTCGTCGACTAAAACTAAAGACGAAAAATGTCGACTACCTTTTTTCACTGACGAAAACTACATGGAAACGAAGCTGTGATGACTAAAACTAAGACTAAATATATTGTCAACAAATAAAAACTAGACTAAAATGTTAGGAAGGGACTAATGGACAAGAGATCCAGTATAAGTCATTTTACAATTAGTTGCATGCTGAAAATACCCGATCTACAAGCTCACACGTTGTGAGCTTGTAGATCGGCTAGTGTAAAAAGTGTCATTACGACGGCATGAAGGCCAGCCAAAATACATTTTAGTCGACTAATCCAACTGTAGATTTAGTCGACTAAAATCTTATGATATTTACTCGACTGAAACTAGACTAGCACTAAAACATTCCAGGTGACTAAAATATGACTAAAACTAAATGAAGTTTCATTCCAAAGACTATGACTAAACTAAAATAGAAATAAATGTGCTGCCAAAAACAACACTGGTGGGTGAGGAGGAGAAGGATCTGGCCTATCATCCATCCATCTCGGCTGTATCCACCTCCAAGTTTTATCCTCGCCTTCGTGGCTTCCCTTTTCCTCTGTCGTGCCTTTCATCCGTGAGAACTTAATTGTACCCGAGTGCTGAAAGAAAGATGGCTCTCTCTCTCTTTGCAGCTGTGTACTATCTGAGAGAGAGCGCGTGTGTGTGTGTGTGTGTGTGTGTGTGTGTGTGTGTGTGTGTGTGTGTGTGTGTGTGTGTGTGTGTGTGTGTGCGTGTGTGCGTGTGTGCGTGTGTGCGTGTGTGTGCGTGCGTGCGTGCGTGCGTGGCCATGTATGTGTGTGATCTGTTCGCTGACAGACGCTTCTCGTCTCGTCTCTGTGCAGGATTAATAATTAGCAAGCCTTCCGCCCTCCACTGGTGTATTGGACTGCATGGCATCAACCACGCGCGCACACACACACACACACACACACACACACACACACAGGCGCACACACACACAGGCACACACACGCACCGGTCCACAGGTGTACGACCAGTAGTCCATGCATAGGGTCAGGCAGGTCAGTTGCCTAGTGACATTGAAGGTACGAGTTAGGTGGCAGCCGAAGCTGTGTAGGACAGTGTCTGTCTGAAAAGACCAGCGTTGTTCAGCTGTCACAGCAGAGGCCCGCCGCACGTCAACAACGCTCTGTCGTCTCTGTCCCAAATGGAGGGAGGTCAGTGTGAGTTTCCATTGGCTGACGACGTCGGCGACGGCGACCGCCATGCATGCATCGACGGATATATTTTGGATGTATGGAAAGATGTCGCTCGCTGCCTTCGACGCGGGGAGCCGTTGTTTATTAGCAAGTCCGCCTCTTCGGATTGGTGTTGGAGAAAAAGCCAGAGGTTATGCTTGGTTGCACGCGGGGCCTGCGTGAGCTGAAAATAGCCTATCTACGAGCTACTGTCGATCGGCTGTTTTCTTTATAGCCTCCTTGATTTGTAGCCTATTTCACCTTCACCAAACATAGCAGATCTCCCAGTTATATTAGGTGCGACACGTCGCGTAGATCGGCTGTTTTTGTGTGGTGAGCTTGTAAATGGGCTGTTTTCGGGGCTGAATAAATTAGGTGTAAGTTTGAGTGATGTGAAGTGTTGAATGCTTGTGGACAGTAACAAATGCTTGAGTACATGGATAAACATGGAGATAAGAGATGTCTGCCCGACAGCAACGGTATAGACTTTGTACGACACAGCTGATGTTGACCTATCCTCTCTCTCTCCGTTTGTGTCTTTTCTTTTTCCAGCTGAAGCGGTGAGTCGGAGCGTGGGGACTTTCAGACAGCGTCTCTCTGCCACGGAACAGGACGTAAGTCACAGTGTCAGAACACAGTTTTTCTGTTCTGACTTCAACCTCTCCCAACGGCTTCTTTCTTTTTATATACTGTACTGTATATCGTCACCATCGGGGCCAGAAACCTCTTATCTACGTATTTGAAAATGTTTTATTAAATTAACGCCCTACTACTACGTACTTGATCACACTACGCCGTCACGCGAAAGCATTGCGAAGTAGCAGATCCACAACGCGAGGCATTTGGAGCTTGCGGATCTGTTGTTTTTTGCTATTTCTCGATGTGAATCCACTTTTAGACGTATGAGGTTTCCACCCGACAGAGATGATATTCTTTTCTTTTTCTTTGGCTCCAGTTCCCCTGTCTGTCCCACTTAGCTTTTTTTTCTACTGTTTTGTCTTTGAACTCTCTGATGACAACGCACTGTAACTCGAGTCTGTATACCGTGTGTCAATCTGCGCCTGCATTCTCAGCTGGGGGTCATTGTGTGTGCGCGTGCGTGCGTGCGTGTGTGCAACCGTGTGTGTGTGCGTGCGTGCGTGCGTCCGTGCAGATCGCTGGACATGGTTAATGTGTGCCTGTCTGTTTACAAATGAACTCTTTTACACTTCATTTATGAATTTATGGATTTATTGGAATGCAGTTTACTGCCTGGACCGGCTAAATAATAACTAATAATGAGAGAGTGTTGGTGTGATGGAGCTTTTCCATTGCATGGCAACGCGACTGGACTCATTTTATGACTTTGTTTTCCGCTACAGATAGGTTTAATAGGACCCCCAGCAATGTAGCTGGCTATCTACATCCATCTCTGCGTATTGAATACTGACAAACAATGCAATGGTTAAAGCTAATGTTAAATTGAGATCATTTACCAGGCAGCCTTAGCATTTACAGTTAACACTAATGCTGCCTATCTCTATGTCACCTGCACAGTTTCTGTGACTTTCTACATGAGAAATACAATAGGCCATGCAGTTGCTTGACAGGTAATAAAAAAAGAATAGGTACTAGCCTACTAGGTTGTCACTTTTTCCCATTGGAAAAAACAAAAATGGCGAGTAGGGCCATGAAATTGAGTCGAGGTGAGCCAGTACCATGTAAGTGGAAGAGTGCAAGACTTTCAGATGTTAAGACCGTGACAAATAAATTATTTGAAAATGCACCTGCGAGTATTACACATCAGACTATTAAATTGGTGACGCCTCATTCATAACAGGTTGATGATTCCATTTGCAGTGAGAAATCGTCCTTGTTCTAAAAATATATATAATTACAGCACTTAATAATTGCGTTATATTAATCGCAGGAAAAAAACACTTGGTCGGACCTGTACTTTTGGATGTGTCTCCATTACAGACATACACGCTAAGCCCTTCCAAACCCCCAAAATGATTCCTCTCATTCCCTTTCCTCGCTCAAACGCTTAAAGCGCTCAAACTTTATTCTTTCCTGCTTTCATTTCCTTACCCCCCCTCCCCCCAGCCTCACTTCTTCCCTTTCTTTTTTTTGTCTTGAAAAAATGACACACAAAAAATAATTTCACCCACTTTTTTTTTTTACTTGTAAAACTGTGATGTGACAATAAAGCTGAATTGTAATCCTCCGGCTGCAGAGTTGCATCATGCAGGTGGAGTTCACCAAGGCAGAGGGAGGGGGCCTGGGCTTCTCTCTGGTCGGAGGCACTAATGGCAGCATGCTCCGCGTCAACGAGATCTGCTCCGGTGGAGCGGCACAGCTGGACGGGAGGCTGAGAGTAGGAGACATTCTGCTGGAGGTAACTATAGTCCACACCTAACTCCAAAATCCAAAGAAACATTTAGCTCAAGTGGAGTTAGGAGGTTTTTTGTCGAAAGAGCTTTTTAATACTTTTCATTGGTTCGATATTTCCTAACCCATTGATGCCTGAGGCCGAATCTGGGAAGGCCTTCTAGGGCCTGACCTAAGGTTTCTGAAAAAACGTTCAAATTCTGATTCATTCTTTTTTTTAAATAGTTATGTTGCTACATGTATAGCAATAGCTGATGAGACACAGAGAGCGCGCCGGCGTCAAAGGTAGAACAACGTATAGGTTGCAACAGGCATCAATAGGTATAGGTTGCATCAGGATGTCAGACTTATGGGCAGTTCCAAATCAACAACGAGGGCCTCATCGTGGATGTGTGTGTGCGTGTGCGTGTGCGTGTGTGTGTGCCAGGTGAACGGAGTGATCGTGTCGGGGCTGAGCCACAGCAAGGTGGTGGACATCCTGCGTAAGGCCGAGGGCACGGTGCAGCTGACCATCTGCAGGGACATCCTGCAGCCCCCGTGCTACGACTCGGAACCCCCCGAGGGCGCCGAAGACGCCACGGAGGCCTACCCCTACACCGCAGACACCACGCAGGCATACCCCTACCCTGCGGGCGCAGACACCACGCAGGCCTACCCGTACCCTGCGGGCGCAGACACCACGCAGGCCTACCCCTACCCCGCCGCCACAGACATGACGGCCTACCCCTACCCCTCCGGTGGCATCATCATGGCCGACCAGCCGCCACACCACGTCCCCGAATCCTCCTCGACTGATGCGCTGCTAATCTATCCGGTTGAGCGGCCCCACGGTGAGAGCCTCCATGTATTACTTTTTTGAGAGGACAGTACAATGACTTGTTGACTACTGGCATTAATCAGTGGTGGAATCAAGTACTCAAATTATTAATATTTACGTAACCCTAGTGTACGTCGATGCATTGTAATTTCCGTGTGTGTGCAGCATCACACAAGTAACTTAGTATAAATCAGGCTTGAGTCTTCCCAGAGTACACAAGAAACATTAGTCCTAAAATATGAAGACAAAAATATACTCACAAAACAAACACCATAACAAAGCAAAAATAGACAAAAAACATTAATCAAGGTTACACAAGGCTAAAAATAGACAGTAAAACTATCACAGAAATAAGCAAAACTAACATTAGTGCTAAATCAGCACAGAGAAAACATTAATCTCTACTGTGGTATATTATTGAGAGCCCAGGTGGACACAAAGGAAGGAATTTAACACCATCCTTCACGCAAAAATACCGTGGTCTGTGAGATAGAAAGGTAGTCCCATGTGGAACTGTGAATCACTGCATTTAACATGCAGATTTGTATATCAAAATAATGCTAGTTTAGTGATCATTTTCAAAACTGGTGGGTCAATCTAACTACCCATGCTTTGTAGCTAGGATCATTAAGATTCATTATACTTGAACCATGTGAAATGCAAACATTTATAGACGGTATAAACATTTTATACCGTCCATTTTATGTCCAGAACAGTGAATTCTTTCTAGAATACGAGATATGAGGTTTCTGCGCCGACAGCATAACACTCTCATGTGATAGATTATAGTGCTGAACTACCTGTATATCACACACCATGTCGTTGGCCCAGATACCATCGCGGACCATGGGATCAACGCAGGGGACGATGTGTTCCTGGTCTCCGCCCCGCATCCCAGACACAGACTGGCTGTCGTTAGGGACGAGACTGTCATCGACCAGGTAACGCACAGACACGCACACATACACACACATTAGGGTGCTTTTTTTCCACCCTAAAACATGATCATCAGGTATTAGTAATATTATAGAACATTTGTTCAATGTTGTTTTTATGTGGACACGCCACCAGTTCATTAAGTACCTGTGACTGGTTTGCCTGGTGGCTGGTGATGGGTGGTGATCCACCTGAACTGAAGCCTCGCCCACAGCTGATTGTGATGTCACTATATCACTGTTTTATTTCATTGGCACGTTTGACTGTCAAGGTTTCAGCCTCCAGGAAGAAACCTTAAATAAAACCACATCAAAGGGTGTACCGTCACCTCATAAACACATGAAAAACTGGAGATAAAAAATCACGGCGTTCCATCTTTAACATCAACCCCTAAACCTAACCTGTAGCTGCCTAGTCCGACACCTTTCCCCGAGCTAAAGCTCTGCTTAATAGTAAGCCTCACTCAAAATAATAAAAGAAATGAATAAAAAAATACATGTTTTAATACTGTAATAGCGGGTATGCATGTGACATCATCATCATCATCATCATATCCAGGAAGTTATGCAGGAACTGAGTGGCAAAAAAAAAAAAAAAAGAAGAAGAACTTTCTGGTCTTATATCCAAACAGAAAAGTCCTATCTGAGTGCATTAAATGACGTTAAACAACGTTGAACTCACCTTGCCACTCGATGTGCCACTCACTTTATGCATGCCCTCTATAACCCTTGCCCTTCTCTGGTGTCAGGTGAGGTCCAGGAAAATGGCCCTCACAATGGGCCTGATTCACTAAGCTGTTTACACCCATATATGGGGTGTAAAGGAATTTAACAGACTTCCAACGTTAGTAGTCTAGAATAAGGCATTCTAATGACATACAGCAAGCTGTGGTCCCATGTAAGTCTGCAACTTGAGAAAGAGCGGCAAAATTCACATACAAAAACAGATTACTGAATCAGACTACTAACGTGGGAAGTTTGGATAATTCCTTTGCACACAAAATATGGGTTTATATAGCCTTAGTGAATCTGGCCCAATGTCATATACTTGGTCACTATACTTGGGGACATTTGGCCCTCACTGCTATAGTCATACAAGTACACACACACACACACACACACTACACTACACGACACTCGTGCACAAAACAGAAACTCGACGTGGGATCATAACACTGAACTTGTCCTTGTACAAGAAATGCTAACCGCTCCTTGCCTCTTCTCTTTTAACCCCTTGCTGTCTATCTGTGTCCCCCTGCTTTCCTTCCTTCTCCCTTGCCTTTCCGTGGACTACTAGACGTCCAGTTGCAACAGCACGCCCTCGCATCCAGCTTGCTGCCCTTCCCTCAGTGTCACTGACATATTGCATGGAGCTTCGGACAGGTAGTAGCTCCTTTTTCCTCTCCTCTAACCCCCCATCCCCATCCTCCTCCTCCTCCCTGTCCTATATGCTTAATTTATACTCCCGTCGTGTGACGCCAGTGTTGTGTGTATCGGAAATAGCCGATCTACAAGCTCCACGCGACGCATTGTGAGCTTGTAAGGCCGGCTATTTCTGTTGCGCGGTACGTGCCGACGCGCGACGATGGATGAATCAAGTCTCTTCCTTGTCTTTGTTTTGGTTCAGTCTATTGTTGAACGTGACCTTAAAATAAATGTTAAATAGCTACAGTAATCACTGCTATAGAGAGGGGTTGTTCTCTCCAGCTCTTTTGATAAGTAGAACGTTACTTTTCAGGAGAGAGAACTTAAACAGGATACCGAATAAACGAGTGAAACTGGAGATGATGAAAATGAGCCGACAAAACTGGAACACTATAAAAAGCTGATAAATGGGTTCTTTCTCTCTTGATTGTATGAAATTGGTTACCCTACCCACCACCTGAAATGTAATGGATTTTGTTTATTAAAGAGATGGGGGAGACAAACAAACGCTCTATAGCAATGATTATTATCAGAATATAGAACTTTACTTACTTTTGATTCTAACTCCCCAAAAATAGCACTTAGACCACCTTGTACCACCAGAGGGCATGAGAGATTCATACATGAAACACCAGTCTTTCTCTTGTGATGCTATGTTTATTATGAACCCTCCTCCAACACACATCTACATACTGTGGTGGAAAAAGTACTCAAATGTTTTACTTAAGTAATAGTATCAATGCTGCAATTTAGATGTATTCAAAATGTACTTAAAGTACTAAAAATACTCATATTGCAGAATGCCCCATTTCACACGTTGAAAATAGCCGATATACAAGTTTGTATATATATTTTTTTTTTTCAAATGGCCAAATTGTATATAGAGTTGAAGTGTTCAATGTATTTTTTTTATCTAAATCTAAATCTCCAAAGTAACTAGTAAAAGTATAATACTTGGCTCTGAGATGTAAAGTGGAGTAGAAGTGAAAGTATTGGAAATTGGAAATACTCAATCAAGTAAAGTACAAATACCTCAAAGTTGTACTTATAAGTACAGTACTTAAGTAAATGTAGTGAGTTACTTTCCACCACTGCGTAGGAAGTGCCGTGCTGTAGCAGTAGCTAGCTAGCTAGCCAACAGTTTGACATTAGCACACTGGTTCTCAACGTCTGGTTCTGGGACCACCAAGGGGTCCAAATAGATCTGTAACTCGATTAAATTACCACTGAGGATTTCACAGTGTCGAGTAGGGTCCCCAGTATCGTTTATTTCAAGATCTCGTAGTTTGGCATGCATTAGGGATTAGGCCACAGTCCCCCTTTTGATAAAGCTTTTTTTGCACTGGCACCCCAATCTACACTATTAAATCCTCAGTGTTAAAGGACCACTTCACCACTTTTCAACCTATCTTCATATAATTGGTCCTCACTAATGATAAAATAGCACAATCTTTTTCTACTCTGTGTCTCATAGGAGGGCTGTGGGAAATTCAGAAACCCGTCAACCAGTGACATCATCAGTGGGGGATCCAAGCTAATAGAAACTGCAGGCTTTCTATTCCTGAAAAGCGATCACGGAACGATAATAAAAAGATATTCATTCTAAATGTTTAAAAAATATCTGCCTAACGATGATGTAACTGGTGGACGGGTTTCTGAACTGCCCACAGCCCTCCTGTGAGACACAGACCGAGTAGAAAGAAACTGTGGTATTTTATCATGAACATTAGTGAGGACCAATTAATATGAAGATAGGTTGAAAAGTGGTGTTGTGGTCCTACTCTGTGGAACTTAAATGAACACTGTCAAGAGTCATAGGGTCCATTTGGGCCCACGGGCACCCCCCCCCCCCCCCCCCCCCCCATCGACGTAGAGAAACGGTAGGATTATAATAGCCCACAGATTATCTTAGCTTCTTGTCGTCTATACTGCATTTTAGGTGGAAAGGTCGCAGGGAATGGAAGCCCTGCCTTGCATGATATCATCAACCCCTCTCCCCACACATGAAGGTCTCACCCCTGCCCCCCTGAATCCCCCCAGGAAACAGTTTGTGACCACGCTTTTGGACCCGCCCCCAACCCCCAAAGACATTAGGAACCACCAGTCGGACGGCTGGAGCAGCGACGAGGACGACGACGCCTTCGAACCCAACGGTCAGGAAACGAGCACTCCCCCAACAGGTACAGTTATTGGCGTGCGGCGGCAATCTTTCAGAATATTTTCCCAGAAATTGCTGTAATAAAACGGGTCCATTGGAGTGAACAGAGTTGTCACCACTGTCTTTACACCACTCTGCTATGCCAGTATACTTAAGCAATATTACACGAGAGGGTGTGTGTTATGTTAACGTGATTATTGCCACGACAGTGAGGCGGTCAGGAATGAGACGAAGTCGAATTCTGCAAGCATCACTGAAGTGGCATTAACCCATTCTGGGCGGGAACCCCTTTTGGTGCTAGCATTACGTTATGCTTTAGCTATTTAAAAATAGCAGATCTACAAGCCCGTAGGGCTTGTAGGTCTGCTATTTTTGAAAAATCGAAGAACGACTGACATTTTTATAGAATCTGATCTCAGGTCAGAATGGGTTAATCAGACCAGTGTGTGTCCAGTGGAAACCTCGTATGAATCTGATCTCAGGTCAGAATGGGATAATCATGTTAAACCACACCCTCGAGTGTAATATTGCAATTATAACAATAATTTAACAGTTACCCTTAAAACTAAGAAAATCGCTGTTTTTTTTTGTTTTTTTAATGACAGATGTAGTCACTACGACCACAAATGTCCCAAGAAATTAGCTAGCCTAGCCACCAAGTTTGCTAGCGCTCTGGGAGAACAGAGCAGCTGAATTCTTTGTTTTGATTAGGTGGTGAATGGTGCTGGTTTAACCCACGGCTAGAAGGCTGTTTCAACCAATCAGATTGCTTCCTCGAAACGACCTGTGGTATAATAGTGTATATATTTATACTACTGTGTATATTTCTCTGTCTCTGTCGGGGTGGAAACCTCATATGTCCAAAACTGTTGATTTTCAGGATTCAAATTCAAAAACGGCAAAAGTAGCAGATCGAGAAGCTCAAAATGCGTCGCTTCCCGCTTGCGTTTCGAGCTTGCACGTCTGCTGCACTTTGTGTGACGCACTATGATCCAAGTAGGGCGTTCGTTTACGGAAATCACACAAAAAAGTTACAATACAGAGATAAGAGGTTTCCCGCCCGACATTGACGATATATATATAAAATTTTCCTCTCTAATGTCAGACGTGTCAGGCTGAGTTATTTTTGGTCTTGTCTCTCAGGTCCTCCCATCGTGTCGGAGGAGGAGCTGGCCTCGCTGGCTCTGATCGCTCCGTGTAAGAGCAGCCAGTACTCAGGCTCCAGGGTCAAGGCTCTCATCCAGATCCTGCAGCATCAGCTGGACCAGCAGGAGCTGGTCAAAGACTTCATGGTGGGTCTACTCTCTGACCCCTTTTTCAGCTTTTTAGGACAGTGATGTTTTTTTTTTAAATACCAGATCGACAAGCGAACGCCACAACGTGTCGCAACCTTGAAGATCGGCTATTTTCTCAGCGCACAACTGAGTGTAGAACTGTAGAACAGGCATAAATCTTAAAAAAAACTATTTCTTATCCCTAAACCTAAACTTCAAATTCCTAAACCTAACCACAACCTGAATCATTTTCTAATTGTAGTTTCTAATTGTTTCTCTAAAAATCATAAAACGACCATTCTTGTTCTGAGGACCAGGGAAATGGTCCTCGCCAATGTCTATTTGTCATATTCTAGTTGTAGGGATATTTGGTCCTCACAACTATAGTAATACACACGTGCATGCACGCACGCACGCACACACAATGCACGCATGCACACACAACGCATGCACGCACGCACGCACACACATTGAGACAAATGATCTGTCTTACATCACAGCGACAGTGTCATCTGAAACCAGCTGCGATGAGTGATGATGAGGTCATGTTTTGGTGCAGGCTCTTCTAGCACAGCGCTTCTCGACCGTCTGGGCCGATGGCCCACTGGTGGGCCGCGAGGGTATTTGCACGTGGGCCCCCAAATAATTGTCAAAACACTTAAGTGTTAATATTACATATTTTAGTGATAATGTTCTAACATTAACAGTAAAAAGTGATACCAATATGGCACTTTGGGTTATAACATCATATCCTGTGTTTGTAAAACTAAGGAATTGAGGGTATGGGCGTGACATCATCATCATACCCAGAACAGAAGTTATGCGGGAACGCCTACTAAACTACTTTCTGGCATTGACAGCCCATACATCCAAACAGAAAATGTCTTTCTGATTACATTAAACAACATTAAACCACATTAAACTATATATACTGTATATTTTTTAAATAACATGAAATTTAAATTCAATTCATTTATTTTTCACAGTAAGAAGAAAATCCATAATATAGAAAACAAATGTTTACATAGTAGTGAAAATAGCAGGTCTACAAGGCTTGTACTGTACATCTGCTATTTTCACTAGTCTGCGTGTCACGGGCAAAAACCGATGGGAACCACTGCTCTAGAGCCTGTGAAAGGGTGGTATATATAATGAGTGTGGATGATGATGTAATGTGTGTTGCAGGCTCTGGAACATCTGAAACCCGCTGACAACTGTTTGGTGGGCAAAGCCCCGGAGAACAGAGACAAGAACCGCTACAGGGACATCCTACCATGTAAGTGTCATTCCATCTGCCGTCCAGTTTCAACTTCCGAGGCAGAATCCTTTTGCATCATTTTCAACAGATGAAATCAATAATATATCAGTAACTGTATTTGGGTATTAACCTGAGGGCTGATTTTAAAGTGAAAGTGGGGTCCGCATGTGGCCCGGCCGGGCCGCCGGTTGCCCGTGTATGTTATAGAGCACCGAAGTCTGACAACGCCCCGGGTCACAGAGTTATGTACTCTGTTGAGAAGAGTCCCAATAGAGAAATCTTAGATCGCGTCATATAAGAACTTTGTTCCAAAAATAAACAAAGAAATCAGCCGGACGATGTTACTCATCTGGACATGAAGCATCAGCTGATGGTGAAAAAGTACAAAGAAATCCAACCACAGATGTTATCAAATGTAACTCGATATCATAAACGAAACAGAGTCGCATACCTGACCGAATCGCTGTTTATTTTTGGAATACAGTGTACAGATGATAGATAGATAAAATCTAAAAAAGATAAAATACTTCCACGACCCAAGTGGTAGTAGTAGTGGGAGTGATATCAGGACAGGTTTCACAGTGGTTCTCAAACATTTTCATGTCAAGGACCCCTAAGTTGATGTGTATTGTTGACCCCCATCTGAAAAATGTATTGTGTACAAGCTCACATTGCGCACTGTGAGCTCCCCCACCCCCCCTGGGGATCCCGGACCCCAATTTGAGAACCACTGCATTTTAGCACCCATACTTTAATACATGTTTCCCTACTGGTTTGTATTTGGCCGCTGTTCTTGAGCTCGTAAAAAGCCGTAAACTCACAGACCTGGCATTTATAGGGCCCGTACCTTTGTAAACACTTTTCTTGGCATGGCCAGGTTAAACTGGCTTAGTTTCTGTTGTTTACAGGAATACGAGGAATTAGGACTCACGGTATTTTCAAGAATACTTTTTTATTTTTTTCATTTTACACCAAACAATGCCCCAACAGTAGCACCAAGCATTTATTTACCATGTACCAATAGCTCATAATTCCGCCCGCGCCTTTAGTTAATGTGTGATGGTGTCATCTGTTAGCATTATGCCGTAATTATCAGGTCATTACCACAGCACTAAATACGGTAGTCTGGGAAGCTAATTGCAGGCTCTGTTACGGTTTAATAAGAGGTCTGCAGATCAGCTTCTAGAAGAGTAAACAGAGACACCACAGCCTGGCAGCATGAAAGAACAAGCATGCACTACTGTAATCACTGACACACATGGGCTTTACATTACATGGGATGTGTAGAGATTTGTGTGTGCATGCATGTGTGCGTGCGTGCGTGTTAAATAAGAATTACATACAGTGTGTACATACAGTAATGCACATTGCATACACACAATGGTGTTTTTTTTACTGAATTAATAGTAGCAGTACCACAATGTAGAAATACTCCTGCATTCAAAATCTGACTTGAGTAGAAAAAGGAGAAAAAAAATACAAAAACATACAAACGTATTGGCATCCTACTACTGTATACTTTGAGTACCAAACGTAAAAGTGCTCATTATGCAGAATGGCCCGTTTCATAATCATATTATTGGATTGTATAATTACTAGTTATGCATTCATCACTTTAAGGTGGGGCTGATTTTAATTACTGTACTGTATGTGCTGCATGCTGGGTAGTTTAAGATACAATAATTCATAATAATTTATCACTTAACCACTTAAACCCCAGCATCCGTTGTGTTAACCTGACTCCGCCATGGCGGTACTCAGTACCGCCACCATCTGGCAGAGTCAGGTTACCGTTTTGTAGGGATAACAGAAAACAGAAGACCTGAGGGGCTGATGTGGTTTATGTGCGTTTTGTATTTATATTCTAAATATGCAACGTGACTAGTAACCAAACGTGTCAAATAATTGTATAGTGGCGTAAGAAGTACAATATTTGCCTCTTAAGTTTGCCTTTTAAGTGCTCCTTGTTGGGCAGAGAGAGGGAGTCAGAGAGTTGAGATGGACTATAGGGCGATGACAAAGATAGTGTCCCCTAGAGAGAATGCCCCACCACCACACACCTCTCCATCTGCTCGGCATGCCTTTGGGCTGCTCCCCCAGAGAACGCCTTGAGCGTGCATGTGCTTTCAGGAGGAAGCAGCGTCCACTGTGTTGGGACTAGCGCAGCGATCCATTCATATTAGCGCCTGACTACTTCATTTTCCACGGAGCATTTCCGAACGCGTGTTGTTTTGACCTCGCGAAATGCGGCGGGCAGGAAGACTCCCCCCCCCCCCCCCCCCGAAAAACATTCCTGGCCTCCCTCAGTGCATCACCTCTCTCTCTCTCTGTCTCTTTCTCTCTCTCTGTCTCTCTCTCTTCGTCAACAAGCCTCTGTACTGCGCCAGCTTGTTTTGCCCGGCTCCTCCAGGCTTGTTGACTTGGCTTTATTTACCATGTACTGTTGAATGGCTGAGCTTGTTGTGGGCCAAACAACAACAGGGCAACAATTGTCTGCCTGTGAGGTTTGTTTATGATTAACAGATGTGACAAATCGTGTATTTTGAAACCTCTAAGAAACATATGAAACCTCTCTATAGTAAAAAAATAAAAAAGTGTTTACTTCCATTTCATGGTTTAATCTAATGCACACATTTTTGTCCTGCACGTTTAGCATATACAGTAAATGCTTTCTCTTTCTTTCTTTCTTTCTTTCTTTCTTTCTTTCTTTCTTTCTTTCTTTCTTTCTTTCTTTCTTTCTTTCTTTCTTTCTTTCTTTCTCCTGTCTACCTTCCCTCTTTTAACCATTAGTTTAAACTTTAGCTATTGAAAAATAGCAGATAATATAATGCTTGTACATCTGCTATTTTTGAAAAATCGAGACAATGTGTTAAAATCTTTTAATGTATTATCCTTTAACAGCGAACGTTTTGAACTCATATCTTTGCTTCTGGGGGGGGGGGGGGGGGGGGGCCCCAGAACGACATATTGAAATGTGGGTCGGCCGGCCAATACATAGCCTACAATTTTGTCAGTCCTTGACATGAACATCTTTGAGCACCACTCAGGAAGTTAGGATTCATAAGAAGACATGTGTGGAATCGACCCCACCTCAGGTCTCATTGCTCTCTCTCTGCATTTCCCGCTGCAACAGACGACAAGACCCGCGTTCCCCTGGGCGAGAGCCAGGACTACATCAACGCCAGCTACATCCGCATGCCGGTGGGTGGCGAGGAGTTCTCCTACATCTCGTGCCAGGGCCCGCTGCCCGCCACCGTGCCCGCCTTCTGGCAGATGGTGTGGGAGAACAAGTCGGACGTCATCGCCATGATGACCCAGGAGGTGGAGCGCGGCCGGGTCAAGTGTCACAAGTACTGGCCCGAGAGGATGAGCGCGCCGCTGACGGTGGGCCGCTACAAGCTGCACCTGGACAACCACCAGTGTCTGGAGTACTTCTACATCAAGAGCATACGCATGGTGGAGACCGAGGTGAGACATAAGAGCATACGCATGGTGGAGACCGAGGTGAGACATGAGTATCACCCTTTAGAGCATACGCATGGTGGAGACCCAGGTGAGACATGAGTATCACCCTTTAGAACCACTGCACCATTTTGCAACCAATTGGTCCTCACTGTTGTTCATGATAAAATAGCAAAAAAAAAGAAAAATAATCTACTCGGGTCTGTGTCTCATAGGAGGGCTGTGGGCAGGTCAGAAACCCGTCTTCCAGTGACAGCATCACGGGCAGAAAAACAAGGAAAAAAAACAAGATTAAAAATTATCGTCAGAACGATGGCTTCCATTATAGAATTGTTAACTTTTCAGGAATAGAAAGCCTGCAGTATCTATTAGGTTGGATTCCCAATTGATGATGTCACTAGAAGTCGAGTTTCTGAGGAAAGTGGAAATAATGGTGGCAAAAATGGTGGCAAGTCGTCCTAAGCTTTGGCCTTTTTAAATGTCTCTGCTGGTCATGCAAGATTACATTTATCCCCTGAGCAAGCAGGCAGGCTCTATTAGCTCAAAGGTAGAAATTGATGAACACACTAAAGCTACACTATGTAACGTTCCTCTTCTACCCCAGATTCACCCCCATCAGGTCAGAATTTGTGTCAGGTTTTTCAGAAAACTGTTATTTAGAAGACATTTTGAAGAATGTGGTCTAAGGTCTCAATGGGTTAAAAGTACCAGCCAGCGACTTGGTCTTTCTCAACCTTTTCAGACGGGCGAGACCCACTTTGTGCGCCACCTGAAGTTCACGCGCTGGCCCGACCACGGCGTGCCGCGCTGCTCGGAGCAGCTGGTGCGCTTCATCCGCTACCTGCGCGCCGTGCACCACAAGGGCCCCGTCACCGTGCACTGCAGCGCCGGCATCGGACGCGCCGGAGTGCTCATCTGCACCGACATCATCCTCAGCCTCATCGAGAACGACTTGCCTGTGAGTGCCTGTGAGCCATATGTGTCTTATCTGTGTGCGCTGTGGGCCAGGGAACCTCTTATCTCCATATTCTAACTTTTTAATGTATGTGTGGTTATTTTTTCTTCCTTTACGTACGGTAAGTTAGCGCCATACTTAATCATACTACGGGCGTCACACGGAAGTATCCGAAATAGCAGATCTACAAGCTCGGCTTGTCGATCTGCTATTTTGGATATTGTTTGTATTTGAATCCTGAAAAGTAAAGTTTTTTGGGGCATATATTTCCACCCGACAGAGACGATGTATATAATACAAAATCACACCCGTGTGAAGTGAGGGCCGCTAATATATTAAAGTCTAACTCATGTTGATTAGGTGATGGTAATGGTGATGCAATACAAACGGTGCCAACACAAACATTAAATGCCATTAACAATAAAGAGACAATCATTTATGATGTAATGAGGGACAATATGATGTAAATTGTCCCTTCATTGTCAATGGCGTTTTTAAAACAAACATTGAACTAAAAACAAACATTTAACCTGTAGGGCTAGCGCCCCTCAAATATGTCCGTTGCATGAGTGTGATCTGACCGTTACTCACGGTCATTTAGATACGTCATACTCTCTCTTATGTCATGCTCGGGAGGGCTGGGTGGTATACATACTGTACATGCATAAATACGTACGTACATACAGTACATAACATACATATATACATCTGTGTCCCCAGATTAACGTGATTGACATTGTGAAACAGATGAGACTTCAGCGGTACGGGATGATTCAGACCAAGGTGAGTACCGGCCACAGCACAGTTTCACTTTTTTTTAAATAAAATGCAACCTTTGGCAAGTGTAAAATAGGAGACCTACAAGCTCACAACGCGTCATAGTTTCCATTTTACAGATATTCTACTGTTAGACAGATGTTCTTATAAGTGTCCTTATGATCCTTGATGGCTATTTCTATGTATTTGATCTGTTACCATAATTATGTTGTTCCTTCTTAAATTCTTCTGCTAAATGCCTAAATTGTAAATTGTGTCGCAACGAAGACGCCATGCGCGCTTATAGATCCGCTATTTTCGTGACACCGTCGTATTACGATGTAAGACAACGGCCGTTGTTTCTCTCGTGTCCTTTCAGGAACAGTACCTCTTCTGCTACAAAGTCTGGTTGGAGGTTTTACAGGGGATTTTACAGCTTCATGGAAACCAATGGCAACCGGACAGTCCCCGAGACCACAAAGTAGTGTGAGTGTTCGCAGCTCCAGCACAGACTAAAGGACTGCAGGCTGTGGTGACGCCGCAGTGGTCAACCCTATGACTGCATGGGTTGGTAATAGGTCGACCGGGCTATAGTATGGACAGTGTTATCACCCTGTTATCCACAGGATCCGTAATGACATGCGAAAGAAGCAGGATTCTGAATTCACTTATCGTATCATTTATAGTGCTGTGATTGTGTTAACGATTTTACTTAGATCACTGAGTTTGTTGCCTTTTCGGGCTGAGTGACTTTGCCTTCTGTTCCGAGCATTTTTCTTTCTTTCTCTTTTTTTTTATATATAATTTATGTTTCTATTTAAATGTATCTATTTTACCACTCTCCACCGTCTTTTCATTTGCAAGATGTATTTATTTCTTAACAACCTACATTGCATGAAATCTTAAAAACTGGTAATCATAAAAAAAAAGAAAAAAAAAAGAATATATATATTTACCAGCGGGCATCTTTTATCGGGCAATAATGTCACCTCGCTCATCAAAGTGCACAAGCAGAAACGGATCGCAAACCGACAGCGCGAATCTGTTTCAGTACACGACGATGAGTGGGATTTGATGAAGCATGTGTCGACATGTCATTAAGAATAAGTGCATTCATACGCTGGAGATAATTAAGGGCATTAAGGAATCAAAAGGATACTGTCGTTTATTTTCGGTCACCTATGGAAGTGAACAGTGAATCAAGTGCCTTGGAAAGACTTGTTGCACCTCTGGCTCCGAACGTAACCCCTGGCTCGCTTTCACCGGGGGGGGAGGAGGGGCGGAGGAGGTGGGCCACGGAACCGATTTGAGAGTAGGAACCAGTTGGGTTAGATGGTATGCACAGCTTTTAGCTGAGGTCTTGTTTGGTGGAGACTTTAAAACAAGGTCAAGTTTTTATTGACCACCAGAGCCAGAGGAATATTGATTCTCACTTTACTTGCTGTAATAAGTTGTTTGTAAACGGCGGCAATGTCAACGTTGTGACCCCCATCGCTGCCAGTTGTCTTTCGCTTGCATTTCCTTTTCCGTAAGACACGACGATCATCATATCGCACAACAACGCCATAGCACAAAAACTAAAACATCTGTTATTAGACGATTCTGTCGTAATACAGATGATGTGGTACAACAGCAAATATTTACAAAAATGCACAATTTTGTGATTTGATCAAAGGTCTAGTGGAGATTTTTTCCAGTCGGGAGACGGCGTGTTGGCAAGCACAATTTTGGGGGGATAATCTCTTTAACCGGTCTCTCGGAAGAATTGCGAGGTTAGATAAGATGTCACTTTTTTTCCTCTCTTTTTCTTTTTGCATCGACCTTTCTGTATAGCACAGTGAAGAGCACAAACAAACAACAGCAAGGGGCTCACAATCTTGTCATTGCCACTGTATATATGTATGTATATGATGTACAAATTGATAGAGCTGCGTACTATAATGTATCTACCGACTGAACAGATTGAAAATTTGCTGCTGCTGATTTCAACCTCAGGCTTTAGACGCACACTTTTTAGCTGCTAATGTGCCGCTGCATCGTTCTTCTGCTACTGCATGCAGTCTTTCAAAGTACGATTATCCTTTAGCCATGGAGTTTATTTCCTTAATGACTGTAGACGTCGCACATTTGGACATGATCAAGCTGTGGAATGTAACAAAGCAATACTCTCCACCGCTTTTCGGGACGGTTGGGTGGGGGGTTCAGAATGAGAGCCTTTTGCCCAATGACATGTTCGTAATAACGGTACCTCTGTTTGTGATATGCTAGTAAGAGTCTATCTTTGCCATGTGTTATGGCCAATGTACAGCCATCTGCCTCTGTACTGTACTGTGTATGAAATGAAACCACTTTTCAGCTCAATTGGTTTCCAGCACATCTTCTTCTTTTTCTTCTTCTTCTTCTTCCTCCAAATGGTCTGTATAGGAGCTCTCCTTTGGCTCTTTTTTTGACTACGTAAGACCTAAAGCGGAGCGCGCCGCGCTGTGTGCCGTGCAACATGTTTCTCGGGATCTTTATTTGTTTCCGTATACACTTAGGGCTCGGTTTCGGATAAGGTTCTCAGAACATATAATTCAGGCCCTGCTCAGGAGGTGGTAAGAACCCTGAATTCTGGGAACCCTATAAACTTAGATCTTATACTTGTGTCTTTTGTTTTTCTTCCTTTTTTTCTAAAATTGCGAAAATAGCCGATCTACAAGCATATACATACAAAGCATGAGATTGTCTATTTTCGCATTACGTACCTGTCCTCCTGTCAGCGGTGGTTCCTCTGGTTATACGAATGGGTACATAAAACACAAAACCATCACAGAACGTTGCAGGTTCTGGAGAGTTTCAGGGTCATTATGGACAGGTTCTGTGGTTGACCTTCCTGGTCTAAAAAAGAGCCACTCGAGATCCCGCTGAAGATGTTGGTTTGATCCTGTGGGTCAAGGATATGGGTTTTCTTTGTGACAAAAATGATGACGCGCACAAAAATTATGACGCACACTTTGCATTCACCTGTGAAAAAAAGCTCATTCTTGTACAGTCTTGACAAGTGCTTAATACAATAAACGGGAGTTGAAATGTAACAACGCTGAATTGCACAACCTCTCCTTTATGCTGAATTCATATCTCGTCACTGTACTATAGCGACCATGTAACCGATGACTGAGAACAATGTAATACCTCTCTCTCTTTAATTAAAAACTATTCTGAAATATATTTACTTTTTGTCGAAAGCAATAGCATTTTAGAAGGATCTGATAGTGAAGACAAGATAGACTGGCGTATAATTCTTCACCTATACAGAATTAAGCAGAATTTAAACCAGTGGTTCTCAAACTGTTTTGGGCCAAGGATCCGCAAATTGATATATATTTGGCCACGGACCCCCATATAAAAGTGTACTTTCTGCCGGGGACCTCCAGAAGCAAAGATTTTAGTTTAAAAAAATAACGTGGTCACAATGATTGTGACACTATATTAACTAATTAACCTGTGGACCCCCTAGGACCCCTGAGGGTCCCCGGACCCCACTTTGAGAACCAATGATTTATTTTAAACCACTTGTCCTCAGCGTTGGTTCCAGGTTAAATAAACACTGTGTAGATTGGGGGTCACAAAAAAAACAAATATAGAATAATCTTATCAAATGGCCTGATTTAAAGTCTGTTGCACGACAATGTCACTCTGCCCGGAAACAACAGATTTTCTATAGAGGGGAAAAACGTGACACGTTACAGTAGGCCTACAGCTCGCCGTACAAACCAATTGTATAGGCTGCATAACAGAGGAGGAGCGTGCTGCTCTTATTCCGTAGGGTTTTCCTTGACGGCATGGCACAGAGCAGAGCGCCGGACACGGCCCTAAATCTAGTTCCACTAGAGGAGCCCCCCACTCCACTTTTCTTTTTACTACGGGGTATACTCCCTCTCGGGTTTTTACTGCAGGGTAAATAAGCCGGTCTCACAGGGGTCTTTGTGTGACAGCATGGAAACCCCAGGAAACACGCCGCTCCGCACGCACACACACACACGAACCCGAGGCTGGGGAAAACCACGGGGCAGATTTACTCTTTCTCCCATTCACTCTTCCTCCTTCCTTCTCTCTCTGCTCACCCCTGCCCCTGCATGTGCACCTTTTCTATGGCATTTATAAAATGTTATATCCTAAAATGTCGATGGCCTCAAGAGTATAGTAATACAAACGTGTTTGTGTGCGTGCGTGCGTGCGTGTGTGCAGTGCGTGCATGCGTGCGTGGCCTGTCAGCAGCATAGGCTATTTATTGCGATGACAGCAGGCCGTGGACCTCAATTGTCAAGTATTCTCCTAATCGCTCAACGATAACTATGTCATTTCCTTGAATTTGGTTTTATAGGATGTGTCATTTCGCTTTTGAAGTCTCCAGCGACAGGATGGATGGGTTATTGAATAACTTGATGAAAAGTTTGATATCGCCAGGCTATTGTTAAAATCTCTCACAGCCGCAAAGTTTGTCATTTGTCCGCAGTCTTCCTGTCCGCAGTCTTCCTGTCCTCCAGTCTTAAAACAATATTAACAAATGCATTTATACATTAAACATTACAGTCCACATAAAAAATATATATGAATGGAAAACATAAATGAAACAATCCAGTGCATACAAATTAATGCGCTTCAGTTCGCACACATTATTACACTTTACATTACACTTTACATTCAAGCATACTGTACGGCAGACGTAAGACACATTATGTAACACTACAAATGTGTACATATGGATTGCATGAATATAAGTATGTGATTGTATAAATGAAAATCACAAAAACTACAAATGCCAACATGATGTTCCATCTGTTCCAAGGTGATTGTTTGTTTTTCTTTTCTGCCACTTAAAGCCTGTGTATACTTTGTTGTCTAATAGCAAAAATAGCAGCTCTATCTACAAGCTCACAACGTGTCGCAGCGCAGCATGTTGTGAGCTTGTAGATCTTGAGCCGAATGTTATCCCATTTTCGCAGAATGTTCATCCATTCTTTGGAGAACGTTCATCCACTTTAGCGGTTCACCCAGTGACGTAGAGCCTGTGGGGGCCGGGGGCCCAGGGCCCCCATGAGGAATTGTACCAGGGATCTCGGCCCCCATGAGGAATTGGACCTGAATATATATATATATATATTCGCCTCGTCCCATTTGTACCGCACCAGGTCGCGCCGCACCCGTTCGCGCAATTCTCGGCTTGCATTGACTTTGTATGTAATCACTCCGCTCTAACCATCCAAGTCTGGCACCTTAACACCTCTTTTTTCACCTACCCAGACAAAAGTGACGCTAGCTAGCTACAGGGTTCAATGTGGTTACACATGAATTCAAAGTATATGAGGCCTAGCTGCAGCTGTGTCGTGTGGACTGTTTACATCCATGTATGTGGGATGAAGCCTCACAGTAGTCTACACTACAGTATTCAGGAGAATCCGTCCGTTCCCAAACGTTTTAGCCCGTGACCCAAAAGAGAAGTTCCCAAACTATAAGATAGTAGATCTACAAGCATAGCTTGTGAGCTTGTAGATGAGCTATTTTCACTACTTGTTAAACATTTGGTTTCTAATTTATGGAATTTCTTTGATTTCTTTATGAAATCATTGAAATTGTTTTTAATTCATGAATGTTTTTGCTTTTTTGGGAATGTTTTTTTAACATGTTTTGGAAATAATAAATACAAAATGTAGGATTGAAAAATTAAAGACACCCATAAAAATCTGTCCGCGACCCACAAATGGGTCCCGGCCCAGTGTTTGCGAATCAGTGAGCTAGAGGACAGAGGTTGTTGGTGGTAAAGTCATTAGTAGAAGTGAGTTCGGCGGAGAGGCGTGATTTAAAAGCCTGGGGAAAGTGTCGAAATGAGCTCACCGGCTCCCAGTAAATCCTCCAGCCCGCTCCCCTCCTCCTTTACACACCACACGGGCTCAAACCGTCTCATGCACCGGCGTGTTTTCTTTAGAGATTAAAAATAGCACACAAATTATGGGCTTCCACTCGCCTCCCCGACGCCTCCCTCTCTCACCTCCTCTGCCTCTCCCTTAATTCTCCCCATGCAAGTCCCCACCTCCTCCGCTGTAGTGTCCCCGTCCCTTCCTGTCACTTAAGTCTCACCTTGAATCCCTGTCAGGCACCGGCGTGCGAGGCTCAAACTCGCTTGGTTTGTTTTTGTGGGATTAATAAACGGCTTGGAGATTGTAGGCCTACAAGCCATCCTTCCATTACTCACCTCACCTGTGAATGAGGATTCACGCGGGAACGGCCCGCAAAGCCGATCATTACTGGTCACGCTATGGAGAAGGATATTTCACAGGGTATTATTAAGGGGCACTTTCACAATACGTTGACACCGGCGATCCTTCATCGCCAAGTGTTTTTCCCTGTTTATGCCCGTTGTCGATGACGCCATCCCGCTGTTGGCGGTAGTTGTATAGTGCTTGGGAGGTCTGGGAGTTATTGCCCTGAAGGACACTGGGAAATTGGTTTCTACCGTACATAACCAATGGATTTTGCACTGTCTGGGGAAACGTGGGCATAAACAAAAGTCAAACAGACACCCCTGAGGTAAACATGGACCACTTAAATCCCCTCTTTCTGATCTGCCTGAGAGATTTGATTATTGACAGACCCAAATGCGTCAGAATTTGTGACAAAGGGGTCATTTCTATTTTCCCAGGGTCCTTTGTTCCCAGCGTTAGTCTAGGCTTAGGTTTCATTCACTATCGTCATCGTTATGGCTATCGTCTCTGTCGGGTGAAAAGCTCATTATGTACAATGTACATGAATGTAAATCGATGTAAAAGATTCAAATTCAAAAGCAGCTCGACAAGCTCAAAACGCTCAAAACACGTCGATTCACACCATGTTTCGAGCTTGTGGATCTGCTATGTTTTATGCCTTTTTTGCGTGACTGGGACTTAATTGTGACTTGTGTAGTTAGTATGATCAAGCATAGGGTAGTGAACTAGTGATTTACGGGAAAAAAACAAAACAAACACAAAAAGATAGAATATGGCGATAGGAGGCAAAGATATAGTGATAATGGTGTGCCATCTGCTTGAGTTAGCCTTTTTTTTAGGACCCTGGGAACATAGACATGCTTGCGTGACGGAGTGGAGAGAAACTCAGAGATAATTCGACCTACTGCTCCTACTAGCCTAGTAGAGACGTTTCAGGGCAGCAGCAACAACACAGGTTTTTTTTCAATAAGCAGGCCCATGCCATGCTCCTGTTGGCTGGTTTCATTATTTCTTTTTTTCCCCCGTTTCCGAGGGAAGCGCGTGTATTTCAGCCGTGCCGCGTTGAGTGCTAACTGCTAAGTGGACGACGGGAGGAAAGGTGATGTTGACTCACCTGTGTGCCTCGTTGAGCAGGAGTCAGCAAATACTACGTCCGTGTCATTAATATAGGAAGTTCATTGGAAGACCATGCAACCCCCTCCTCACAGTACACTGCCTGAGAGTGTACTAAATGCAATCAAATGGACCCGTAACTGGAGGTTTTACAGTGTAATGTATCAGTATCCAGTAGTCCACATGGGTTACCCTTTGTACCCTCTCACAGTTGCAGACCGGTAAAGGGTCCACTTGGTTTCCAGCCATCAATCATTTAGCCAGGCCGGGTCCCCTGGAGCAGTTGCAAACGAATAAATGAACACTGAGGATTTTACTGTGTATGTTCCGCAATAATTACTGCACAGTCCCCCCAGACTCCAAAACAAAGAACTGATTTATTGCGCCGTAAAGTCCTCCGTGTTACCATTCATTTAACTCAATACAAGAACATTGGCCCTCAAAACTCCATTCAGGGTTAAATTAACACTGAGGACTTTATTCTTTATTACATTTTTGGCGTGGAGGTTTTTTCCTGAGCGTCACTGTTGAAATGGCATGGAATGAGCGGCGTAGCATACCTGAGTGTTTGTGCGATGTGATGTTGACCATATGCCCTTTGTGAGTCCGTCAACCCCACGGGTTTCCCAATCCTATAACCTATAAGCCGTGACGGTTGACAGTGACAAAACGCACGGAGACAGATCCGTGCCCACACTGCCGAATAAGAACACCGCTTATTAGCGGCTTCTAAACTTAACTTCTCAGCGAGCGCACACAAGCCAAATAACGATTATAAGGCCTCTGTAGGTTGCTGCTGCTGTAGGTTCACTTGTAATTATCTGAAGTTTGATGTGTAGCGCCGTCCCCCCGCCCCCCCCCCCCCCCCTTGGGTTTTGTGCGGTGAGCTCCGTGTGGGGTCTAGAATTACATCCAGAAGTGCTTTGCGTGATGGATTTAATTAGCTGAGGCCGTTAGTCTTCCAAAATGTGTCAGGTTCTGTGCCATTTCCTGCATGGTGACATGACCCCTCATCAAGTATGAGAAATACCTGGGATGCTGCATGAATCATCTGTCAGTTAACCACTTAAACCGGGGTCCCCCAGGGTTCTATGCTAGATCCGCCAGTATTTCCCTTTAAACCAGATCTCTTCGCCCCCAGAATAGGTAAAGTATTGGTTCATGTGGTTAATTTTCATTCAGGGCCATTATATTTAAATTTATGAGACTGTCTTGGTCCCAATAAGCTGTCAGGTATTTTCATGGTTTTCAGATGAGAAACAGTACAGTAAATTAAGTGAGTAAGTGAGTAAGTAAGCAAGTAAAGTAAGTAAGTATAAGTAAGATATATTATATGGAATAAGCATATAGCATCTCTGTCCAAAGCGGTTACTTTTCAGGATTCAAATGAAAAAATAGCAAAAGTTGCAGATCCACAAGCTCAACACACGCCACTGTGCGTCGCATTTCGACCCTGCAGATCTGCTACTCGCAATGCTTTTGACATGCACCCACACAAAAGCATTGACAGTAGCAGATTTGCAGGGTCCAAATGAAGGGTAAGGGTGACAACGTTAGTGGCAGTTCAACCAGCTGCAAAGGTGAGGATTAGGTTTGTACCATTCAGCTGCCATAGTAGGGTCTATGGCAGCGGTAAGTTGGTTGTGTGTTATTACAGCAATGATAGCAAAAACAGACTCGTTTTTACAAAGAAGGGAACCTTTGTTAGCCTGTGTCATTACTTACCGTTATTCCCTGACCAAATAGAGTATAGTTGGCATTTTATTTTCACTGAACAATACCGCCATTATTTCCTGCCAAAAAAAAAGAAAAAGGTTTGGGGAGAGGGCCGATGCTTCCCTATGTGCCTGTCAGCTGACCAGTACTGACCAAGTGACCATGTAGTTAACAGCAATACAAACTCCATCTTACAGGTCTGCAACTCTGAGAGTATAGCTTACAAATGGAACCAAAGGGGTCCATTTGGTTCCATTTGTAAACTCTCAGAGTTATACGGAGGTCCTTCAAATGTCATATTTTTAGAAACGCTGGCATAGAAATGCATAATCGCACACATTCCTGAACTTCCTCCGACTCAAGCACTCCCATGTTTGTGGAACTGTTCATATTTAGGTTTTCACACATCATGAAAAGCCAACTAATTCTGTCAGAGAGTGTCAGCTGGAGAGAGGGTGAATCTAATGAGGATATTTTAGATGTGAGGGGGTCTGAGCTAACAGAGAGACTGCAGCTGATCTTCCAAGTTCTATAATAGCCTGTTTCCACCACATTACCATATAATTATCATGCTACCCAGAACGTTTTTCACTCGGCTTAACCTGGGTTTGACTTGGAGGGAATTGGGAAAGAGTAGGCCTACAACGGAATTGAAAAAGCTCTTTCACTGTGATTTAAAGGAGCTCGTTGGTATACTGACAGAAGAAAATAGATTTATATAGGAAAATATATTTAAATGTATAGCTGATGACTTTGAAGTTATACTTTTCCTGTATTTTGCCGTGTCAAGGAAACCGTAGCCCAATTATTAATGCTGTGACATGGATGGGATTTGATATAATATAGACGCAGTTTTGTTATGTTTTTAGGATGAAAGGACAGTTCTATTTGAAGAGCGCAAGAGCAGAAAAAGAGAGACGGTAGGACTTCACCAGAGTGGCAAGAATGATCTTCTCTTTGTCAAACTCCCTCCTACAATCACATGCCACATCAGAGCTAGGTTGATTAACACCTGCTTTCAATTAAGCAACATTCCCTTCAAGCTGTGGGTTCGAAATTGAAAAAGAAGAAAAAAGAGAGAGAACCCTCATCCCTCGTCACGTCGAAGATGTTCCCAGATTAGAAAGCCACCGGAGCGGGGAATCGGACTCGTGGCGTCGTGAGTGGCATCGTTTATCATCATTTGAGTGGGCCCCTCCACGACCATCTCCGCGGGGGCGGCTAATTGAAAAAGGGCCGGCGAAGTGCGATTGTTAGGAGCAATAATAATTTATTACTCTCAGCTTGTGGAGTCCTGGGAGCCATTTGTATTCATTAGTGTAAATTCAAATTATGTTTGCGATTAAAATGTGACTTTGACAGGCAGCGGGGGCTGCAGACGGGGACAGCCACTGACGGGACCCCTCGCTCCGGGTCACTGCCTCCCACATTGGTCCCTAACTAAGCACGCCGCGGAGGAACCGTCTCGGCCCCGTCCGCCATCAATCTGTGTCTGGTTCGAGTTGAGATGTTCACTTTGATGGCCATGTGCGTATAGGGCCTATTATGTGTCAGCAAGCAAATGATCCTGCCTTCTGAAAGACAGCAGCAATCACGTTTCCAAAATGGCACATCGTAGAATCCCTTTACTTTTATTTAACAACTTAAGCCGTATTTTGTACGTACCAAAATAGACGATCTACAAATTGGTAAAAAGAAATAGCATAACTCAACAAGCTCACAACGTGGCACGATGTGACACATTGTGAGCTTGTAGAGCTGCTTCTTTTGGGCATTTTTGTTGTTTAAAAAAACGGATTGTTTTGACACTGTGGACATAATTGTTTTTTTATTGACATGCCCAAGATAGGAATGGCAGGTTGAAATGGAGTTAACCAGCAATAACTGTTATCACAAATAAGAAAAAAGGTGTTACTAGCTTCTTGTTTATCTGTCATGCCTATAACTACGGTCGTCCAGGCAAGAATTCTCTCCAAATGTCAGCTGTGTGATTTGTTTGACGTCCAAGAGGAGGTGGCAGTTAAGTAGGTCAGTGTCACAGTGATGTACATCAAGCATGGCGGGTCACTGACTTAGCCTGCTCCTCCACTTGCCCGCCTGTCACAAACCACTGAACCAGAGACAGACAGGCAGCAGCGCCGAGCGCTCCTTTAGCAAAGCACAGTAAATTAGTCCTGCGCACACTGTCATGCCACAAAGTGAGGAACTTTATCAGATGCACCACGCCAAAGGTTATATATTATCGACCTGACAGGTCCCTGGCTGGGGCCTGTCGGAAAGGGTGACAAGGCTGGGCTGGAGGAAATGGCGGTGGGGGGTAGTAGGGGGTGTGGGGGAGGGTGTGGGGGGGACGGGGGGGGGGACGACTGCTTGTGTTGGATATGAAAATACCAAATGGAGTCGCCAGAGAGAAAGAACAGGCTGGCGACTGCGAGGGATTGATTTTTAAGGTTTTGTTTGTTTGGGGTGATTTGTTATTTTTACGAGCCACATGCAAATTGGCCATATGTGTTTTGGCTGCAACTGTAGCTCTGCGGTGATTGGTGTTCCTTTAGTTTTGTGTAATGCACTGCTGCTATAAGCTCAGACTCATGCTTAGTACAATCTGTGAACTCATTTGAACCCCAAAAATGACTAGTATAGTATTGTCAAAAGACATGAAAAACTACATACTAGTATGACTAGTATGTCATCGAAATCCATGAATAAAAGACATACTATAGTAGGTCGACAAACGGATTTCATGGACAACATACTATAGTATGTAGTTCCTCATGGTTTTCGACGGTAAAAGAATGACATGACGACATACTATTATATTATATGATATTAGTACTAATAATTATCTTTGTAGATCAAATTAGGTTGACTGTACTATGATTCATTTTCTCAGCAATTCTCTGTTGAAGCCATTTGTCACATCCCCTTTGGCCTGGCCTGCAGGGCCTGTGTTGTCTGTGTCCCTTTGTACCGGTACTCCCCTGTCTATGTGTTTCCCCTCACAGATCTATGTGTACTCCCCTATCTATGTGTTTCCCCTCACAGATCTATGTGTTTCCCCTCACAGATCTATGTGTTTCCCCTCACAGATCTATGTGTTTCCCCTCACAGATCTATGTGTTTCCCCTCACAGATCTATGTGTACTCCCCTATCTATGTGTTTCCCCTCACAGATCTATGTGTAGGCGTCGGCCAAGGTTCCCATCTTTCCCAATCATAGGCGCATTGGGAGCACCTGATCACTGCTCCCTGGAGCTCTATAAAAGGAGTTGGTGGCAGCCATTCTGATGATGATCCCCTCCAGATGACGGCACCCTTTTGTTTGTTTGACTGACTTTATGCCTTGATTTACACACCATACAACACCTCACACTACATTGATCACACATCCACACTGACACTTATACTGATATTACTGACTTAAAGGGACACTTCACCCTTTTTGCAAAAAAATATATGTTAATGACGTTTAGAAGCTTTATAACACTTTCCTGGAGATCTTTATGTGTGTAATATGTGGTTTTAGATATTTTAGATTGTAGCAGTGAGCCTGTTGTCTCTGATGTCATGGACACTGGGCTCACTTCCTTCCTGGACTACATGTTGTCTCAGTAAGACAGCTCTCCCCCTATCCACAAGGAGGAGCAGTGCACCAAAGAAATATGGGAATTGTAGTCCAGGAAGGTAGTGAGACCAGTGTCCATGACATCAGAGACAACAGGCTCACTGCTACAATCTAAAATAACTAAAACCACATATTACACACATAAATACCCCCAGGAAAGTGATCTAAAGCTTCTAAACGTCATTAACATAATATTATTTTTTTTTGCAAAAAGGGTGAAGTGTCCCTTTAAGCCCGACACACACCGTCTGCGACCGCCGCGCGTACTGCCGCGGCACAGTATTGCCGCGCGCCATAGCCGGCAACACCAACAGGACGCGGCGCGCTACCAAGCGGCTGGGGAGTTTTGTTGACTATATTCCATTGCCACGCCCACGGATAGCCGGGTGGAGGCCGCGCGGCAACGCCTGGAAAATAGAACAGCGGTGCATCGGCGCGGCAGGCGAGGCGTGACCGCGCGGCGACGCGCGGGGGACGCAGCCGGTGTGTGGTGGGCTTCACACATCCCACACTCTTTTGTTTGTAAGAATAAGTTAAGTTATTATACCTTTTGTTAATAAATGATATTGTTAAAAGTGTACACTGCCTGCATCCTCCTCCATTTGTCATGGCCCCATGGGCTGGGTTGTGACACTTGTCAAAATCACAAGGGACACACTGTCAGGGCTGGGACTTGAACCTGTGTCCTCCTGATTCACAGGCAGGATCTTTACCAGTGATTCTATGTTCCTCTAACCTCTCTCTACTTCCTTTCCTCTCTGTCACCCTCTTCTGCATTTCTATCTGGGACCCCACCCCTTCTCTCTGTGACCCCGCCCCCTTCTCTATGTGACCCCGCCCCTTCTCTCTGTGAGAAGAAATGTTTTGTAGTTATTTAACTTAAACGCCCAATGCATTCTCTATGGCAATAGCACAAACTTTGGCATGCTACTAGTCCTACATACTTAGACCTAGCAACCCCATTCTAGCCTACTTTGGTTCATCTTACGATGGACATGATTGCCTGAAAAGGAATCTTTGAAATGTTTCATAGTTTTAGAAATATAGTGCTTTCAAATTTGAGAAATGTATAATGACTTTAGTGGCACGTCAAAAAAGCACTTTCACCTAGAAACTCCATTCAAACTTTTTATTATTCAGCTTACTGTGGAGACACATGCTGGAACTTTTTACTTTGAAATGGTTTGTAGTTTCTGAGTTAGTTAACTTAAACGCCCAATGCATTCTCTATGGCAATAACACAAACTTTGGCATGCTACTAGTCCTACATACAAAATGATGAAAAACGAGGATAAAAAAAAAATCAAAAATTCAAAAAACGATGGGCTATAACCCATCGTTGTTTGTTTTTTTCATTTTTCATTTTTTTTAAATCCTCAAAAATGATGAAAAACGGCGTGCTATAGTATGCCGTACGATATGGTCTATAGCCCATGGTCCAAAATGATGAAAAACGAGGATAAAAAAATAATTCTCTATGGCAATAGCACAAACTTTGGCATGCTACTAGTCCTACATACTTACACCTAGCAACCCCATTCTAGCCTACTTAGGTTCATCTTACGGTGGACATGTTTGCCTGAAAAGAAATCTTTGAAATGATTCATAGTTTTAGAAATATAGTGCTTTCAAATTTACAATGAGGCTCAATGGCAAAAAAGATAAAAGCGGCGTGCCCATGGTCCAAAATGATGAAAAACGAGGATTTAAAAAAAATCAAAAATTCAAAAAACGATGGGCTATAACCCATCGTTTTTTTCATTTTTTCATTTTTTTCAAACCCTCAAAAATGATGAAAAACGGCGTGCTATAGTATGCCGTACGATATGGGCTACAGCCCATGGTCCAAAATGATGAAAAACGAGGATTAAAAAATAATTCAAAAATTCAAAAAATGATGGGCTATAACCCATCGTTTTTTTCATTTTTTCCAAATCCTCAAAAATGATGAAAAACTGCGTGCTATAGTATGCCGTACGATATGGGCTATAGCCCATAGTCCAAAATGATGAAAAACAAGGATAAAAAAAAAAAAAAAAAAAACAATGGGCTATAACCCATCGTTTTTTTCATTTTTTTCATTTTTTTCAAATCCTCAAAAATGATGAAAAACGGCGTGCTGTGTTTTGTTTGTTTGTTTTTTTTCTTGTCTTTTTCTTTTGTGTAAGTCATGTGGATTTTGTATGCTTTATTTAAAATCATTAAAAAACTTTGTTGACAAAAAAAAAAAAAAAAAACGGCGTGCTACAGTATAGTATGCCGTACGATATGGGCTATAGCCCATATCCTCGCGGTGTATAGCGGTGTATGATAATGGGTGTTGCGGAGGATGAGAGCATTCCTCTCATCCTCCGCAACACAATGCATTCTCTATGGCAATAGCACAAACTTTGGCATGCTACTAGTCCTACATACTTACACCTAGCAACCCCATTCTAGCCTACTTAGGTTCATCTTACGGTGGACATGTTTGCCTGAAAAGGAATCTTTGAAATGTTTCATAGTTTTAGAAACATAGTGCTTTCAAATTTGAGACATTTAACATGGGGCTCAATGGCAGCTCTATAGGCACGTCAAAAGTCACTTTCACCTAGAAACTCCATTCACACTTTTTATTATTCAGCTTACTGTGGAGACACATGCTTTTATGTTTTGAAGTTTATGAGTAATTCAACTTAAACGCCCAATGCATTCTCTATGGCAATAGCACAAATGGCCCAAAATTATGAAAAACAAGGATAATTCTTTTTTTCAAAAAACGATGGGCTATAACCCATCGTTTTTTTTTTTTTTTCATTTTTTTCAAATCCTCAAAAATGATGAAAAACAGCGTGCTACAGTATGCCGTACGATATGGGCTATTAGACGAGCGTCTAAAATGGGATAAAAATAGACGTCTAAAACACGTCTAAAAATAGACGTGTTTTAGACGTCTATTTTTAGACGTTTTTTATCCCATTTTAAAACGCACGTCTAATAGCCGGCTATTGCTCAGTGGGATGGTCAAAAATGATGAAAAACGATGATAAAAAAAAAATCAAAAAATCTAATTTTTGCAAAAATGATGAAAAACGGCGTGCTATAGTATGCCGTACGATATGGGCTATAGCCCATGGTCCAAAATGATGAAAAACGAGGATTAAAAAAAGATCAAAAATTAAAAAAAACGATGGGCTATAACCCATCTTTTTTCATTTTTTCCAAATCCCCAAAAATGATGAAAAATGGCGTGCTATAGTATGCCGTACGATATGGGCTATAGCCCATGGTCAAAAATGATGAAAAACGGTTTTTATCCCATTTTTAGACGCACGTCTAATAGCCGGCTATTGCTCAGTGGGATGGTCAAAAATGATGAAAAACGATGATTAAAAAAAAATCAAAAAAACGATGGGCTATAACCCATATATATATTATTATTATTTATTTATTTTTCAAATCCTCAAAAATTATGAAAAACGGCGTGCTATAGTATGCCGTAAGGTATGGGCTATAGCCCATGGTCCAAAATGATGAAAAACGAGGATAAATACAATTTCAAATTTTCAAAAAACGATGCCCATATAACCCATCGTTTTTTTCATTTTTTTCAAATCCTCAAAAATGATGAAAAACAGCGTGCTACAGTATGCCGTACGATATGGGCTATTAGACGAGCGTCTAAAATGGGATAAAAATAGACGTCTAAAACACGTCTAAAAATAGACGTGTTTTAGACGTCTATTTTTAGACGTTTTTTATCCCATTTTAAAACGCACGTCTAATAGCCGGCTATTGCTCAGTGGGATGGTCAAAAATGATGAAAAACGATGATTAAAAAAAAAAAAAAAAAAAAAAAAAAACGATGGGCTATAACCCATATATATATTATTATTATTTATTTATTTTTCAAATCCTCAAAAATAATGAAAAACGGCGTGCTATAGTATGCCGTACGGTATGGGCTATAGCCCATGGTCCAAAATGATGAAAAACGAGGATAAATAAAAATTCAAATTTTCAAAAAACGATGCCCATATAACCCATCGTTTTTTTCATTTTTTTCAAATCCTCAAAAATGATGAAAAACGGCGTGCTATAGTATGCCGTACGATATGGCCCAAAATTATGAAAAACGAGGATAATTCTTTTTTTTCAAAAAACGATGGGCTATAACCGTTTTTTTTTTTCTTTTTTTTCTTTTTTTCGAAATCCTCAAAAATGATGAAAAGCGGCGTGCTATAGTATGCTGTACGTACGATATGGGCTATAGCCCATGGTCCAAAATGATGAAAAACGAGGATTAAAAAATTTTCAAAAATTCAAAAAACGATGGGCTATAACCCATCGTTTTTTCATTTTTTCATTTTTTTCAAATCCTCAAAAATGATGAAAAACGGCGTGCTACAGTATGCCGTACGATTTGGGCTATTAGACGAGCGTCTAAAATGGGATAAAAAACGTCTAAAAATAGCCGTCTAAAACACGTCTAAAAATAGACGTGTTTTAGACGTCTATTTTTAGACGTTTTTTATCCCATTTTTAGACACACGTCTAATAGCCGGCTATTGCTCAGTGGGATGGTCAAAAATGATGAAAAACGATGATTAAAAAAAAGATCAAAAAATAAAAATAAACGATGGGCTATAACCCATATATATATTATTATTATTTATTTATTTTTCAAATCCTCAAAAACGATGGGTTATATGATATAACCCATCGTTTTTTTCATTTTTTTAAAATCCTCAAAAATGATGAAAAACGGCGTGCTATATGCCGTACGATATGGCCCAAAATTATGAAAAACGAGGATAATTCTTTTTTTTCAAAAAACGATGGGCTATAACCGTTTCTTTTCTTCTTTTTTTTTCTTTTTTTCGAAATCCTCAAAAATGATGAAAAGCGGCGTGCTATAGTATGCTGTACGTACGATATGGGCTATAGCCCATGGTCCAAAATGATGAAAAACGAGGATTTAAAAAAAATCCAAAATTCAAAAAACGATGGGCTATAACCCATCGTTTTTTTAATTTTGTAATTTTTTTCAAATCCTCTAAAATGATGAAAGACGGCATGCTATAGTATGCCGTACGATATGGGCTATAGCCCATGGTCCAAAATGATGAAAAGCGGCGTGCTATAGTATGCCGTACGTACAATATGGGCTATAGCCCATGGTCCAAAATGATGAAAAACGAGGATTAAAAAAAAATCAAAAATTCAAAAAACGATGGGCTATAACCCATCGTTTTTTTTTTCATTTTTTTCAAATCCTCAAAAATGATAAAAAACGGCGTGCTACAGTATGCCGTACGATATGGGATATTAGACAAGCGTCTAAAAATGGGATAAAAATAGACGTCTAAAACACGTCTAAAAATAGACGTGTTTTAGACGTCTATTTTTAGACGGTTTTTATCCCATTTTAAAACGCATGTCTAATAGCCGGCTATTGCTCAGTGGGATGGTCAAAAATGATGAAAAACGAGCATTCAAAATCTTTTCAAAAATTCAAAAAACGATTAAAAAAACCATCGGTTTTTTTTCTTCATTTTTTCATTTTTTTCAAATCCTCAAAAATGATGAAAAACGGCATGCTATAGTATGCTGTACGATATGGGCTATAGCCCATGGTCCAAAATGATGAAAAACGAGGATTAATTTTTTTTTCAAAAAACGATGAAAAACGGCGTGCTATAGTATGCCGTACGATATGGGCTATAGCCCATATCCTCGCGGTGTATAGCGGTGTATGAGAATGGGTGTTGCGGAGGATGAGAGCATTCCTCTCATCCTCCGCAACACAATGCATTCTCCAAGGCAATAGCACAAACTTTGGCATGCTACTAGTCCTAGATACTTACACCTAGCAACCCCATTCTAGCCTACTTAGGTTCATCTTACGGTGGACATGTTTGCCTGAAAAGGAATCTTTGAAATGTTTCATAGTTTTAGAAACATAGTGCTTTCAAATTTGAGACATTTAACATGGGGCTCAATGGCAGCTCTATAGGCACGTCAAAAGTCACTTTCATCTAGAAACTCCATTCACACTTTTTATTATTCAGCTTACACATGCTGGAACTTTTTTTATTTTTTATGTTTTGAAGTTTTTGAGTTATTTAACTTAAACGCCCAATGCATTCTCTATGGCAATAGCACAAACTTTGGCATGCTACTAGTCCTACATACTTACACCTAGCAACCCCATTCTAGCCTACTTAGGTTCATCTTACGGTGGACATGTTTGCCTGAAAAGGAATCTTTGAAATGTTTCATAGTTAGAAATATAGTGCTTTCAAATTTACAATGGGGCTCAATGGCAAAAATGATGAAAAACGGCGTGCTATAGTAGGCCGTACGGTATGGGCTATAGCCCATGGTCCAAAATGATGAAAAACGAGGATAAAAAAAATCAAAAAATCAAAAAACGATGGGCTATAACCCATTGTTTTTTTTTTCTTTTTCATTTTTTTCAAATCCTCAAAAATGATGAAAAACGGCGTGCTATAGTATGCCGTACGATATGGGCTATAGCCCATGGTCAAAAATGATGAAAAACGAGGATATTTATTTTTCAGAAATTCAAAAAACAATGGGCTATAACCCATCGTTTTTTCATTTTTTTTATTTTTTTCAAATCCTCAAAAATGATGAAAAACGGCGTGCTACACTATGCCGTACGATATGGGCTATTAGACGAGTGTCTAAAATGGGATAAAAAACGTCTAAAAAAAATTTAGACGTTTTTTAGACGTCTATTTTTAGGCGGTTTTTATCCCATTTTTAGACGCACGTCTAATAGCCGGCTATTGCTCAGTGGGATGGTCAAAAATGATGAAAAACGATGATTAAAAAAAAATCAAAAAATCAAAAAAACGCTATAACCCATGTATTATTATTATTTCTTTATTTTTCAAATCCTCAAAAATTATGAAAAACGGCGTGCTATAGTATGCCGTACGGTATGGGCTATAGCCCATTGTCCAAAATGATGAAAAACGAGGATAAAAAAAAAAATCAATAATTCAAAAAACGATGGGCTATAACCCATCGTTTTTTTATTTTTTTTATTTTTTTCAAATCCTCAAAAATGATGAAAAGCGGCATGCTATAGTATGCCGTACGTACGATATGGGCTATAGCCCATGGTCCAAAATGATGAAAAACGAGGATTAAAAAAAAAATCCAAAATTCAAAAAACGATGGGCTATAACCCATCTTTTTTTTTCTTTTTTTTCAAATCCTCAAAAATGATGAAAAACGGCGTGCTACAGTATGCCGTACGATATGGGCTATTAGACAAGCGTCTAAAAATGGGATAAAAATAGACGTCTAAAACACGTCTAAAAATAGACGTGTTTTAGACTTCTATTTTTAGACGTTTTTTAGACGTCAATTTTTTGACGTTTTTTATCCCATTTTAAAACGCACATCTAATAGCCGGCTATTGCTCAGTGGGATGGTCAAAAATGATGAAAAACGAGGATTAATTTTTTTTTCAAAAATTCAAAAAACGATGGGCTATAACCCATCGTTTTTTTTTTCATTTTTTCATTTTTTTCAAATCCTCAAAAATGATGAAAAACGGCATGCTATAGTATGCCGTACGATATGGGCTATAGCCCATGGTCCAAAATGATGAAAAACAAATTCAAAAATTCAAAAAACGATGGGCTATAACCCATCGTTTTTTCATTTTTTTCAAATCATCAAAAATGATGAAAAACTGCGTGCTACAGTATGCCGTACGATATGGGCTATTAGACGAGCGTCTAAAATGGGATAAAAAACGTCTAAAAATAGCCGTCTAAAACACGTCTAAAAATAGACGTGTTTTAGACGTCTATTTTTAGACGTTTTTTAGACGTCTATTTTTAGACGTTTTTATATCCCATTTTTAGACGCACGTCTAATAGCCGGCTATTACTCAGTGGGATGGTCAAAAATGATGAAAAACGAGGATAAAAAATAAAAAATAAAAAACGATGGGCTATAACCCATCTTTTTTTTTATTTTATTTTTTCTTTCAAATCCTCAAAAATGATGAAAAACAGCGTGCTATAGTATGCCGTACGGCATACTATAGCACGCCGTTTTTCATCATTGGCCCATCGTTTTTAGATTTTTAGATTTTTTTTTTTTAATCCTCGTTTTTCATCATTTTTGACCATCCCACTGAGCAATAGCCGGCTATTAGACGTGCGTCTAAAAATGGGATAAATACGTCTAAAAATAGACGTCTATTTTTAGACGTTTTTAATCCCATTTTTAGACGCTCGTCTAATAGCCCATTTCGTACGGCATACTGTAGCACGCCGTTTTTCATCATTTTTGAGGATTTGAAAAAAATGGTAAAAAAACAAAACATGGGTTTTTCATCATTTTTTACCTTCCCACTGAGCAATAGCCGGCTATTAGACGTGCGTCTAAAAATGGGATAAAAAACGTCTAAAACACGTCTATTTTTAGACGTGTTTTAGACGTCTATTTTTAGACGTTTTTAATCCCATTTTTAGACGCTCGTCTAATAGCCCATATCGTACATATACATACGGAACATGGCACCGTACGGCATACTATAGCGCACCGTTTTTCATCATTTTTGATGTTTTGAAAAAAATGGGAAAAAAAACATGGGTTATAGCCCATTGTTTTTTTTTAATTTTGAAGAAAAACAATTAACCTCGTTTTTCATCATTTTTGACCATGGGCTATAGCCCATACCATACGGCATACTATAGCACGCCGTTTTTCATCATTTTTGAGGTTTTGAAAAAAATGGGAAAAAAAACAAAACATGGGTTATAGCCCATCGTTTAAAAAAAAAAAACTAGTTTTTCATAATTTTTGAACATGGGCTATAGCCCATACCGTATGGCATACTATAGCACGCCGTTTTTCAGCATTTTTGAGGTTTTGAAAAAAAAAAAAAAAAAAAAACATGGGTTATAGCCCATCGTTTTTTTTTATTTTGAAGAAAAAGAAATTACCTCGTTTTTCATCATTTTTGAACCGTACGGCATACTATAGCACGCCGTTTTTCATCATTTTTGAGGATTTGAAAAAAATGAAGAAAAAAAACAAAAACATGGGTTTATAGCCCATCGTATTTTGATATATATATATATTTTTTAATCCTCGTTTTTCATCATTTTTGACCATCCCACTGAGCAATAGCCGGCTATTAGACGTGCGTCTAAAAATGGGATAAAAAAACGTCTAAAAATTAGACGTTTAAAACACGTCTACTTTTTAGACGTGTTTTAGACGAAAAAAACGAAAAAAAAAAAAAAAAACATGGGTTATAGCCCATCGTTTTTTGAATTTGTGGAAAAAAAAATTAACCTTTTTCTTCATCATTTTTGAACATGGGCTATAGCCCATACCGTACGGCATACTATAGCACGCCGTTTTTCATCATTTTTGAAAAAAATGAAAAAAAGAAAAAAAACATGGGTTATAGCCCATAGTTTTTAGAAATTTTGAAAAATAAAATTAACCTCGTTTTTCATCATTTTTGAACATGGGCTATAGCCCATACCGTACGGCATACTATAGCACGCCGTTTTTCATCATTTTTGAGGATTTGAAAAAAATGGAAAAAAAAACTAAACATGGGTTATAGCCCATCGTTTTTTGAAGTTTTTGAAAAAATAATTTAACCTCGTTTTTTCATCATTTTTGAACATGGGCTATAGCTCATACCGTACGGCATAGGCCTACTATAGCACGCCTTTTTTCATAATTTTTGAGTATTTGAAAAAAATGAAAAAAAAACAAAACATGGGTTATAGCCCATAGTTTTTTTAATTTTTGATAAAAAAAATTATCCTCGTTTTTCATCATTTTTGACCATGGGCTATAGCCCATACCGTACGGCATACTATAGCACGCCGTCTTTCATCATTTTTGAGGATTTGAAAAGAAAAAAAAAAAAAAAAAAAAACATGGGTTATAGCCCATCATTTTTGAATTTTTGTAAAAATAATTTAACCTCGTTTTTTCATCATTTTTGAACATGGGCTATAGCCCATACCGTACGGCATACTATAGCACGCCGTTTTTCATCATTTTTGAAAAAAATGAAAAAAAACAAAAAAACATGGGTTATAGCCCATAGTTTTTAGAAATTTTGAAAAATAAAATTAACCTCGTTTTTCATCATTTTTGAACATGGGCTATAGCCCATACCGTACGGCATACTATAGCACGCCGTTTTTCATCATTTTTGAGGATTTGAAAAAAATGAAAAAAAAAACAAAACATGGGTTATAGCCCATCGTTTTTTGAAGTTTTTGAAAAAATAATTTAACCTCGTTTTTTCATCATTTTTGAACATGGGCTATAGCTCATACCGTACGGCATAGGCCTACTATAGCACGCCTTTTTTCATCATTTTTGAGTATTTGAAAAAAATGAAAAAAAAAAAAAACATGGGTTATAGCCCATAGTTTTTTTAATTTTTGATAAAAAAAATTATCCTCGTTTTTCATCATTTTTGACCATGGGCTATAGCCCATACCGTACGGCATACTATAGCACGCCGTTTTTCATCATTTTTGAGGATTTGAAAAAAAAAAAAAAAAAAAAAAAAAAAACATGGGTTATAGCCCATCATTTTTGAATTTTTGTAAAAATAATTTAACCTCGTTTTTTCATCATTTTTGAACATGGGCTATAGCCCATACCGTACGGCATACTATAGCACGCCGTTTTTCATCATTTTTGAGGATTTGAAAAAAATAAATAAAAAAAAATAACATGGGTTATAGCCCATCGTTTTTTGAAGTTTTTGAAAAAATAATTTAACCTCGTTTTTTCATCATTTTTGAACCTGGGCTATAGCTCATACCGTACGGCATACTATAGCACGCCTTTTTTCATAATTTTTGAGGATTTGAAAAAAATGAAAAAAAAACAAAACATGGGTTATAGCCCATAGTTTTTTTAATTTTTGATCTTTTTTTTTATCCTCGTTTTTCATCATTTTTGACCATGGGCTATAGCCCATACCGTACGGCATACTATAGCACGCCGTTTTTCATCATTTTTGAGGATTTGAAAAAAATGAAAAAAAAATAATTTAACCTCGTTTTTTCATCATTTTTGAACATGGGCTATAGCTCATACCGTACGGCATACTATAGCACGCATTTTTTCATCATTTTTGAGGATTTGAAAAAAATGAAAAAAAAAAAAAAACATGGGTTATAGCCCATAGTTTTTTTGATTTTTGATCTTTTTTTTATCCTCGTTTTTCATCATTTTTGACCATGGGCTATAGCCCATACCGTACGGCATACTATAGCACGCCGTTTTTCATCATTTTTGAGGATTTGAAAAAAAAAAAAAAAAAAAAACATGGGTTATAGCCCATCGTTTTTTTTTTTTTGAAGAAAAATAAATTACCTCGTTTTTCATCATTTTTGAACCGTACGGCATACTATAGCACGCCGTTTTTCATCATTTTTGAGGATTTGAAAAAAATGAAGAAAAAAAACAAAAACATGGGTTTATAGCCCATCGTATTTTGATATATATATATTTTTTTTAATCCTCGTTTTTCATCATTTTTGACCATCCCACTGAGCAATAGCCGGCTATTAGACGTGCGTCTAAAAATGGGATAAAAAAACGTCTAAAAATTAGACGTTTAAAACACGTCTACTTTTTAGACGTGTTTTAGACGAAAAAAAAAAACAAAAAAAAACATGGGTTATAGCCCATCGTTTTTTGAATTTTTGGAAAAAAAAATTAACCTTGTTCTTCATCATTTTTGAACATGGGCTATAGCCCATACCGTACGGCATACTATAGCACGCCGTTTTTCATCATTTTTGAAAAAAATGAAAAAAAGAAAAAAAACATGGGTTATAGCCCATAGTTTTTAGAAATTTTGAAAAATAAAATTAACCTCGTTTTTCATCATTTTTGAACATGGGCTATAGCCCATACCGTACGGCATACTATAGCACGCCGTTTTTCATCATTTTTGAGGATTTAAAAAAAATGGAAAAAAAAACAAAACATGGGTTATAGCCCATAGTATTTTGAAGTTTTTGAAAAAATAATTTAACCTCGTTTTTTCATCATTTTTGAACATGGGCTATAGCTCATACCGTACGGCATAGGCCTACTATAGCACGCCTTTTTTCATCATTTTTGAGTATTTGAAAAAAATGAAAAAAAAAAAAAACATGGGTTATAGCCCATAGTTTTTTTAATTTTTGATAAAAAAAATTATCCTCGTTTTTCATCATTTTTGACCATGGGCTATAGCCCATACCGTACGGCATACTATAGCACGCCGTTTTTCATCATTTTTGAGGATTTGGAAAAAAAAAAAAAAAAAAAACATGGGTTATAGCCCATCATTTTTGAATTTTTGTAAAAATAATTTAACCTCGTTTTTTCATCATTTTTGAACATGGGCTATAGCCCATACCGTACGGCATACTATAGCACGCCGTTTTTCATCATTTTTGAGGATTCGAAAAAAAAAAAAAAAAAAAAAAAACATGGGTTATAGCCCATCGTTTTTTGAAGTTTTTGAAAAAATAATTTAACCTCGTTTTTTCATCATTTTTGAACTTGGGCTATAGCTCATACCGTACGGCATACTATAGCACGCCTTTTTTCATCATTTTTGAGGATTTGAAAAAAACGAAAAAAAAACAAAACATGGGTTATAGCCCATAGTTTTTTTAATTTTTGATCTTTTTTTTTTATCCTCGTTTTTCATCATTTTTGACCATGGGCTATAGCCCATACCGTACGGCATACTATAGCACGCCGTTTTTCATCATTTTTGAGGATTTGAAAAAAATGAAAAAATAATAATTTAACCTCGTTTTTTCATCATTTTTGAACATGGGCTATAGCTCATACCGTACGGCATACTATAGCACGCATTTTTTCATCATTTTTGAGGATTTGAAAAAAATGAAAAAAAAACAAAACATGGGTTATAGCCCATAGTTTTTTTGATTTTTGATCTTTTTTTTATCCTCGTTTTTCATCATTTTTGACCATGGGCTATAGCCCATACCGTACGGCATACTATAGCACGCCGTTTTTCATCATTTTTGAGGATTTGAAAAAAAACAAAAAAAAAACAAACATGGGTTATAGCCCATCGTTTTTAGAAATTTAGATTTTTTTTTAAATCCTCGTTTTTCATCATTTTTGACCATGGGCTATAGCCCATACCGTACGGCATACTATAGCACGCCGTTTTTCATCATTTTTGAGGTTTGAAAAAAAAAAAAAAAAAAAAAAAAGAACATGGGTTATAGCCCATCGTTTTTTGAAATTTTGAAAAAAGAATTAACCTCGTTTTTCATCATTTTTGAACATGGGCTATATATAGCCCATACCGTACGGCATACTATAGCACGCCGCTTTTCATCATTTTTGAGGATTTGAAAAAAATGAAAAAAAAAAAAAAAACATGGGTTATACTTATAACCCATCGTTTTTAGATTTTTTTCTTGAATCCTCGTTTTTCATCATTTTTGACTATCCCACTGAGCAATAGCCGACTATTAGACGTGCGTCTACAAATGGGATAAAAAACGTCTAAAAATAGACGTCTAAAACACGTCTATTTTTAGACCCATCGTTTTTTTTACGTTTTACGTTTTACGTTTTTACGTTTTACGTTTTACGTTTTTACGTTTTTACGTTTTTACGTTTTTACGTTTTACGTTTTACGTTTTACGTTTTACGTTTTACGTTTTAATGTTTTTACGTTTTACGTTTTACGTTTTACGTTTTACGTTTTACGTTTTACGTTTTACGTTTTACGTTTTTACGTTTTACGTTTTACGTTTTACGTTTTTACGTTTTTACGTTTTTACGTTTTTACGTTTTACGTTTTACGTTTTACGTTTTTACGTTTTTACGTTTTACGTTTTACGTTTTTACGTTTTTACGTTTTACGTTTTTACGTTTTTACGTTTTACGTTTTTACGTTTTTACGTTTTTACGTTTTTACGTTTTACGTTTTTACGTTTTTACGTTTTCAGTTTTTACGTTTTACGTTTTACGTTTTACGTTTTTACGTTTTACGTTTTACGTTTTCAGTTTTAAATTTTTACGTTTTACGTTTTACGTTTTACGTTTTTACGTTTTACGTTTTACGTTCTTACGTTCTTACGTTTTTACGTTTTACGTTTTCAGTTTTTACGTTTTACGTTTTTACGTTCTTACGTTTTTACGTTTTACGTTTTACGTTTTCAGTTTTTACGTTTTACGTTTTACGTTTTTACGTTTTTACGTTTTTACGTTTTTCAGTTTTTCAGTTTTACGTTTTACGTTTTACGTTTTTACGTTTTACGTTTTTACGTTTTACGTTTTTACGTTTTACGTTTTTACGTTTTACGTTTTTACGTTTTACGTTTTTACGTTTTACGTTTTTACGTTTTACGTTTGGTGGGGACGTCCTGGTGACCGGTGTCCATGTGTGTTGGTACCCTCAGTGGGGACGTCCTGGTGACCGGTGTCCATGTGTGTTGGTTCCCTCAATGGGACATCCTGGTGACCGTACGGCATACTATAGCACGCCGCTTTTCATCATTTTTGAGGATTTGAAAAAAAAAGAAAAAAACATGGGTTATAGCCCTTCGTTTTTTGATTTTTTTTCCCTGAATCCTCGTTTTTCATCATTTTGCAATAGCCGACTATTAGACGTGCATCTACAAATGGGATAAAAAACGTCTAAAAATAGACGTCTAAAACACGTCTATTTTTAGACCCATCGTTTTTTTTACGTTTTACGTTTTTACGTTTTACGTTTTTACGTTTTACGTTTTACGTTTTTACCTTTTTACCTTTTACGTTTTTACGTTTTACCCATCGTTTTAGACCCATCGTTTTAGACCCATCGTTTTTTTTACGTTTTACGTTTTTACCTTTTACGTTTTTACGTTTTACCGGTTTACTGGTGACCGGTGTCCATGTGTGTTGGTTCCCTCAATGGGACATCCTGGTGACCGGTGTCCATGTGTGTTGGTTCCCACAGACGGCACCAGTTTGCTGCTGGCTGGGAGCTCCTGGTGTCTTTGGCTGCTCACCCTGAATAACGAAAGAACCTGTAAATGACAACACAAAAACTAAGGCACTGGTGTCGTGCTTCTGGTTTACCAGAACGGGGTGCAACTCCCTGCAGTGCCCTGCTCAATTTGTTGTATTTACATGGTTCATTGGTCCATGGTCTCAGAGGTCATCGCTATAGTCTTCATCATTGTTGAGGATTTAAAAAAGGTGAAAATCGAGGAAAAGCGAAAGGCTATAGTCCATGGTCACGGTCTGCATACTGGTCAAGGTCATTTATACTGGTCAAGGTCATTTATACTGGTGAAGGTCATTTATACTGGTGAAGGTCATTCATACTGGTCAAGGTCATTTATACTTGTCAAGCCCATCGTTTTTTGGAATTTTGAATTGTTTTTTAACCTCGTTTTTCATCATTTTTGAACATGGGCTATAGCCCATACCGTACGGCATACTATAGCACGCCGTTTTTCATCATTTTTAAAGATTTGAAAAAAATGAAAAAAAAAAAAACATGGGTTATAGCCCATCGTTTTTTGAATTTTTGAATTGTTTTTTAATCCTCGTTTTTCATAATTTTTGACCATGGGCTATAGCCCATACCGAACGGCATACTATAGCACGTTTTTCATCATTTTTGAGGTTTTGAAAAAAATGAAAAACGAGGTTTAAAAAAAATTCAAAATTTAAAAAAAACGATGGGCTATAACCCATGTTTTTTGAAATTTTGAATTTTTTTCGAATCCTCAAAAATGATGAAAAACTGCGTGTTATAGTATGCCGTACGGTAGGGGCTATAGCCCATGTTTAAAAATGATGAAAAACGAGGTTTAAAAAATTTCAAATTTTCAAAAAAACGATGGGCTATAACCCATGTTTTTTGAAATTTAGATTTTTTTTCAAATCCTCAAAAATGATGAAAAACTGCGTGTTATAGTATGCCGTACGGTAGGGGCTATAGCCCATGTTTAAAAATGATGAAAAACGAGGTTTAAAAAATTTCAAATTTTCAAAAAAACGATGGGCTATAACCCATGTTTTTTGAAATTTAGATTTTTTTTCGAATCCTCAAAAATGATGAAAAACTGCGTGTTATAGTATGCCGTACGGTAGGGGCTATAGCCCATGTTTAAAAATGATGAAAAACGAGGTTTAAGAGAATTTCAAAATTTCAAAAAAACGATGGGCTATAACCCATGTTTTTTGAAATTTTGATTTTTTTTCAAATCCTCAAAAATGATGCAAAACTGCGTGTTATAGTATGCCGTACGGTAGGGGCTATAGCCCATGTTTAAAAATGATGAAAAACGAGGTTTAAGAGAATTTCAAAATTTCAAAAAAACGATGGGCTATAACCCATGTTTTTTGAAATTTAGATTTTTTTTCAAATCCTCAAAAATGATGAAAAACTGCATGTTATAGTATGCCGTACGGTAGGGGCTATAGCCCATGTTTAAATATGATGAAAAACGAGGTTTAAAAAAAAACAGAATTTCAAAAAAACGATGGGCTATAACCCATGTTTTTTTAAATTTTGAATTTTTTTCGAATCCTCAAAAATGATGAAAAACTGCGTGTTATAGTATGCCGTACGGTAGGGGCTATAGCCCATGTTTAAAAATGATGAAAAACGAGGTTTAAAAAATTTCAAATTTTCAAAAAAACGATGGGCTATAACCCATGTTTTTTTAAATTTAGATTTTTTTTTAAATCCTCAAAAATGATGAAAAACTGCGTGTTATAGTATGCCGTACGGTAGGGGCTATAGCCCATGTTTAAAAATGATGAAAAACGAGGTTTAAAAAATCTTCAAATTTTCAAAAAAACGATGGGCTATAACCCATGTTTTTTGAAATGTTGAAATTTTTTCGAATCCTCAAAAATGATGAAAAACTGCGTGTTATAGTATGCCGTACGGTAGGGGCTATAGCCCATGTTTAAAAATGATGAAAAACGAGGTTTAAATTTTTTTCAAAATTTCAAAAAAACGATGGGCTATAACCCATGTTTTTTGAAATTTTTAATTTTTTTCGAATCCTCAAAAATTATGAAAAACTGCGTGTTATAGTATGCCGTACGGTAGGGGCTATAGCCCATGTTTAAAAAGGATGAAAAACGAGGTTTCAAAGATTTCAAAATTTCAAAAAAACGATGGGCTATAACCCATGTTTTTTGAAATTTTGAATTTTTTTCAAATCCTCAAAAATGATGAAAAACTGCGTGTTATAGTATGCCGTACGGTAGGGGCTATAGCCCATGTTTAAAAATGATGAAAAACGAGGTTTAAAAATTTTAAAAATTTCAAAAAAACGATGGGCTATAACCCATGTTTTTGAAATTTTGAATTTTTTTCAAATCCTCAAAAATGATGAAAAACTGCGTGTTATAGTATGCCGTACGGTAGGGGCTATAGCCCATGTTTATAAATGATGAAAAACGAGGTTTAAATTTCTTTCAAAATTTCAAAAAAACGATGGGCTATAACCCATGTTTTTTGAAATTTTGAAATTTTTTCAAATCCTCAAAAATGATGAAAAACTGCGTGTTATAGTATGCCGTACGGTAGGGGCTATAGCCCATGTTTAAAAATGATGAAAAACGAGGTTTAAAAAAAATTCAAATTTTCAAAAAAACGATGGGCTATAACCCATGTTTTTTGAAATTTTGAATTTTTTTCAAATCCTCAAAAATGATGAAAAACTGCGTGTTATAGTATGCCGTACGGTAGGGGCTATAGCCCATGTTTAAAAATGATGAAAAACGAGGTTTAATTTTTTTCCAAATTTTCAAAAAAACGATGGGCTATAACCCATGTTTTTGAAATTTAGAATTTTTTTCAAATCCTCAAAAATGATGAAAAACTGCGTGTTATAGTATGCCGTACGGTAGGGGCTATAGCCCATGTTTATAAATGATGAAAAACGAGGTTTAAAAAAATTCAAAATTTCAAAAAAACGATGGGCTATAACCCATGTTTTTTGAAATGTTGAAATTTTTTCGAATCCTCAAAAATGATGAAAAACTGCGTGTTATAGTATGCCGTACGGTAGGGGCTATAGCCCATGTTTAAAAATGATGAAAAACGAGGTTTAAATTTTTTTCAAAATTTCAAAAAAACGATGGGCTATAACCCATGTTTTTTGAAAATTTTAATTTTTTTCGAATCCTCAAAAATTATGAAAAACTGCGTGTTATAGTATGCCGTACGGTAGGGGCTATAGCCCATGTTTAAAAAGGATGAAAAACGAGGTTTCAAAGATTTCAAAATTTCAAAAAAACGATGGGCTATAACCCATGTTTTTTGAAATTTTGATTTTTTTTCAAATCCTCAAAAATGATGAAAAACTGCGTGTTATAGTATGCCGTACGGTAGGGGCTATAGCCCATGTTTAAAAATGATGAAAAACGAGGTTTAAAAATTTTAAAAAATTCAAAAAAACGATGGGCTATAACCCATGTTTTTGAAATTTTGAATTTTTTTCAAATCCTCAAAAATGATGAAAAACTGCGTGTTATAGTATGCCGTACGGTAGGGGCTATAGCCCATGTTTATAAATGATGAAAAACGAGGTTTAAATTTTTTTCAAAATTTCAAAAAAACGATGGGCTATAACCCATGTTTTTTGAAATTTTGAAATTTTTTCAAATCCTCAAAAATGATGAAAAACTGCGTGTTATAGTATGCCGTACGGTAGGGGCTATAGCCCATGTTTAAAAATGATGAAAAACGAGGTTTAAAAAAAATTCAAATTTTCAAAAAAACGATGGGCTATAACCCATGTTTTTTGAAATTTTGAAATTTTTTCAAATCCTCAAAAATGATGAAAAACTGCGTGTTATAGTATGCCGTACGGTAGGGGCTATAGCCCATGTTTAAAAATTATGAAAAACGAGGTTTAATTTTTTTTCAAATTTTCAAAAAAACGATGGGCTATAACCCATGTTTTTGAAATTTAGAATTTTTTTCAAATCCTCAAAAATGATGAAAAACTGCGTGTTATAGTATGCCGTACGGTAGGGGCTATAGCCCATGTTTATAAATGATGAAAAACGAGGTTTAAAAAAATTCAAAATTTCAAAAAAACGATGGGCTATAACCCATGTTTTTTGAAATGTTGAAATTTTTTCGAATCCTCAAAAATGATGAAAAACTGCGTGTTATAGTATGCCGTACGGTAGGGGCTATAGCCCATGTTTAAAAATGATGAAAAACGAGGTTTAAATTTTTTTCAAAATTTCAAAAAAACGATGGGCTATAACCCATGTTTTTTGAAATTTTTAATTTTTTTCGAATCCTCAAAAATTATGAAAAACTGCGTGTTATAGTATGCCGTACGGTAGGGGCTATAGCCCATGTTTAAAAAGGATGAAAAACGAGGTTTCAAAGATTTCAAAATTTCAAAAAAACGATGGGCTATAACCCATGTTTTTTGAAATTTTGAATTTTTTTCAAATCCTCAAAAATGATGAAAAACTGCGTGTTATAGTATGCCGTACGGTAGGGGCTATAGCCCATGTTTAAAAATGATGAAAAACGAGGTTTAAAATTTTTAAAAAATTCAAAAAAACGATGGGCTATAACCCATGTTTTTGAAATTTTGAATTTTTTTCAAATCCTCAAAAATGATGAAAAACTGCGTGTTATAGTATGCCGTACGGTAGGGGCTATAGCCCATGTTTATAAATGATGAAAAACGAGGTTTAAATTTTTTTCAAAATTTCAAAAAAACGATGGGCTATAACCCATGTTTTTTGAAATTTTGAAATTTTTTCAAATCCTCAAAAATGATGAAAAACTGCGTGTTATAGTATGCCGTACGGTAGGGGCTATAGCCCATGTTTAAAAATGATGAAAAACGAGGTTTAAAAAAAATTCAAAATTTCAAAAAACGATGGGCTATAACCCATGTTTTTTGAAATTTTGATTTTTTTTCAAATCCTCAAAAATGATGAAAAACTGCATGTTATAGTATGCCGTACGGTAGGGGCTATAGCCCATGTTTAAAAATGATGAAAAACGAGGTTTAAAAAAAATTCAAATTTTCAAAAAAACGATGGGCTATAACCCATGTTTTTTGAAATTTTGAAATTTTTTCAAATCCTCAAAAATGATGAAAAACTGCGTGTTATAGTATGCCGCACGGTAGGGGCTATAGCCCATGTTTATAAATGATGAAAAACGAGGTTTAAACATTTTCAAAATTTCAAAAAAACGATGGGCTATAACCCATGTTTTTGAAATTTTGAATTTTTTTCAAATCCTCAAAAATGATGAAAAACTGCGTGTTATAGTATGCCGTACGGTAGGGGCTATAGCCCATGTTTATAAATGATGAAAAACGAGGTTAATTTTTTTTTCAAAATTTCAAAAAAACGATGGGCTATAACCCATGTTTTTTGAAATTTTGAAATTTTTTCAAATCCTCAAAAATGATGAAAAACTGCGTGTTATAGTATGCCGTACGGTAGGGGCTATAGCCCATGTTTATAAATGATGAAAAACGAGGTTTAAAAAAAATTCAAATTTTCAAAAAAAACGATGGGCTATAACCCATGTTTTTTGAAATTTTGAATTTTTTTCAAATCCTCAAAAATGATGAAAAACTGCGTGTTATAGTATGCCGTACGGTAGGGGCTATAGCCCATGTTTAAAAATGATGAAAAACGAGGTTTAAGAAAATTTCTAAATTTCAAAAAAACGATGGGCTATAACCCATGTTTTTTGAAATTTTGAATTTTTTTCAAATCCTCAAAAATGATGAAAAACTGCGTGTTATAGTATGCCGTACGGTAGGGGCTATAGCCCATGTTTATAAATGATGAAAAACGAGGTTTAAAAAAAAATCAAAATTTCAAAAAAACGATGGGCTATAACCCATGTTTTTTGAAATTTAGATTTTTTTTCAAATCCTCAAAAATGATGAAAAACTGCGTGTTATAGTATGCCGTACGGTAGGGGCTATAGCCCATGTTTAAAAATGATGAAAAACGAGGTTTAAGAAAATTTCAAAATTTCAAAAAAACGATGGGCTATAACCCATGTTTTTTGAAATTTTGAATTTTTTTCAAATCCTCAAAAATGATGAAAAACTGCGTGTTATAGTATGCCGTACGGTAGGGGCTATAGCCCATGTTTAAATATGATGAAAAACGAGGTTTAAAAAAATTCAAAATTTCAAAAAAACGATGGGCTATAACCCATGTTTTTGAAATTTTGAATTTTTTTCAAATCCTCAAAAATGATGAAAAACTGCGTGTTATAGTATGCCGTACGGTAGGGGCTATAGCCCATGTTTATAAATGATGAAAAACGAGGTTAATTTTTTTTTCAAAATTTCAAAAAAACGATGGGCTATAACCCATGTTTTTTGAAATTTTGAAATTTTTTCAAATCCTCAAAAATGATGAAAAACTGCGTGTTATAGTATGCCGTACGGTAGGGGCTATAGCCCATGTTTATAAATGATGAAAAACGAGGTTTAAAAAAAATTCAAATTTTCAAAAAAAACGATGGGCTATAACCCATGTTTTTTGAAATTTTGAATTTTTTTCAAATCCTCAAAAATGATGAAAAACTGCGTGTTATAGTATGCCGTACGGTAGGGGCTATAGCCCATGTTTAAAAATGATGAAAAACGAGGTTTAAATTTTTTTCAAAATTTCAAAAAAACGATGGGCTATAACCCATGTTTTTTGAAATTTTTAATTTTTTTCGAATCCTCAAAAATTATGAAAAACTGCGTGTTATAGTATGCCGTACGGTAGGGGCTATAGCCCATGTTTAAAAAGGATGAAAAACGAGGTTTCAAAGATTTCAAAATTTCAAAAAAACGATGGGCTATAACCCATGTTTTTTGAAATTTTGAATTTTTTTCAAATCCTCAAAAATGATGAAAAACTGCGTGTTATAGTATGCCGTACGGTAGGGGCTATAGCCCATGTTTAAAAATGATGAAAAACGAGGTTTAAAATTTTTAAAAAATTCAAAAAAACGATGGGCTATAACCCATGTTTTTGAAATTTTGAATTTTTTTCAAATCCTCAAAAATGATGAAAAACTGCGTGTTATAGTATGCCGTACGGTAGGGGCTATAGCCCATGTTTATAAATGATGAAAAACGAGGTTTAAATTTTTTTCAAAATTTCAAAAAAACGATGGGCTATAACCCATGTTTTTTGAAATTTTGAAATTTTTTCAAATCCTCAAAAATGATGAAAAACTGCGTGTTATAGTATGCCGTACGGTAGGGGCTATAGCCCATGTTTAAAAATGATGAAAAACGAGGTTTAAAAAAAATTCAAAATTTCAAAAAACGATGGGCTATAACCCATGTTTTTTGAAATTTTGATTTTTTTTCAAATCCTCAAAAATGATGAAAAACTGCATGTTATAGTATGCCGTACGGTAGGGGCTATAGCCCATGTTTAAAAATGATGAAAAACGAGGTTTAAAAAAAATTCAAATTTTCAAAAAAACGATGGGCTATAACCCATGTTTTTTGAAATTTTGAAATTTTTTCAAATCCTCAAAAATGATGAAAAACTGCGTGTTATAGTATGCCGCACGGTAGGGGCTATAGCCCATGTTTATAAATGATGAAAAACGAGGTTTAAACATTTTCAAAATTTCAAAAAAACGATGGGCTATAACCCATGTTTTTGAAATTTTGAATTTTTTTCAAATCCTCAAAAATGATGAAAAACTGCGTGTTATAGTATGCCGTACGGTAGGGGCTATAGCCCATGTTTATAAATGATGAAAAACGAGGTTAATTTTTTTTTCAAAATTTCAAAAAAACGATGGGCTATAACCCATGTTTTTTGAAATTTTGAAATTTTTTCAAATCCTCAAAAATGATGAAAAACTGCGTGTTATAGTATGCCGTACGGTAGGGGCTATAGCCCATGTTTATAAATGATGAAAAACGAGGTTTAAAAAAAATTCAAATTTTCAAAAAAAACGATGGGCTATAACCCATGTTTTTTGAAATTTTGAATTTTTTTCAAATCCTCAAAAATGATGAAAAACTGCGTGTTATAGTATGCCGTACGGTAGGGGCTATAGCCCATGTTTAAAAATGATGAAAAACGAGGTTTAAGAAAATTTCTAAATTTCAAAAAAACGATGGGCTATAACCCATGTTTTTTGAAATTTTGAATTTTTTTCAAATCCTCAAAAATGATGAAAAACTGCGTGTTATAGTATGCCGTACGGTAGGGGCTATAGCCCATGTTTATAAATGATGAAAAACGAGGTTTAAAAAAAAATCAAAATTTCAAAAAAACGATGGGCTATAACCCATGTTTTTTGAAATTTAGATTTTTTTTCAAATCCTCAAAAATGATGAAAAACTGCGTGTTATAGTATGCCGTACGGTAGGGGCTATAGCCCATGTTTAAAAATGATGAAAAACGAGGTTTAAGAAAATTTCAAAATTTCAAAAAAACGATGGGCTATAACCCATGTTTTTTGAAATTTTGAATTTTTTTCAAATCCTCAAAAATGATGAAAAACTGCGTGTTATAGTATGCCGTACGGTAGGGGCTATAGCCCATGTTTAAATATGATGAAAAACGAGGTTTAAAAAAATTCAAAATTTCAAAAAAACGATGGGCTATAACCCATGTTTTTGAAATTTTGAATTTTTTTCAAATCCTCAAAAATGATGAAAAACTGCGTGTTATAGTATGCCGTACGGTAGGGGCTATAGCCCATGTTTATAAATGATGAAAAACGAGGTTAATTTTTTTTTCAAAATTTCAAAAAAACGATGGGCTATAACCCATGTTTTTTGAAATTTTGAAATTTTTTCAAATCCTCAAAAATGATGAAAAACTGCGTGTTATAGTATGCCGTACGGTAGGGGCTATAGCCCATGTTTATAAATGATGAAAAACGAGGTTTAAAAAAAATTCAAATTTTCAAAAAAAACGATGGGCTATAACCCATGTTTTTTGAAATTTTGAATTTTTTTCAAATCCTCAAAAATGATGAAAAACTGCGTGTTATAGTATGCCGTACGGTAGGGGCTATAGCCCATGTTTAAAAATGATGAAAAACGAGGTTTAAGAAAATTTCTAAATTTAAAAAAAACGATGGGCTATAACCCATGTTTTTTGAAATTTTGAATTTTTTTCAAATCCTCAAAAATGATGAAAAACTGCGTGTTATAGTATGCCGTACGGTAGGGGCTATAGCCCATGTTTATAAATGATGAAAAACGAGGTTTAAAAAAAAATCAAAATTTCAAAAAAACGATGGGCTATAACCCATGTTTTTTGAAATTTAGATTTTTTTTCAAATCCTCAAAAATGATGAAAAACTGCGTGTTATAGTATGCCGTACGGTAGGGGCTATAGCCCATGTTTAAAAATGATGAAAAACGAGGTTTAAGAAAATTTCAAAATTTCAAAAAAACGATGGGCTATAACCCATGTTTTTTGAAATTTTGAATTTTTTTCAAATCCTCAAAAATGATGAAAAACTGCGTGTTATAGTATGCCGTACGGTAGGGGCTATAGCCCATGTTTAAATATGATGAAAAACGAGGTTTAAAAAAATTCAGAATTTCAAAAAAACGATGGGCTATAACCCATGTTTTTTGAAATTTTGAATTTTTTTAAAATCCTCAAAAATGATGAAAAACTGCATGTTATAGTATGCCGTACGGTAGGGGCTATAGCCCATGTTTAAAAATGATGAAAAACGAGGTTTAAAAAAAATTAAAAAAAAAAAAAAAACGATGGGCTATAACCCATGTTTTTTTAAATTTTGAATTTTTTTCAAATCCTCAAAAATGATGAAAAACTGCGTGTTATAGTATGCCGTACGGTAGGGGCTATAGCCCATGTTTAAAAATGATGAAAAACGAGGTTTAAAAAAATTTCAAAATTTCAAAAAAACGATGGGCTATAACCCATGTTTTTTTAAATTTTGAATTTTTTCAAATCCTCAAAAATGATGAAAAACTGCGTGTTATAGTATGCCGTACGGTAGGGGCTAAAGCCCATGTTTATAAATGATGAAAAACGAGGTTTAAACATTTTCAAAATTTCAAAAAAACGATGGGCTATAACCCATGTTTTTGAAATTTTGAATTTTTTTCAAATCCTCAAAAATGATGAAAAATTGCGTGTTATAGTATGCCGTACGGTAGGGGCTATAGCCCATGTTTATAAATGATGAAAAACGAGGTTAATTTTTTTTTCAAAATTTAAAAAAAACGATGGGCTATAACCCATGTTTTTTTAAATTTTGAATTTTTTTCAAATCCTCAAAAATGATGAAAAACTGCGTGTTATAGTATGCCGTACGGTAGGGGCTATAGCCCATGTTTATAAATGATGAAAAACGAGGTTTAAAAGAAATTCAAATTTTCAAAAAAAACGATGGGCTATAACCCATGTTTTTTGAAATTTTGAAATTTTTTCAAATCCTCAAAAATGATGAAAAACTGCGTGTTATAGTATGCCGTACGGTAGGGGCTATAGCCCATGTTTAAAAATGATGAAAAACGAGGTTTAAGAAAATTTCAAAATTTCAAAAAAACGATGGGCTATAACCCATGTTTTTTGAAATTTTGAATTTTTTTCAAATCCTCAAAAATGATGAAAAACTGCGTGTTATAGTATGCCGTACGGTAGGGGCTATAGCCCATGTTTAAATATGATGAAAAACGAGGTTTAAAAAAATTCAGAATTTCAAAAAAACGATGGGCTATAACCCATGTTTTTTGAAATTTTGAATTTTTTTCAAATCCTCAAAAATGATGAAAAACTGCATGTTATAGTATGCCGTACGGTAGGGGCTAAAGCCCATGTTTATAAATGATGAAAAACGAGGTTTAAACATTTTCAAAATTTCAAAAAAACGATGGGCTATAACCCATGTTTTTGAAATTTTGAATTTTTTTCAAATCCTCAAAAATGATGAAAAATTGCGTGTTATAGTATGCCGTACGGTAGGGGCTATAGCCCATGTTTATAAATGATGAAAAACGAGGTTAATTTTTTTTTCAAAATTTTAAAAAAACGATGGGCTATAACCCATGTTTTTTTAAATTTTGAATTTTTTTCAAATCCTCAAAAATGATGAAAAACTGCGTGTTATAGTATGCCGTACGGTAGGGGCTATAGCCCATGTTTATAAATGATGAAAAACGAGGTTTAAAAAAAATTCAAATTTTCAAAAAAAACGATGGGCTATAACCCATGTTTTTTGAAATTTTGAAATTTTTTCAAATCCTCAAAAATGATGAAAAACTGCGTGTTATAGTATGCCGTACGGTAGGGGCTATAGCCCATGTTTAAAAATGATGAAAAACGAGGTTTAAGAAAATTTCAAAATTTCAAAAAAACGATGGGCTATAACCCATGTTTTTTGAAATTTTGAATTTTTTTCAAATCCTCAAAAATGATGAAAAACTGCGTGTTATAGTATGCCGTACGGTAGGGGCTATAGCCCATGTTTAAATATGATGAAAAACGAGGTTTAAAAAAATTCAGAATTTCAAAAAAACGATGGGCTATAACCCATGTTTTTTGAAATTTTGAATTTTTTTCAAATCCTCAAAAATGATGAAAAACTGCATGTTATAGTATGCCGTACGGTAGGGGCTATAGCCCATGTTTAAAAATGATGAAAAACGAGGTTTAAAAAAAATTAAAAAAAAAAAAAAAAACGATGGGCTATAACCCATGTTTTTTTAAATTTTGAATTTTTTTCAAATCCTCAAAAATGATGAAAAACTGCGTGTTATAGTATGCCGTACGGTAGGGGCTATAGCCCATGTTTAAAAATGATGAAAAACGAGGTTTAAAAAAATTTCAAAATTTCAAAAAAACGATGGGCTATAACCCATGTTTTTTTAAATTTTGAATTTTTTCAAATCCTCAAAAATGATGAAAAACTGCGTGTTATAGTATGCCGTACGGTAGGGGCTAAAGCCCATGTTTATAAATGATGAAAAACGAGGTTTAAACATTTTCAAAATTTCAAAAAAACGATGGGCTATAACCCATGTTTTTGAAATTTTGAATTTTTTTCAAATCCTCAAAAATGATGAAAAACTGCGTGTTATAGTATGCCGTACGGTAGGGGCTATAGCCCATGTTTATAAATGATGAAAAACGAGGTTAATTTTTTTTTCAAAATTTTAAAAAAACGATGGGCTATAACCCATGTTTTTTTAAATTTTGAATTTTTTTCAAATCCTCAAAAATGATGAAAAACTGCGTGTTATAGTATGCCGTACGGTAGGGGCTATAGCCCATGTTTATAAATGATGAAAAACGAGGTTTAAAAAAAATTCAAATTTTCAAAAAAAACGATGGGCTATAACCCATGTTTTTTGAAATTTTGAAATTTTTTCAAATCCTCAAAAATGATGAAAAACTGCGTGTTATAGTATGCCGTACGGTAGGGGCTATAGCCCATGTTTAAAAATGATGAAAAACGAGGTTTAAGAAAATTTCTAAATTTCAAAACAACGATGGGCTATAACCCATGTTTTTTGAAATTTTGATTTTTTTTCAAATCCTCAAAAATGATGAAAAACTGCGTGTTATAGTATGCCGTACGGTAGGGGCTATAGCCCATGTTTAAAAATGATGAAAAACGAGGTTTAAGAAAATTTCAAAATTTCAAAAAAACGATGGGCTATAACCCATGTTTTTTGAAATTTTGAATTTTTTTCAAATCCTCAAAAATGATGAAAAACTGCGTGTTATAGTATGCCGTACGGTAGGGGCTATAGCCCATGTTTAAATATGATGAAAAACGAGGTTTAAAAAAATTCAGAATTTCAAAAAAACGATGGGCTATAACCCATGTTTTTTGAAATTTTGAATTTTTTTCAAATCCTCAAAAATGATGAAAAACTGCATGTTATAGTATGCCGTACGGTAGGGGCTATAGCCCATGTTTAAAAATGATGAAAAACGAGGTTTAAAAAAAATTCAAAAAAAAAAAAAAACGATGGGCTATAACCCATGTTTTTTTAAATTTTGATTTTTTTTCAAATCCTCAAAAATGATGAAAAACTGCGTGTTATAGTATGCCGTACGGTAGGGGCTATAGCCCATGTTTATAAATGATGAAAAACGAGGTTTAAACATTTTTCAAAAAAAAAAAAAAACGATGGGCTATAACCCATGTTTTTTGAAATTTTGATTTTTTTTCAAATCCTCAAAAATGATGAAAAACTGCGTGTTATAGTATGCCGTACGGTAGGGGCTATAGCCCATGTTTAAAAATGATGAAAAACGAGGTTTAAGAAAATTTCAAAATTTCAAAAAAACGATGGGCTATAACCCATGTTTTTTGAAATTTTGAATTTTTTTCAAATCCTCAAAAATGATGAAAAACTGCGTGTTATAGTATGCCGTACGGTAGGGGCTATAGCCCATGTTTAAATATGATGAAAAACGAGGTTTAAAAAAATTCAGAATTTCAAAAAAACGATGGGCTATAACCCATGTTTTTTGAAATTTTGAATTTTTTTCAAATCCTCAAAAATGATGAAAAACTGCATGTTATAGTATGCCGTACGGTAGGGGCTATAGCCCATGTTTAAATATGATGAAAAACGAGGTATAAAAAAAATTCAAATTTTCAAAAAAACGATGGGCTATAACCCATGTTTTTAGAAATTTTGATTTTTTTCCAAATCCTCAAAAATGATGAAAAACTGCGTGTTATAGTATGCCGTACGGTAGGGGCTATAGCCCATGTTTAAAAATGATGAAAAACGAGGTTTAAAATTTTTTCAAAATTTCAAAAAAACGATGGGCTATAACCCATGTTTTTTTAAATTTTGAATTTTTTCAAATCCTCGAAAATGATGAAAAACTGCGTGTTATAGTATGCCGTACGGTAGGGGCTATAGCCCATGTTTATAAATGATGAAAAACGAGGTTTAAACATTTTTCAAAAAAAAAAAAAAACGATGGGCTATAACCCATGTTTTTTGAAATTTTGATTTTTTTTCAAATCCTCAAAAATGATGAAAAACTGCGTGTTATAGTATGCCGTACGGTAGGGGCTATAGCCCATGTTTAAAAATGATGAAAAACGAGGTTTAAGAAAATTTCAAAATTTCAAAAAAACGATGGGCTATAACCCATGTTTTTTGAAATTTTGAATTTTTTTCAAATCCTCAAAAATGATGAAAAACTGCGTGTTATAGTATGCCGTACGGTAGGGGCTATAGCCCATGTTTAAATATGATGAAAAACGAGGTTTAAAAAAATTCAGAATTTCAAAAAAACGATGGGCTATAACCCATGTTTTTTGAAATTTTGAATTTTTTTCAAATCCTCAAAAATGATGAAAAACTGCATGTTATAGTATGCCGTACGGTAGGGGCTATAGCCCATGTTTAAATATGATGAAAAACGAGGTATAAAAAAAATTCAAATTTTCAAAAAAACGATGGGCTATAACCCATGTTTTTAGAAATTTTGATTTTTTTCCAAATCCTCAAAAATGATGAAAAACTGCGTGTTATAGTATGCCGTACGGTAGGGGCTATAGCCCATGTTTAAAAATGATGAAAAACGAGGTTTAAAAAAATTTCAAAATTTCAAAAAAACGATGGGCTATAACCCATGTTTTTTGAAATTTTGAATTTTTTTCAAATCCTCAAAAATGATGAAAAACTGCGTGTTATAGTATGCCGTACGGTAGGGGCTATAGCCCATGTTTAAAAATGATGAAAAACGAGGTTTCATTTTTTTTCAAAATTTCAAAAAAACGATGGGCTATAACCCATGTTTTTTGAAATTTTGAATTTTTTTCAAATCCTCAAAAATGATGAGAAACTGCGTGTTATAGTATGCCGTACGGTAGGGGCTATAGCCCATGTTTAAAAATGATGAAAAACGAGGTTTAAAAAAAATTCAAATTTTCAAAAAAACGATGGGCTATAACCCATGTTTTTTGAAATTTTGATTTTTTTTCAAATCCTCAAAAATGATGAAAAACTGCGTGTTATAGTATGCTGTACGGTAGGGGCTATAGCCCATGTTTAAAAATGATGAAAAACGAGGTTTCAAAAAAATTCAAAATTTCAAAAAAACGATGGGCTATAACCCATGTTTTTTTAAATTTAGATTTTTTTTCAAATCCTCAAAAATGATAAAAAACTGCGTGTTATAGTATGCCGTACGGTAGGGGCTATAGCCCATGTTTAAATATGATGAAAAACGAGGTTTAAAAAATTTCAAAATTTCAAAAAAACGATGGGCTATAACCCATGTTTTTTGAAATTTTGAATTTTTTTCAAATCCTCAAAAATGATGAAAAACTGCGTGTTATAGTATGCCGTACGGTAGGGGCTATAGCCCATGTTTATAAATGATGAAAAACGAGGTTTAAATTTTTTTCAAAATTTCAAAAAAACGATGGGCTATAACCCATGTTTTTTGAAATTTTGAATTTTTTTCAAATCCTCAAAAATGATGAAAAACTGCATGTTATAGTATGCCGTACGGTAGGGGCTATAGCCCATGTTTAAAAATGATGAAAAACGAGGTTTAAAAAAAATTCAAATTTTCAAAAAAACGATGGGCTATAACCCATGTTTTTTTAAATTTTGAATTTTTTTCAAATCCTCAAAAATGATGAAAAACTGCGTGTTATAGTATGCCGTACGTTAGGGGCTATAGCCCATGTTTAAAAATGATGAAAAACGAGGTTTAAAAAAATTTCAAAATTTCAAAAAAACGATGGGCTATAACCCATGTTTTTTTTTATTTTGAATTTTTTCAAATCCTCAAAAATGATGAAAAACTGCGTGTTATAGTATGCCGTACGGTAGGGGCTATAGCCCATGTTTATAAATGATGAAAAACGAGGTTTAAACATTTTTCAAAAAAAAAAAAAAACGATGGGCTATAACCCATGTTTTTTGAAATTTTGATTTTTTTTCAAATCCTCAAAAATTATGAAAAACTGCGTGTTATAGTATGCCGTACGGTAGGGGCTATAGCCCATGTTTAAAAATGATGAAAAACGAGGTTTAATTTTTTTTTTAAATTTAAAAAAAACGATGGGCTATAACCCATGTTTTTTTAATTTTTTTATTTTTTTTAAATCCTCAAAAATGATGAAAAACTGCGTGTTATAGTATGCCGTACGGTAGGGGCTATAGCCCATGTTTATAAATGATGAAAAACGAGGTTTAAATTTTTTTCAAAATTTCAAAAAAACGATGGGCTATAACCCATGTTTTTTGAAATTTTGAATTTTTTTCAAATCCTCAAAAATGATGAAAAACTGCATGTTATAGTATGCCGTACGGTAGGGGCTATAGCCCATGTTTAAAAATGATGAAAAACGAGGTTTAAAAAAAATTCAAATTTTCAAAAAAACGATGGGCTATAACCCATGTTTTTTTTAATTAATTTTTTTTTCAAATCCTCAAAAATGATGAAAAACTGCGTGTTATAGTATGCCGTACGGTAGGGGCTATAGCCCATGTTTAAAAATGATGAAAAACGAGGTTTAATTTTTTTTTTAAATTTCAAAAAAACGATGGGCTATAACCCATGTTTTTTTCAATTTTGAATTTTTTCAAATCCTCAAAAATGATGAAAAACTGCGTGTTATAGTATGCCGTACGGTAGGGGCTATAGCCCATGTTTAAAAATGATGAAAAACGAGGTTTAAATTTTTTTTTAAATTTCAAAAAAACGATGGGCTATAACCCATGTTTTTTTCAATTTTGAATTTTTTCAAATCCTCAAAAATTATGAAAAACTGCGTGTTATAGTATGCCGTACGGTAGGGGCTATAGCCCATGTTTAAAAATGATGAAAAACGAGGTTTAAGAAAATTTCAAAATTTCAAAAAAACGATGGGCTATAACCCATGTTTTTTGAAATTTTGAATTTTTTTCAAATCCTCAAAAATGATGAAAAACTGCGTGTTATAGTATGCCGTACGGTAGGGGCTATAGCCCATGTTTAAATATGATGAAAAACGAGGTTTAAAAAAATTCAGAATTTCAAAAAAACGATGGGCTATAACCCATGTTTTTTGAAATTTTGAATGTTTTTCAAATCCTCAAAAATGATGAAAAACTGCATGTTATAGTATGCCGTACGGTAGGGGCTATAGCCCATGTTTAAAAATGATGAAAAACGAGGTTTAAAAAAAATTAAAAAAAAAAAAAAAACGATGGGCTATAACCCATGTTTTTTTAAATTTTGATTTTTTTTCAAATCCTCAAAAATGATGAAAAACTGCGTGTTATAGTATGCCGTACGGTAGGGGCTATAGCCCATGTTTAAAAATGATGAAAAACGAGGTTTAAAAAAATTTCAAAATTTCAAAAAAACGATGGGCTATAACCCATGTTTTTTTAAATTTTGAATTTTTTCAAATCCTCAAAAATGATGAAAAACTGCGTGTTATAGTATGCCGTACGGTAGGGGCTATAGCCCATGTTTATAAATGATGAAAAACGAGGTTTAAACATTTTTCAAAAAAAAAAAAAAACGATGGGCTATAACCCATGTTTTTTGAAATTTTGATTTTTTTTCAAATCCTCAAAAATGATGAAAAACTGCGTGTTATAGTATGCCGTACGGTAGGGGCTATAGCCCATGTTTAAAAATGATGAAAAACAAGGTTTAAGAAAATTTCAAAATTTCAAAAAAACGATGGGCTATAACCCATGTTTTTTGAAATTTTGAATTTTTTTCAAATCCTCAAAAATGATGAAAAACTGCGTGTTATAGTATGCCGTACGGTAGGGGCTATAGCCCATGTTTAAATATGATGAAAAACGAGGTTTAAAAAAATTCAGAATTTCAAAAAAACGATGGGCTATAACCCATGTTTTTTGAAATTTTGAAATTTTTTCAAATCCTCAAAAATGATGTAAAACTGCATGTTATAGTATGCCGTACGGTAGGGGCTATAGCCCATGTTTAAATATGATGAAAAACGAGGTATAAAAAAAATTCAAATTTTCAAAAAAACGATGGGCTATAACCCATGTTTTTAGAAATTTTGATTTTTTTCCAAATCCTCGAAAATGATGAAAAACTGCGTGTTATAGTATGCCGTACGGTAGGGGCTATAGCCCATGTTTATAAATGATGAAAAACGAGGTTTAAACATTTTTCAAAAAAAAAAAAAAACGATGGGCTATAACCCATGTTTTTTGAAATTTTGATTTTTTTTCAAATCCTCAAAAATGATGAAAAACTGCGTGTTATAGTATGCCGTACGGTAGGGGCTATAGCCCATGTTTAAAAATGATGAAAAACGAGGTTTAAGAAAATTTCAAAATTTCAAAAAAACGATGGGCTATAACCCATGTTTTTTGAAATTTTGAATTTTTTTCAAATCCTCAAAAATGATGAAAAACTGCGTGTTATAGTATGCCGTACGGTAGGGGCTATAGCCCATGTTTAAATATGATGAAAAACGAGGTTTCAAAAAAATTCAAAATTTCAAAAAAACGATGGGCTATAACCCATGTTTTTTTTAATTTAGATTTTTTTTCAAATCCTCAAAAATGATAAAAAACTGCGTGTTATAGTATGCCGTACGGTAGGGGCTATAGCCCATGTTTAAATATGATGAAAAACGAGGTTTAAAAAAATTCAAAATTTCAAAAAAACGATGGGCTATAACCCATGTTTTTTGAAATTTTGAAATTTTTTCAAATCCTCAAAAATGATGAAAAACTGCGTGTTATAGTATGCCGTACGGTAGGGGCTATAGCCCATGTTTATAAATGATGAAAAACGAGGTTTAAATTTTTTTCAAAATTTCAAAAAAACGATGGGCTATAACCCATGTTTTTTGAAATTTTGAATTTTTTTCAAATCCTCAAAAATGATGAAAAACTGCATGTTATAGTATGCCGTACGGTAGGGGCTATAGCCCATGTTTAAAAATGATGAAAAACGAGGTTTAAAAAAAATTCAAATTTTCAAAAAAACGATGGGCTATAACCCATGTTTTTTTTAATTTTGAATTTTTTTCAAATCCTCAAAAATGATGAAAAACTGCGTGTTATAGTATGCCGTACGGTAGGGGCTATAGCCCATGTTTAAAAATGATGAAAAACGAGGTTTAAAAAAATTTCAAAATTTCTAAAAAACCATGGGCTATAACCCATGTTTTTTTTTATTTTGAATTTTTTCAAATCCTCAAAAATGATGAAAAACTGCGTGTTATAGTATGCCGTACGGTAGGGGCTATAGCCCATGTTTATAAATGATGAAAAACGAGGTTTAAACATTTTTCAAAATTAAAAAAAAACGATGGGCTATAACCCATGTTTTTTGAAATTTTGATTTTTTTTCAAATCCTCAAAAATTATGAAAAACTGCGTGTTATAGTATGCCGTACGGTAGGGGCTATAGCCCATGTTTATAAATGATGAAAAACGAGGTTTAATTTTTTTTCAAAATTTAAAAAAAACGATGGGCTATAACCCATGTTTTTTGAAATTTTGAATTTTTTTCAAATCCTCAAAAATGATGAAAAACTGCATGTTATAGTATGCCGTACGGTAGGGGCTATAGCCCATGTTTAAAAATGATGAAAAACGAGGTTTAAAGAAAATTCAAATTTTCAAAAAAACGATGGGCTATAACCCATGTTTTTTTTAATTTTGAATTTTTTTCAAATCCTCAAAAATGATGAAAAACTGCGTGTTATAGTATGCCGTACGGTAGGGGCTATAGCCCATGTTTAAAAATGATGAAAAACGAGGTTTAATTTTTTTTTTAAATTTCAAAAAAACGATGGGCTATAACCCATGTTTTTTTAAATTTTGAATTTTTTCAAATCCTCAAAAATGATGAAAAACTGCGTGTTATAGTATGCCGTACGGTAGGGGCTATAGCCCATGTTTATAAATGATGAAAAACGAGGTTTAAACATTTTTCAAAATTAAAAAAAAACGATGGGCTATAACCCATGTTTTTTGAAATTTTGATTTTTTTTCAAATCCTCAAAAATGATGAAAAACTGCGTGTTATAGTATGCCGTACGGTAGGGGCTATAGCCCATGTTTAAAAATGATGAAAAACGAGGTTTAAGAAAATTTCAAAATTTCAAAAAAACGATGGGCTATAACCCATGTTTTTTGAAATTTTGAATTTTTTTCAAATCCTCAAAAATGATGAAAAACTGCGTGTTATAGTATGCCGTACGGTAGGGGCTATAGCCCATGTTTAAATATGATGAAAAACGAGGTTTCAAAAAAATTCAAAATTTCAAAAAAACGATGGGCTATAACCCATGTTTTTTTTAATTTAGATTTTTTTTCAAATCCTCAAAAATGATAAAAAACTGCGTGTTATAGTATGCCGTACGGTAGGGGCTATAGCCCATGTTTAAATATGATGAAAAACGAGGTTTAAAAAAATTCAAAATTTCAAAAAAACGATGGGCTATAACCCATGTTTTTTGAAATTTTGAAATTTTTTCAAATCCTCAAAAATGATGAAAAACTGCGTGTTATAGTATGCCGTACGGTAGGGGCTATAGCCCATGTTTATAAATGATGAAAAACGAGGTTTAAATTTTTTTCAAAATTTCAAAAAAACGATGGGCTATAACCCATGTTTTTTGAAATTTTGAATTTTTTTCAAATCCTCAAAAATGATGAAAAACTGCATGTTATAGTATGCCGTACGGTAGGGGCTATAGCCCATGTTTAAAAATGATGAAAAACGAGGTTTAAAAAAAATTCAAATTTTCAAAAAAACGATGGGCTATAACCCATGTTTTTTTTAATTTTGAATTTTTTTCAAATCCTCAAAAATGATGAAAAACTGCGTGTTATAGTATGCCGTACGGTAGGGGCTATAGCCCATGTTTAAAAATGATGAAAAACGAGGTTTAAAAAAATTTCAAAATTTCAAAAAAACGATGGGCTATAACCCATGTTTTTTTTTATTTTGAATTTTTTCAAATCCTCAAAAATGATGAAAAACTGCGTGTTATAGTATGCCGTACGGTAGGGGCTATAGCCCATGTTTATAAATGATGAAAAACGAGGTTTAAACATTTTTCAAAATTAAAAAAAAACGATGGGCTATAACCCATGTTTTTTGAAATTTTGATTTTTTTTCAAATCCTCAAAAATTATGAAAAACTGCGTGTTATAGTATGCCGTACGGTAGGGGCTATAGCCCATGTTTATAAATGATGAAAAACGAGGTTTAATTTTTTTTCAAAATTAAAAAAAAACGATGGGCTATAACCCATGTTTTTTGAAATTTTGAATTTTTTTCAAATCCTCAAAAATGATGAAAAACTGCATGTTATAGTATGCCGTACGGTAGGGGCTATAGCCCATGTTTAAAAATGATGAAAAACGAGGTTTAAAGAAAATTCAAATTTTCAAAAAAACGATGGGCTATAACCCATGTTTTTTTTAATTTTGAATTTTTTTCAAATCCTCAAAAATGATGAAAAACTGCGTGTTATAGTATGCCGTACGGTAGGGGCTATAGCCCATGTTTAAAAATGATGAAAAACGAGGTTTAATTTTTTTTTTAAATTTCAAAAAAACGATGGGCTATAACCCATGTTTTTTTAAATTTTGAATTTTTTCAAATCCTCAAAAATGATGAAAAACTGCGTGTTATAGTATGCCGTACGGTAGGGGCTATAGCCCATGTTTATAAATGATGAAAAACGAGGTTTAAACATTTTTCAAAATAAAAAAAAAACGATGGGCTATAACCCATGTTTTTTGAAATTTTGATTTTTTTTCAAATCCTCAAAAATTATGAAAAACTGCGTGTTATAGTATGCCGTACGGTAGGGGCTATAGCCCATGTTTAAAAATGATGAAAAACGAGGTTTAAGAAAATTTCAAAATTTCAAAAAAACGATGGGCTATAACCCATGTTTTTTGAAATTTTGAATTTTTTTCAAATCCTCAAAAATGATGAAAAACTGCGTGTTATAGTATGCCGTACGGTAGGGGCTATAGCCCATGTTTAAATATGATGAAAAACGAGGTTTAAAAAAATTCAGAATTTCAAAAAAACGATGGGCTATAACCCATGTTTTTTGAAATTTTGAAATTTTTTCAAATCCTCAAAAATGATGAAAAACTGCGTGTTATAGTATGCCGTACGGTAGGGGCTATAGCCCATGTTTATAAATGATGAAAAACGAGGTTTAAATTTTTTTCAAAATTTCAAAAAAACGATGGGCTATAACCCATGTTTTTTGAAATTTTGAATTTTTTTCAAATCCTCAAAAATGATGAAAAACTGCATGTTATAGTATGCCGTACGGTAGGGGCTATAGCCCATGTTTAAAAATGATGAAAAACGAGGTTTAAAAAAAATTCAAATTTTCAAAAAAACGATGGGCTATAACCCATGTTTTTTTTAATTTTGAATTTTTTTCAAATCCTCAAAAATGATGAAAAACTGCGTGTTATAGTATGCCGTACGGTAGGGGCTATAGCCCATGTTTAAAAATGATGAAAAACGAGGTTTAAAAAAATTTCAAAATTTCAAAAAAACGATGGGCTATAACCCATGTTTTTTTTTATTTTGAATTTTTTCAAATCCTCAAAAATGATGAAAAACTGCGTGTTATAGTATGCCGTACGGTAGGGGCTATAGCCCATGTTTATAAATGATGAAAAACGAGGTTTAAACATTTTTCAAAATTAAAAAAAAACGATGGGCTATAACCCATGTTTTTTGAAATTTTGATTTTTTTTCAAATCCTCAAAAATTATGAAAAACTGCGTGTTATAGTATGCCGTACGGTAGGGGCTATAGCCCATGTTTATAAATGATGAAAAACGAGGTTTAATTTTTTTTCAAAATTTAAAAAAAACGATGGGCTATAACCCATGTTTTTTGAAATTTTGAATTTTTTTCAAATCCTCAAAAATGATGAAAAACTGCATGTTATAGTATGCCGTACGGTAGGGGCTATAGCCCATGTTTAAAAATGATGAAAAACGAGGTTTAAAGAAAATTCAAATTTTCAAAAAAACGATGGGCTATAACCCATGTTTTTTTTAATTTTGAATTTTTTTCAAATCCTCAAAAATGATGAAAAACTGCGTGTTATAGTATGCCGTACGGTAGGGGCTATAGCCCATGTTTAAAAATGATGAAAAACGAGGTTTAATTTTTTTTTTAAATTTCAAAAAAACGATGGGCTATAACCCATGTTTTTTTAAATTTTGAATTTTTTCAAATCCTCAAAAATGATGAAAAACTGCGTGTTATAGTATGCCGTACGGTAGGGGCTATAGCCCATGTTTATAAATGATGAAAAACGAGGTTTAAACATTTTTCAAAATTAAAAAAAAACGATGGGCTATAACCCATGTTTTTTGAAATTTTGAATTTTTTTCAAATCCTCAAAAATGATGAAAAACTGCGTGTTATAGTATGCCGTACGGTAGGGGCTATAGCCCATGTTTAAATATGATGAAAAACGAGGTTTAAAAAAATTCAGAATTTCAAAAAAACGATGGGCTATAACCCATGTTTTTTGAAATTTTGAATTTTTTTCAAATCCTCAAAAATGATGAAAAACTGCATGTTATAGTATGCCGTACGGTAGGGGCTATAGCCCATGTTTAAAAATGATGAAAAACGAGGTTTAAAAAAAATTCAAATTTTCAAAAAAACGATGGGCTATAACCCATGTTTTTTGAAATTTTGATTTTTTTCCAAATCCTCAAAAATGATGAAAAACTGTGTGTTATAGTATGCCGTACGGTAGGGGCTATAGCCCATGTTTAAAAATGATGAAAAACGAGGTTTAAAAAAAATTCAAAATTTCAAAAAAACGATGGGCTATAACCCATGTTTTTTGAAATTTTGAAATTTTTTCAAATCCTCAAAAATGATGAAAAACTGCGTGTTATAGTATGCCGTACGGTAGGGGCTATAGCCCATGTTTAAAAATGATGAAAAACGAGGTTTCATTTTTTTTTTTTTTTTTTTTAAACGATGGGCTATAACCCATGTTTTTTGAATTTTTTAATTTTTTTCAAATCCTCAAAAATGATGAAAAACTGCGTGTTATAGTATGCCGTACGGTAGGGGCTATAGCCCATGTTTATAAATGATGAAAAACGAGGTTTAAATCTTTTTCAAAATTTCAAAAAAACGATGGGCTATAACCCATGTTTTTTGAAATTTTGATTTTTTTTCAAATCCTCAAAAATGATGAGAAACTGCGTGTTATAGTATGCCGTACGGTAGGGGCTATAGCCCATGTTTAAAAATGATGAAAAACGAGGTTTAAAAAAAATTCAACATTTCAAAAAAACGATGGGCTATAACCCATGTTTTTTGAAATTTTGAATTTTTTTCAAATCCTCAAAAATGATGAAAAACTGCGTGTTATAGTATGCCGTACGGTAGGGGCTATAGCCCATGTTTAAAAATGATGAAAAACGAGGTTTCAAAAAAATTCAAAATTTCAAAAAAACGATGGGCTATAACCCATGTTTTTTTTAATTTTGATTTTTTTTCAAATCCTCAAAAATGATAAAAAACTGCGTGTTATAGTATGCCGTACGGTAGGGGCTATAGCCCATGTTTAAAAATGATGAAAAACGAGGTTTAAAAAAAATTCAACATTTAAAAAAAACGATGGGCTATAACCCATGTTTTTTTTAATTTTGAATTTTTTTCAAATCCTCAAAAATGATGAAAAACTGCGTGTTATAGTATGCCGTACGGTAGGGGCTATAGCCCATGTTTGAAAATGATGAAAAACGAGGTTTAATTTTTTTTCAAAATTTCAAAAAAACGATGGGCTATAACCCATGTTTTTTTAAATTTTGATTTTTTTTCAAATCCTCAAAAATGATGAAAAACTGCGTGTTATAGTATGCCGTACGGTAGGGGCTATAGCCCATGTTTAAATATGATGAAAAACGAGGTTTAAAAAATTTCAAAATTTCAAAAAAACGATGGGCTATAACCCATGTTTTTTGAAATTTTGAATTTTTTTCAAATCCTCAAAAATTATGAAAAACTGCGTGTTATAGTATGCCGTACGGTAGGGGCTATAGCCCATGTTTAAAAATGATGAAAAACGAGGTTTAATTTTTTTTTTAAATTAAAAAAAAACGATGGGCTATAACCCATGTTTTTTGAAATTTTTAATTTTTTTCAAATCCTCAAAAATGATGAAAAACTGCGTGTTATAGTATGCCGTACGGTAGGGGCTATAGCCCATGTTTATAAATGATGAAAAACGAGGTTTAATTTTTTTTCAAAATTTCAAAAATACGATGGGCTATAACCCATGTTTTTTGAAATTTTGAATTTTTTTCAAATCCTCAAAAATGATGAGAAACTGCGTGTTATAGTATGCCGTACGGTAGGGGCTATAGCCCATGTTTAAAAATGATGAAAAACGAGGTTTAAAAAAAATTCAACATTTCAAAAAAACGATGGGCTATAACCCATGTTTTTTGAAAATTTGAATTTTTTTCAAATCCTCAAAAATGATGAAAAACTGCGTGTTATAGTATGCCGTACGGTAGGGGCTATAGCCCATGTTTAAATATGATGAAAAACGAGGTTTAAAAAAATTCAGAATTTCAAAAAAACGATGGGCTATAACCCATGTTTTTTGAAATTTTGAATTTTTTTCAAATCCTCAAAAATGATGAAAAACTGCATGTTATAGTATGCCGTACGGTAGGGGCTATAGCCCATGTTTAAAAATGATGAAAAACGAGGTTTAAAAGAAATTCAAATTTTCAAAAAAACGATGGGCTATAACCCATGTTTTTTTAAATTTTGATTTTTTTTCAAATCCTCAAAAATGATGAAAAACTGCGTGTTATAGTATGCCGTACGGTAGGGGCTATAGCCCATGTTTAAAAATGATGAAAAACGAGGTTTAAAAAAATTTCAAAATTTCAAAAAAACGATGGGCTATAACCCATGTTTTTTGAAATTTTGAATTTTTTTCAAATCCTCAAAAATGATGAAAAACTGCGTGTTATAGTATGCCGTACGGTAGGGGCTATAGCCCATGTTTAAAAATGATGAAAAACGAGGTTGAATTTTTTTTTTTTAATTTAAAAAAAACGATGGGCTATAACCCATGTTTTTTGAAATTTTGAATTTTTTTCAAATCCTCAAAAATGATGAAAAACTGCGTGTTATAGTATGCCGTACGGTAGGGGCTATAGCCCATGTTTATAAATGATGAAAAACGAGGTTTAACATTTTTTAAAAATTTCAAAAAAACGATGGGCTATAACCCATGCTTTTTGAAAATTTGAAATTTTTTCAAATCCTCAAAAATGATGAAAAACTGTGTGTTATAGTATGCCGTACGGTAGGGGCTATAGCCCATGTTTAAAAATGATGAAAAACGAGGTTTAAAAAAAATTCAACATTTCAAAAAAACGATGGGCTATAACCCATGTTTTTTGAAATGTTGAATTTTTTTCAAATCCTCAAAAATGATGAAAAACTGCGTGTTATAGTATGCCGTACGGTAGGGGCTATAGCCCATGTTTAAAAATGATGAAAAACGAGGTTTAAAGAAATTTCAAAATTTCAAAAAAACGATGGGCTATAACCCATGTTTTTTTAAATTTTGATTTTTTTTTCAAATCCTCAAAAATGATGAAAAACTGCGTGTTATAGTATGCCGTACGGTAGGGGCTATAGCCCATGTTTAAATATGATGAAAAACGAGGTTTAAAAAAATTCAAATTTTCAAAAAAACGATGGGCTATAACCCATGTTTTTTGAAATTTTGAATTTTTTTCAAATCCTCAAAAATGATGAAAAACTGCATGTTATAGTATGCCGTACGGTAGGGGCTATAGCCCATGTTTAAAAATGATGAAAAACGAGGTTTAAAAAAAATTCAAATTTTCAAAAAAACGATGGGCTATAACCCATGTTTTTTTAAATTTTGAATTTTTTTCAAATCCTCAAAAATGATGAAAAACTGCGTGTTATAGTATGCCGTACGGTAGGGGCTATAGCCCATGTTTAAAAATGATGAAAAACGAGGTTTAAAAAAATTTCAAAATTTCAAAAAAACGATGGGCTATAACCCATGTTTTTTTTTATTTTGAATTTTTTCAAATCCTCAAAAATGATGAAAAACTGCGTGTTATAGTATGCCGTACGGTAGGGGCTATAGCCCATGTTTATAAATGATGAAAAACGAGGTTTAAACATTTTTCAAAATTAAAAAAAAACGATGGGCTATAACCCATGTTTTTTGAAATTTTGATTTTTTTTCAAATCCTCAAAAATTATGAAAAACTGCGTGTTATAGTATGCCGTACGGTAGGGGCTATAGCCCATGTTTAAAAATGATGAAAAACGAGGTTTAATTTTTTTTTTTAATTTAAAAAAAACGATGGGCTATAACCCATGTTTTTTTAAATTTTTTATTTTTTTCAAATCCTCAAAAATGATGAAAAACTGCGTGTTATAGTATGCCGTACGGTAGGGGCTATAGCCCATGTTTATAAATGATGAAAAACGAGGTTTAATTTTTTTTCAAAATTTCAAAAAAACGATGGGCTATAACCCATGTTTTTGAAATTTTGAATTTTTTTCAAATCCTCAAAAATGATGAAAAACTGCATGTTATAGTATGCCGTACGGTAGGGGCTATAGCCCATGTTTAAAAATGATGAAAAACGAGGTTTAAAAAAAATTCAAATTTTCAAAAAAACGATGGGCTATAACCCATGTTTTTTTAAATTTTGAATTTTTTTCAAATCCTCAAAAATGATGAAAAACTGCGTGTTATAGTATGCCGTACGGTAGGGGCTATAGCCCATGTTTAAAAATGATGAAAAACGAGGTTTAAAAAAATTAAAAAATTTCAAAAAAACGATGGGCTATAACCCATGTTTTTTTAAATTTTGAATTTTTTCAAATCCTCAAAAATGATGAAAAACTGCGTGTTATAGTATGCCGTACGGTAGGGGCTATAGCCCATGTTTATAAATGATGAAAAACGAGGTTTAAACATTTTTCAAAATTAAAAAAAAACGATGGGCTATAACCCATGTTTTTTGAAATTTTGATTTTTTTTCAAATCCTCAAAAATGATGAAAAACTGCGTGTTATAGTATGCCGTACGGTAGGGGCTATAGCCCATGTTTAAAAATGATGAAAAACGAGGTTTAAGAAAATTTCAAAATTTCAAAAAAACGATGGGCTATAACCCATGTTTTTTGAAATTTTGAATTTTTTTCAAATCCTCAAAAATGATGAAAAACTGCGTGTTATAGTATGCCGTACGGTAGGGGCTATAGCCCATGTTTAAATATGATGAAAAACGAGGTTTAAAAAAATTCAGAATTTCAAAAAAACGATGGGCTATAACCCATGTTTTTTGAAATTTTGATTTTTTTTCAAATCCTCAAAAATGATGAAAAACTGCATGTTATAGTATGCCGTACGGTAGGGGCTATAGCCCATGTTTAAAAATGATGAAAAACGAGGTTTAAAAAAAATTCAAATTTTCAAAAAAACGATGGGCTATAACCCATGTTTTTTGAAATTTTGATTTTTTTCCAAATCCTCAAAAATGATGAAAAACTGCGTGTTATAGTATGCCGTACGGGAGGGGCTATAGCCCATGTTTAAAAATGATGAAAAACGAGGTTTAAAAAAAATTCAAAATTTCAAAAAAACGATGGGCTATAACCCATGTTTTTTGAAATTTTGAAATTTTTTCAAATCCTCAAAAATGATGAAAAACTGCGTGTTATAGTATGCCGTACGGTAGGGGCTATAGCCCATGTTTAAAAATGATGAAAAACGAGGTTTCATTTTTTTTTTTAATTTAAAAAAAACGATGGGCTATAACCCATGTTTTTTGAATTTTTTAATTTTTTTCAAATCCTCAAAAATGATGAAAAACTGCGTGTTATAGTATGCCGTACGGTAGGGGCTATAGCCCATGTTTATAAATGATGAAAAACGAGGTTTAAATCTTTTTCAAAATTTCAAAAAAACGATGGGCTATAACCCATGTTTTTTGAAATTTTGATTTTTTTTCAAATCCTCAAAAATGATGAGAAACTGCGTGTTATAGTATGCCGTACGGTAGGGGCTATAGCCCATGTTTAAAAATGATGAAAAACGAGGTTTAAAAAAAATTCAACATTTCAAAAAAACGATGGGCTATAACCCATGTTTTTTGAAATTTTGAATTTTTTTCAAATCCTCAAAAATGATGAAAAACTGCGTGTTATAGTATGCCGTACGGTAGGGGCTATAGCCCATGTTTAAAAATGATGAAAAACGAGGTTTCAAAAAATTTCAAAATTTCAAAAAAACGATGGGCTATAACCCATGTTTTTTTTAATTTTGATTTTTTTTCAAATCCTCAAAAATGATAAAAAACTGCGTGTTATAGTATGCCGTACGGTAGGGGCTATAGCCCATGTTTAAAAATGATGAAAAACGAGGTTTAAAAAAAATTCAACATTTAAAAAAAACGATGGGCTATAACCCATGTTTTTTTTTATTTTGAATTTTTTTCAAATCCTCAAAAATGATGAAAAACTGCGTGTTATAGTATGCCGTACGGTAGGGGCTATAGCCCATGTTTGAAAATGATGAAAAACGAGGTTTAATTTTTTTTCAAAATTTCAAAAAAACGATGGGCTATAACCCATGTTTTTTGAAATTTTGATTTTTTTTCAAATCCTCAAAAATGATGAAAAACTGCGTGTTATAGTATGCCGTACGGTAGGGGCTATAGCCCATGTTTAAATATGATGAAAAACGAGGTTTAAAAAAATTCAAAATTTCAAAAAAACGATGGGCTATAACCCATGTTTTTTGAAATTTTGAATTTTTTTCAAATCCTCAAAAATTATGAAAAACTGCGTGTTATAGTATGCCGTACGGTAGGGGCTATAGCCCATGTTTAAAAATGATGAAAAACGAGGTTTAATTTTTTTTTTAAATTAAAAAAAAAACGATGGGCTATAACCCATGTTTTTTGAAATTTTTAATTTTTTTCAAATCCTCAAAAATGATGAAAAACTGCGTGTTATAGTATGCCGTACGGTAGGGGCTATAGCCCATGTTTATAAATGATGAAAAACGAGGTTTAAAATTTTTTCAAAATTTCAAAAATACGATGGGCTATAACCCATGTTTTTTGAAATTTTGAATTTTTTTCAAATCCTCAAAAATGATGAGAAACTGCGTGTTATAGTATGCCGTACGGTAGGGGCTATAGCCCATGTTTAAAAATGATGAAAAACGAGGTTTAAAAAAAATTCAACATTTCAAAAAAACGATGGGCTATAACCCATGTTTTTTGAAATTTTGAATTTTTTTCAAATCCTCAAAAATGATGGAAAAACTGCGTGTTGTAGTATGCCGTACGGTAGGGGCTATAGCCCATGTTTAAATATGATGAAAAACGAGGTTTAAAAAAATTCAGAATTTCAAAAAAACGATGGGCTATAACCCATGTTTTTTGAAATTTTGAATTTTTTTCAAATCCTCAAAAATGATGAAAAACTGCATGTTATAGTATGCCGTACGGTAGGGGCTATAGCCCATGTTTAAAAATGATGAAAAACGAGGTTTAAAAGAAATTCAAATTTTCAAAAAAACGATGGGCTATAACCCATGTTTTTTTAAATTTTGATTTTTTTTCAAATCCTCAAAAATGATGAAAAACTGCGTGTTATAGTATGCCGTACGGTAGGGGCTATAGCCCATGTTTAAAAATGATGAAAAACGAGGTTTAAAAAAATTTCAAAATTTCAAAAAAACGATGGGCTATAACCCATGTTTTTTGAAATTTTGAATTTTTTTCAAATCCTCAAAAATGATGAAAAACTGCGTGTTATAGTATGCCGTACGGTAGGGGCTATAGCCCATGTTTATAAATGATGAAAAACGAGGTTTAATTTTTTTTTTTTAATTTAAAAAAAACGATGGGCTATAACCCATGTTTTTTGAAATTTTGAATTTTTTTCAAATCCTCAAAAATGATGAAAAACTGCGTGTTATAGTATGCCGTACGGTAGGGGCTATAGCCCATGTTTATAAATGATGAAAAACGAGGTTTAACATTTTTTCAAAATTTCAAAAAAACGATGGGCTATAACCCATGTTTTTTGAAATTTTGAATTTTTTTCAAATCCTCAAAAATTATGAAAAACTGCGTGTTATAGTATGCCGTACGGTAGGGGCTATAGCCCATGTTTAAAAATGATGAAAAACGAGGTTTAATTTTTTTTTTAAATTAAAAAAAAAACGATGGGCTATAACCCATGTTTTTTGAAATTTTTAATTTTTTTCAAATCCTCAAAAATGATGAAAAACTGCGTGTTATAGTATGCCGTACGGTAGGGGCTATAGCCCATGTTTATAAATGATGAAAAACGAGGTTAAAAATTTTTTCAAAATTTCAAAAATACGATGGGCTATAACCCATGTTTTTTGAAATTTTGAATTTTTTTCAAATCCTCAAAAATGATGAGAAACTGCGTGTTATAGTATGCCGTACGGTAGGGGCTATAGCCCATGTTTAAAAATGATGAAAAACGAGGTTTAAAAAAAATTCAACATTTCAAAAAAACGATGGGCTATAACCCATGTTTTTTGAAATTTTGAATTTTTTTCAAATCCTCAAAAATGATGAAAAACTGCGTGTTGTAGTATGCCGTACGGTAGGGGCTATAGCCCATGTTTAAATATGATGAAAAACGAGGTTTAAAATTTTTTCAAAATTTCAAAAATACGATGGGCTATAACCCATGTTTTTTGAAATTTTGAATTTTTTTCAAATCCTCAAAAATGATGAGAAACTGCGTGTTATAGTATGCCGTACGGTAGGGGCTATAGCCCATGTTTAAAAATGATGAAAAACGAGGTTTAAAAAAAATTCAACATTTCAAAAAAACGATGGGCTATAACCCATGTTTTTTGAAATTTTGAATTTTTTTCAAATCCTCAAAAATGATGGAAAAACTGCGTGTTGTAGTATGCCGTACGGTAGGGGCTATAGCCCATGTTTAAATATGATGAAAAACGAGGTTTAAAAAAATTCAGAATTTCAAAAAAACGATGGGCTATAACCCATGTTTTTTGAAATTTTGAATTTTTTTCAAATCCTCAAAAATGATGAAAAACTGCATGTTATAGTATGCCGTACGGTAGGGGCTATAGCCCATGTTTAAAAATGATGAAAAACGAGGTTTAAAAGAAATTCAAATTTTCAAAAAAACGATGGGCTATAACCCATGTTTTTTTAAATTTTGATTTTTTTTCAAATCCTCAAAAATGATGAAAAACTGCGTGTTATAGTATGCCGTACGGTAGGGGCTATAGCCCATGTTTAAAAATGATGAAAAACGAGGTTTAAAAAAATTTCAAAATTTCAAAAAAACGATGGGCTATAACCCATGTTTTTTGAAATTTTGAATTTTTTTCAAATCCTCAAAAATGATGAAAAACTGCGTGTTGTAGTATGCCGTACGGTAGGGGCTATAGCCCATGTTTAAATATGATGAAAAACGAGGTTTAAAATTTTTTCAAAATTTCAAAAATACGATGGGCTATAACCCATGTTTTTTGAAATTTTGAATTTTTTTCAAATCCTCAAAAATGATGAGAAACTGCGTGTTATAGTATGCCGTACGGTAGGGGCTATAGCCCATGTTTAAAAATGATGAAAAACGAGGTTTAAAAAAAATTCAACATTTCAAAAAAACGATGGGCTATAACCCATGTTTTTTGAAATTTTGAATTTTTTTCAAATCCTCAAAAATGATGGAAAAACTGCGTGTTGTAGTATGCCGTACGGTAGGGGCTATAGCCCATGTTTAAATATGATGAAAAACGAGGTTTAAAAAAATTCAGAATTTCAAAAAAACGATGGGCTATAACCCATGTTTTTTGAAATTTTGAATTTTTTTCAAATCCTCAAAAATGATGAAAAACTGCATGTTATAGTATGCCGTACGGTAGGGGCTATAGCCCATGTTTAAAAATGATGAAAAACGAGGTTTAAAAGAAATTCAAATTTTCAAAAAAACGATGGGCTATAACCCATGTTTTTTTAAATTTTGATTTTTTTTCAAATCCTCAAAAATGATGAAAAACTGCGTGTTATAGTATGCCGTACGGTAGGGGCTATAGCCCATGTTTAAAAATGATGAAAAACGAGGTTTAAAAAAATTTCAAAATTTCAAAAAAACGATGGGCTATAACCCATGTTTTTTGAAATTTTGAATTTTTTTCAAATCCTCAAAAATGATGAAAAACTGCGTGTTATAGTATGCCGTACGGTAGGGGCTATAGCCCATGTTTATAAATGATGAAAAACGAGGTTTAATTTTTTTTTTTTAATTTAAAAAAAACGATGGGCTATAACCCATGTTTTTTGAAATTTTGAATTTTTTTCAAATCCTCAAAAATGATGAAAAACTGCGTGTTATAGTATGCCGTACGGTAGGGGCTATAGCCCATGTTTATAAATGATGAAAAACGAGGTTTAACATTTTTTCAAAATTTCAAAAAAACGATGGGCTATAACCCATGTTTTTTGAAATTTTGAATTTTTTTCAAATCCTCAAAAATTATGAAAAACTGCGTGTTATAGTATGCCGTACGGTAGGGGCTATAGCCCATGTTTAAAAATGATGAAAAACGAGGTTTAATTTTTTTTTTAAATTAAAAAAAAAACGATGGGCTATAACCCATGTTTTTTGAAATTTTTAATTTTTTTCAAATCCTCAAAAATGATGAAAAACTGCGTGTTATAGTATGCCGTACGGTAGGGGCTATAGCCCATGTTTATAAATGATGAAAAACGAGGTTTAAAATTTTTTCAAAATTTCAAAAATACGATGGGCTATAACCCATGTTTTTTGAAATTTTGAATTTTTTTCAAATCCTCAAAAATGATGAGAAACTGCGTGTTATAGTATGCCGTACGGTAGGGGCTATAGCCCATGTTTAAAAATGATGAAAAACGAGGTTTAAAAAAAATTCAACATTTCAAAAAAACGATGGGCTATAACCCATGTTTTTTGAAATTTTGAATTTTTTTCAAATCCTCAAAAATGATGAAAAACTGCGTGTTGTAGTATGCCGTACGGTAGGGGCTATAGCCCATGTTTAAATATGATGAAAAACGAGGTTTAAAAAAATTCAGAATTTCAAAAAAACGATGGGCTATAACCCATGTTTTTTGAAATTTTGAATTTTTTTCAAATCCTCAAAAATGATGAAAAACTGCATGTTATAGTATGCCGTACGGTAGGGGCTATAGCCCATGTTTAAAAATGATGAAAAACGAGGTTTAAAAGAAATTCAAATTTTCAAAAAAACGATGGGCTATAACCCATGTTTTTTTAAATTTTGATTTTTTTTCAAATCCTCAAAAATGATGAAAAACTGCGTGTTATAGTATGCCGTACGGTAGGGGCTATAGCCCATGTTTAAAAATGATGAAAAACGAGGTTTAAAAAAATTTCAAAATTTCAAAAAAACGATGGGCTATAACCCATGTTTTTTGAAATTTTGAATTTTTTTCAAATCCTCAAAAATGATGAAAAACTGCGTGTTATAGTATGCCGTACGGTAGGGGCTATAGCCCATGTTTATAAATGATGAAAAACTAGGTTTAATTTTTTTTTTTTAATTTAAAAAAAACGATGGGCTATAACCCATGTTTTTTGAAATTTTGAATTTTTTTCAAATCCTCAAAAATGATGAAAAACTGCGTGTTATAGTATGCCGTACGGTAGGGGCTATAGCCCATGTTTATAAATGATGAAAAACGAGGTTTAACATTTTTTCAAAATTTCAAAAAAACGATGGGCTATAACCCATGCTTTTTGAAATTTTGAAATTTATTCAAATCCTCAAAAATGATGAAAAACTGCGTGTTATAGTATGCCGTACGGTAGGGGCTATAGCCCATGTTTAAATATGATGAAAAACGAGGTTTAAAAAAATTCAAAATTTCAAAAAAACGATGGGCTATAACCCATGTTTTTTGAAATTTTGAATTTTTTTCAAATCCTCAAAAATGATGAAAAACTGCATGTTATAGTATGCCGTACGGTAGGGGCTATAGCCCATGTTTAAAAATGATGAAAAACGAGGTTTAAATTTTTTTCAAAATTTCAAAAAAACGATGGGCTATAACCCATGTTTTTTGAAATTTTGAAATTTTTTCAAATCCTCAAAAATGATGAAAAACTGTGTGTTATAGTATGCCGTACGGTAGGGGCTATAACCCATGTTTTTTGAAATTTTGAATTTTTTTCAAATCCTCAAAAATGATGAAAAACTGCATGTTATAGTATGCCGTACGGTAGGGGCTATAGCCCATGTTTAAAAATGATGAAAAACGAGGTTTAAAAGAAATTCAAATTTTCAAAAAAACGATGGGCTATAACCCATGTTTTTTTAAATTTTGATTTTTTTTCAAATCCTCAAAAATGATGAAAAACTGCGTGTTATAGTATGCCGTACGGTAGGGGCTATAGCCCATGTTTAAAAATGATGAAAAACGAGGTTTAAAATTTTTTCAAAATTTCAAAAAAACGATGGGCTATAACCCATGTTTTTTGAAATTTTGAATTTTTTTCAAATCCTCAAAAATGATGAAAAACTGCGTGTTATAGTATGCCGTACGGTAGGGGCTATAGCCCATGTTTAAAAATGATGAAAAACGAGGTTTAATTTTTTTTTTTAATTTAAAAAAAACGATGGGCTATAACCCATGTTTTTTGAAATTTTGAATTTTTTTCAAATCCTCAAAAATGATGAAAAACTGCGTGTTATAGTATGCCGTACGGTAGGGGCTATAGCCCATGTTTATAAATGATGAAAAACGAGGTTTAACATTTTTTCAAAATTTCAAAAAAACGATGGGCTATAACCCATGCTTTTTGAAATTTTGAAATTTATTCAAATCCTCAAAAATGATGAAAAACTGTGTGTTATAGTATGCCGTACGGTAGGGGCTATAGCCCATGTTTAAAAATGATGAAAAACGAGGTTTAAAAAAAATTCAACATTTCAAAAAAACGATGGGCTATAACCCATGTTTTTTTAAATGTTGAATTTTTTTCAAATCCTCAAAAATGATGAAAAACTGCGTGTTATAGTATGCCGTACGGTAGGGGCTATAGCCCATGTTTAAAAATGATGAAAAACGAGGTTTAAAGAAATTTCAAAATTTCAAAAAAACGATGGGCTATAACCCATGTTTTTTGAAATTTTGATTTTTTTTTCAAATCCTCAAAAATGATGAAAAACTGCGTGTTATAGTATGCCGTACGGTAGGGGCTATAGCCCATGTTTAAATATGATGAAAAACGAGGTTTAAAAAAATTCAAAATTTCAAAAAAACGATGGGCTATAACCCATGTTTTTTGAAATTTTGAATTTTTTTCAAATCCTCAAAAATTATGAAAAACTGCGTGTTATAGTATGCCGTACGGTAGGGGCTATAGCCCATGTTTAAAAATGATGAAAAACGAGGTTTAATTTTTTTTTTAAATTAAAAAAAAAACGATGGGCTATAACCCATGTTTTTTGAAATTTTTAATTTTTTTCAAATCCTCAAAAATGATGAAAAACTGCGTGTTATAGTATGCCGTACGGTAGGGGCTATAGCCCATGTTTATAAATGATGAAAAACGAGGTTTAAATTTTTTTCAAAATTTCAAAAATACGATGGGCTATAACCCATGTTTTTTGAAATTTTGAATTTTTTTCAAATCCTCAAAAATGATGAGAAACTGCGTGTTATAGTATGCCGTACGGTAGGGGCTATAGCCCATGTTTAAAAATGATGAAAAACGAGGTTTAAAAAAAATTCAACATTTCAAAAAAACGATGGGCTATAACCCATGTTTTTTGAAATTTTGAATTTTTTTCAAATCCTCAAAAATGATGAAAAACTGCGTGTTGTAGTATGCCGTACGGTAGGGGCTATAGCCCATGTTTAAATATGATGAAAAACGAGGTTTAAAAAAATTCAGAATTTCAAAAAAACGATGGGCTATAACCCATGTTTTTTGAAATTTTGAATTTTTTTCAAATCCTCAAAAATGATGAAAAACTGCATGTTATAGTATGCCGTACGGTAGGGGCTATAGCCCATGTTTAAAAATGATGAAAAACGAGGTTTAAAAGAAATTCAAATTTTCAAAAAAACGATGGGCTATAACCCATGTTTTTTTAAATTTTGATTTTTTTTCAAATCCTCAAAAATGATGAAAAACTGCGTGTTATAGTATGCCGTACGGTAGGGGCTATAGCCCATGTTTAAAAATGATGAAAAACGAGGTTTAAAAAAATTTCAAAATTTCAAAAAAACGATGGGCTATAACCCATGTTTTTTGAAATTTTGAATTTTTTTCAAATCCTCAAAAATGATGAAAAACTGCGTGTTATAGTATGCCGTACGGTAGGGGCTATAGCCCATGTTTATAAATGATGAAAAACGAGGTTTAATTTTTTTTTTTTAATTTAAAAAAAACGATGGGCTATAACCCATGTTTTTTGAAATTTTGAATTTTTTTCAAATCCTCAAAAATGATGAAAAACTGCGTGTTATAGTATGCCGTACGGTAGGGGCTATAGCCCATGTTTATAAATGATGAAAAACGAGGTTTAACATTTTTTCAAAATTTCAAAAAAACGATGGGCTATAACCCATGTTTTTTGAAATTTTGAATTTTTTTCAAATCCTCAAAAATTATGAAAAACTGCGTGTTATAGTATGCCGTACGGTAGGGGCTATAGCCCATGTTTAAAAATGATGAAAAACGAGGTTTAATTTTTTTTTTAAATTAAAAAAAAAACGATGGGCTATAACCCATGTTTTTTGAAATTTTTAATTTTTTTCAAATCCTCAAAAATGATGAAAAACTGCGTGTTATAGTATGCCGTACGGTAGGGGCTATAGCCCATGTTTATAAATGATGAAAAACGAGGTTTAAAATTTTTTCAAAATTTCAAAAATACGATGGGCTATAACCCATGTTTTTTGAAATTTTGAATTTTTTTCAAATCCTCAAAAATGATGAGAAACTGCGTGTTATAGTATGCCGTACGGTAGGGGCTATAGCCCATGTTTAAAAATGATGAAAAACGAGGTTTAAAAAAAATTCAACATTTCAAAAAAACGATGGGCTATAACCCATGTTTTTTGAAATTTTGAATTTTTTTCAAATCCTCAAAAATGATGAAAAACTGCGTGTTGTAGTATGCCGTACGGTAGGGGCTATAGCCCATGTTTAAATATGATGAAAAACGAGGTTTAAAAAAATTCAGAATTTCAAAAAAACGATGGGCTATAACCCATGTTTTTTGAAATTTTGAATTTTTTTCAAATCCTCAAAAATGATGAAAAACTGCATGTTATAGTATGCCGTACGGTAGGGGCTATAGCCCATGTTTAAAAATGATGAAAAACGAGGTTTAAAAGAAATTCAAATTTTCAAAAAAACGATGGGCTATAACCCATGTTTTTTTAAATTTTGATTTTTTTTCAAATCCTCAAAAATGATGAAAAACTGCGTGTTATAGTATGCCGTACGGTAGGGGCTATAGCCCATGTTTAAAAATGATGAAAAACGAGGTTTAAAAAAATTTCAAAATTTCAAAAAAACGATGGGCTATAACCCATGTTTTTTGAAATTTTGAATTTTTTTCAAATCCTCAAAAATGATGAAAAACTGCGTGTTATAGTATGCCGTACGGTAGGGGCTATAGCCCATGTTTATAAATGATGAAAAACTAGGTTTAATTTTTTTTTTTTAATTTAAAAAAAACGATGGGCTATAACCCATGTTTTTTGAAATTTTGAATTTTTTTCAAATCCTCAAAAATGATGAAAAACTGCGTGTTATAGTATGCCGTACGGTAGGGGCTATAGCCCATGTTTATAAATGATGAAAAACGAGGTTTAACATTTTTTCAAAATTTCAAAAAAACGATGGGCTATAACCCATGCTTTTTGAAATTTTGAAATTTATTCAAATCCTCAAAAATGATGAAAAACTGCGTGTTATAGTATGCCGTACGGTAGGGGCTATAGCCCATGTTTAAATATGATGAAAAACGAGGTTTAAAAAAATTCAAAATTTCAAAAAAACGATGGGCTATAACCCATGTTTTTTGAAATTTTGAATTTTTTTCAAATCCTCAAAAATGATGAAAAACTGCATGTTATAGTATGCCGTACGGTAGGGGCTATAGCCCATGTTTAAAAATGATGAAAAACGAGGTTTAAATTTTTTTCAAAATTTCAAAAAAACGATGGGCTATAACCCATGTTTTTTGAAATTTTGAAATTTTTTCAAATCCTCAAAAATGATGAAAAACTGTGTGTTATAGTATGCCGTACGGTAGGGGCTATAACCCATGTTTTTTGAAATTTTGAATTTTTTTCAAATCCTCAAAAATGATGAAAAACTGCATGTTATAGTATGCCGTACGGTAGGGGCTATAGCCCATGTTTAAAAATGATGAAAAACGAGGTTTAAAAGAAATTCAAATTTTCAAAAAAACGATGGGCTATAACCCATGTTTTTTTAAATTTTGATTTTTTTTCAAATCCTCAAAAATGATGAAAAACTGCGTGTTATAGTATGCCGTACGGTAGGGGCTATAGCCCATGTTTAAAAATGATGAAAAACGAGGTTTAAAATTTTTTCAAAATTTCAAAAAAACGATGGGCTATAACCCATGTTTTTTGAAATTTTGAATTTTTTTCAAATCCTCAAAAATGATGAAAAACTGCGTGTTATAGTATGCCGTACGGTAGGGGCTATAGCCCATGTTTAAAAATGATGAAAAACGAGGTTTAATTTTTTTTTTTTAATTTAAAAAAAACGATGGGCTATAACCCATGTTTTTTGAAATTTTGAATTTTTTTCAAATCCTCAAAAATGATGAAAAACTGCGTGTTATAGTATGCCGTACGGTAGGGGCTATAGCCCATGTTTATAAATGATGAAAAACGAGGTTTAACATTTTTTCAAAATTTCAAAAAAACGATGGGCTATAACCCATGCTTTTTGAAATTTTGAAATTTATTCAAATCCTCAAAAATGATGAAAAACTGTGTGTTATAGTATGCCGTACGGTAGGGGCTATAGCCCATGTTTAAAAATGATGAAAAACGAGGTTTAAAAAAAATTCAACATTTCAAAAAAACGATGGGCTATAACCCATGTTTTTTTAAATGTTGAATTTTTTTCAAATCCTCAAAAATGATGAAAAACTGCGTGTTATAGTATGCCGTACGGTAGGGGCTATAGCCCATGTTTAAAAATGATGAAAAACGAGGTTTAAAGAAATTTCAAAATTTCAAAAAAACGATGGGCTATAACCCATGTTTTTTGAAATTTTGATTTTTTTTTCAAATCCTCAAAAATGATGAAAAACTGCGTGTTATAGTATGCCGTACAGTAGGGGCTATAGCCCATGTTTAAATATGATGAAAAACGAGGTTTAAAAAAATTCAAAATTTCAAAAAAACGATGGGCTATAACCCATGTTTTTTGAAATTTTGATTTTTTTTCAAATCCTCAAAAATGATGAAAAACTGCATGTTATAGTATGCCGTACGGTAGGGGCTATAGCCCATGTTTAAAAATGATGAAAAACGAGGTTTAAAATTTTTTCAAAATTTCAAAAAAACGATGGGCTATAACCCATGTTTTTTGAAATTTTGAAATTTTTTCAAATCCTCAAAAATGATGAAAAACTGTGTGTTATAGTATGCCGTACGGTAGGGGCTATAGCCCATGTTTAAAAATTATGAAAAACGAGGTTTAAAAAAAATTCAACATTTCAAAAAAACGATGGGCTATAACCCATGTTTTTTTTAATTTTGAATTTTTTTCAAATCCTCAAAAATGATGAAAAACTGCGTGTTATAGTATGCCGTACGGTAGGGGCTATAGCCCATGTTTAAAAATGATGAAAAACGAGGTTTAAATTTTTTTCAAAATTTCAAAAAAACGATGGGCTATAACCCATGTTTTTTGAAATTTTGATTTTTTTTCAAATCCTCAAAAATGATGAAAAACTGCGTGTTATAGTATGCCGTACGGTAGGGGCTATAGCCCATGTTTAAATATGATGAAAAACGAGGTTTAAAAATTTTCAAAATTTCAAAAAAACGATGGGCTATAACCCATGTTTTTTGAAATTTTGAAATTTTTTCAAATCCTCAAAAATGATGAAAAACTGCGTGTTATAGTATGCCGTACGGTAGGGGCTATAGCCCATGTTTAAAAATGATGAAAAACGAGGTTTAAAAAAAATTCAACATTTAAAAAAAACGATGGGCTATAACTCATGTTTTTTTTAATTTAGAATTTTTTTCAAATCCTCAAAAATGATGAAAAACTGCGTGTTATAGTATGCCGTACGGTAGGGGCTATCAAAAAGGGGCTGCGTCAAAAAATGGGAAAAAAACGTCTAAAAATAGACGTCTAAAAATAGACGTCTAAAACACGTCTATTTTTAGACGTGTTTTAGACGTCTATTTTTAGACGTTTTTAATCCCATTTTTAGACGCTCGTCTAATAGCCCATATCGTACGGCATACTGTAGCACGCCGTTTTTCATCATTTTTGAGGATTTGAAAAAAATTGAAAAAAAAACAAAACATGGGTTATATCCCATCGTTTTTTGAATTTTTGACCATGGCCTATAGCACCTATTAGACGTTTTTTAGACGGTTTTTATCCCATTTTTAGACGCACATCTAAATAGCCGGCTATTGCTCAGTGGGATGGTCAAAAATGATGAAATACGAGGATTTTTTTTTTAAATCCAAAATTCAAAAAACGATGGGCTATAACCCATCTTTTTTTCATTTTTTTCAAAAATGATGAAAAACGGCGTGCTATAGTATGCCGTACGATATGGCCCAAAATTATGAAAAACGAGGATAATTCTTTTTTTCAAAAAACGATGGGCTATAACCCATCGTTTTTTTTATATATATATATTTTTTCAAATCCTCAAAAATGATTAAAAGCGGCGTGCTATAGTATGCCGTACGTACGATATGGGCTATAGCCCATGGTCCAAAATGATGAAAAACGAGGATTTTCAAAATTTCAAAAAACGATGGGCTATAACCCTCAAAAATGATGAAAAACGGCGTGCTACAGTATGCTGTACGATATGGGCTATTAGACAAGCGTCTAAAAATGGGATAAAAATAGACGTCTAAAACACGTCTAAAAATAGACGTGTTTTAGACGTCTATTTTTAGACGTTTTTTAGACGTCTATTTTTAGACGTTTTTTATCCCATTTTAAAACGCACGTCTAATAGCCGGCTATTGCTCAGTGGGATGGTCAAAAATGATGAAAAACGAGGATTCAATTTTTTTTCAAAAATTCAAAAAACGATGGGCTATAACCCATCGTTTTTTTTTTCATTTTTTCATTTTTTTCAAATCCTCAAAAATGATGAAAAACGGCATGTTATAGTATGCCGTACGATATGGGCTATAGCCCATGGTCCAAAATGATGAAAAACGAGGATTAAAAAAAAATTCAAAAATTCAAAAAACGATGGGCTATAACCCATCATTTTTTCATTTTTTTCAAATCCTCAAAAATGATGAAAAACGGCGTGCTTTAGTATGCTGTACGATATGGCCCAAAATTATGAAAAACGAGGATAATTCTTCAAGAAACGATGGGCTATAACCCATCGTTTTTTTTATTTTTTTTCAAATCCTCAAAGATGATGAAAAACGGCGTGCTATAGTATGCCGTACGATATGGGCTATAGCCCATGTTCCAAAATGATGAAAAACGAGCATTCAAAAACATTTCAAAAAATCAAAAAACGATGGGCTATAACCCATCGTTTTTTTTTGTTTTTTTTTGTTTTTCAAATCCTCAAAAATGATGAAAAACGGCGTGCTATAGTATGCCGTACGATATGGGCTATAGCCCATGGTCAAAAATGATGAAAAACGAGGATATTTATTTTTCAAAAATTCAAAAAACAATGGGCTATAACCCATCGTTTTTTAATTTTTTTCCAAAAAAAGAAAAAAAACAAAAAACGATGGGCTATAACCCATCTTTTTTTTTCAAATCCTCAAAAATGATGAAAAAGGCGTGCTACAGTATGCCGTACGATATGGGCTATTAGACGAGCGTCTAAAATGGGATAAAAAACAGAAAAAGAATAGACGTCTATTTTTAGACGTTTTTTAGACGTCTATTTTTTGACGGTTTTTATCCCATTTTTAGGCGCACGTCTAATAGCCGGCTATTGCTCAGTGGGATGGTCAAAAATGATGAAAAACGATGATTTAAAAAAAAATCTAAAAATCAAAAAAACGATGGGCTATAACCCATATATATATATATATTATTATTTATTTATTTTTCAAATCCTCAAAAATGATGAAAAACGGTGTGCTATTGTATGCCGTACGATATGGGCTATAGCCCATGGTCCAAAATGATGAAAAACGAGGATGAAAAAAAACTTTGGCATGCTACTAGTCCTACATACTTAAACCTACCAACCCCATTCTAGCCTACTTAGTTTCATCTTACGGTGGACATGTTTGCCTGAAATGGAATCTTTGAAATGTTTCATAGTTTTAGAAATATAGTGCTTTCAAATTTACAATGGGGCTCAATGGCAGACATTGACACGTCAAAATTTACTTTCACCTAGAAACTCCATTCACACTTTTTATTATTCAGCTTACTGTTTCTGAGTTATTTAACTTAAACGCCCAATGCATTCTCTATGGCAATAGCACAAACTTTGGCATGCTACTAGTCCTACATACAAAATGATGAAAAACGAGAATAAAAAAAAAATCAAAAATTCAAAAAAAGATGGGCTATAACCCATCGTTTTTCAAATCCTCAAAAATGATGAAAAACGGCGTGCTATAGTATGCCGTGCGATATGGACTATGGCCCATGGTCCAAAATGATGAAAATCGAGGATAAAAGAAAAGAAATAAAATCAAAAAACGATGGGCTATAACCATAGAGTATTAAAAGGATAGAGACTGAACTGGCGCGAAGCTCCGCCCCCTCCGCTATTCATGTCAGTGGAAGTTGCTCAGTGGCGTTTTGAAGCACCCGGAAGGCTGCCGGAAGGATCGTCTATTTCCGCATTTTTCCGCTGATTCAGCATTTGGGCACCAAATTTTGGTGCCCAAATGCGGAAGTGCAGCTGGGCTTTAACATTGAGCGTTCGGTTGCACGGGGTTTCCTCGTCATGAATCCACGGGTCCGCCTGCAGTCCTTCCTCCTACCACTAGGGCCCAGCGCTTCAACATTGGAGTGCCTAGCTGGCCCCTTGGCTATAACCCATCGTTTTTTAATTTTTTTCCAAATCCTCAAAAATGATGAAAAACGGCGTGCTATAGTATGCCATACGATATGGGCTATAGCCCATGGTCCAAAATGATGAAAAACGAGGATTTTTTTTTTTTTAACGATGGGCTATAACCCATCGTTTTTTTTTTCTTCATTTTTTCATTTTTTTAAAATCCTCAAAAATGATGAAAAACGGCGTGGTATAGTATGCCGTACAATATGGGCTATAGCCCATGGTCCAAAATGATGAAAAACGAGGATTAAAAAAAACTCAAAAATTCAAAAAACGATGGGCTATAACCCATCGTTTTTTTTCCTTTTTTCAAATCCTCAAAAATGATGAAAAACGGCATGCTATAATATGCCGTACGATATGGGCTATAGCCCATGGACTAAATGATGAAAAACGAGGATAAAAAAAAATCTAAAATTAAAAAAACGATGGGCTATAACCCATCGTTTTTTTCCTTTTTTTCAAATCCTCAAAAATGATGAAAAACGGCGTGCTATAGTATGCCGTACGATATGGGCTATAGCCCATGGTCAAAAATGATGAAAAACGAGGATATTTTTTTTCTTCAAAAATTAAAAAAACGATGGGCCATAACCCATCATTTTTTCATTTTTTTCAAATCCTCAAAAAGGATGAAAAACGGCGTGCTATAGTATGCCGTACGATATGGGCCCATGGTCCAAAATGATGAAAAACGAGGATTAAAAAGAAAAAAAAATCAATGAGTGTCCAACAATGAAGTACTGTATAATGTTACTTGACATGTCATACAATTATGCCATATTATAAATAGATTATAGTGCATTATAGTTTTTATAATGTATTATTTTTTTAATTTATATATTTTGTCCCACGATTTTGTAACCCATTTTTCACCCCTGTGTCAATCATCCTGTGATGTGATCCTGGGCTCTACACACCCTCCGCCAACCTAGGGAGAGCAACGGACTTGAACTCATGCTTCCTTCATGCTTGAGTGTCCAAGTTGCTCCTTTACACCTGACAGGGGGGAGTTTCCCTGGTTGGACGTAGCACGTGGAAGGAACACGTTATTCGGTAGCACTTTACAATAATGACCCGTTATAAAGCATTTATAAACGTTTATAAGCAGTTTGTAGACTATTAACAAATCATTATTAACCTGTTTGTTGACATTCGTAAATGATTATTAAAACCGTTATAACTATGTTTACAAATCATTTATAAGGTATTAGTAAGTAGTAAACTATTCATTAATAAGCCATTTATATACATCTGTAAATGATTATTAAATAATTTGTAATGACCCCATGATAAAGCATTTATAAACGTTTATAAGCAGTTTGTAGACTATTAACAAATCATTAACAACCTGCTTGTTTACATTTGTAAATGATTACTAAAACCTTTATAACAAATTTACAAATAATTTATAAAGTATTAGTAAGTAGTAAAACTATTCATGAATAAGCCATGTATAATACATCTGTAAATGATTATTAAATCATTTGTAACTGATGTTATATAATATATACAAGCTATTTGTATATTTGGGAAATGTGTTTGTTCATGTTTAACATATACTTTGTAAAACATTCCTAAAATATCTATAAATCCTTAGTACATGTTATTAAGTGGAGGAGGACAGTCATACTCGGATACGAGTGACCGCCGATGATGATGAAAGTGACGACAGTTCATCATTTACAACTGTCTGTTAATGTTTGTTCATGTTTAACATATGCTTTGTAAAACATTCCTAAAACATATATAAATCCTTAGTACATGTTATTAAGGTCCCTATAGTAAAGTGACGACAGTTCATAATTTACAACTGTCTGTTAATGTTTGTTCATGTTTAACATATGCTTTGTAAAACATTCCTAAAATATCTATAAATCCTTAGTACATGTTATTAAGGTGCCTATAGTAAAGTGACGACAGTTCATAATTTACAACTGTCTGTTAATGTGTTTGTTCATGTTTAACATATGCTTTGTAAAACATTCCTAAAACATATATAAATCCTTAGTACATGTTATTAAGGTCCCTATAGTAAAGTGACGACAGTTCATAATTTACAACTGTCTGTTAATGTTTGTTCATGTTTAACATATGCTTTGTAAAACATTCCTAAAATATCTATAAATCCTTAGTACATGTTATTAAGGTGCCTATAGTAAAGTGACGACAGTTCATAATTTACAACTGTCTGTTAATGTGTTTGTTCATGTTTAACCCTACATCATTTTATGTTGAAGATGTTGTGTTGCATTGTGGGTAATCCTCAGTACAGAGGAACTCCATACTGAGGGTAAGATGGTCTCCTGTTTGCTCAGGCACAAACAAATTAATTACAAACATCTATGCTTCATATAAGTGGCCAGATATGCACTCATGTTTACATAGTGTTATTCAGTAACATTCGTTTTTGAAAATTCACTTACATGGAGTGTCAGTGAATTATCATGTAACACAGGCTACACAGCACAGCTAACAGCTGTGCTAACAGCTAGCTAACATGCTAACCGTTTTTCAAACAATTGAATAAACAATGTCATATGATACCATGTCATACAAAAACAAATGTTACTGAATAACACTATGTAAACATGAGTGCATATCTGGCCACTTATATGAAGCTTAGATGTTTGTAATTAATTTGTTTGTGCCTGAGCAAACAGGAGACCATCAAACCCTCAGTATGGAGTTCCTCTGTACTGAGGATTACCCACAAAGCAACACAACATCTTCAACATAAAATGATGTAGGGTTAAACATGAACAAACATTAACAGACAGTTGTAAATGATGAACTGTCGTCACTTTACTATAGGGACCTTAATAACATGTACTAAGGATTTATATACGTTTTAGGAATGTTTTACAAAGCATATGTTAAACATGAACAAACATTAACAGACAGTTGTAAATTATGAACTGTCGTCACTTTACTATAGGGACCTTAATAACATGTACTAAGGATTTATATATGTTTTAGGAATGTTTTACAAAGCATATGTTAAACATGAACAAACATTAACAGACAGTTGTAAATTATGAACTGTCGTCACTTTACTATAGGGACCTTAATAACATGTACTAAGGATTTATATACGTTTTAGGAATGTTTTACAAAGCATATGTTAAACATGAACAAACATTAACAGACAGTTGTAAATTATGAACTGTCGTCACTTTACTATAGGGACCTTAATAACATGTACTAAGGATTTATATATGTTTTAGGAATGTTTTACAAAGCATATGTTAAACATGAACAAACATTAACAGACAGTTGTAAATTATGAACTGTCGTCACTTTACTATAGGGACCTTAATAACATGTACTAAGGATTTATATATGTTTTAGGAATGTTTTACAAAGCATATGTTAAACATGAACAAACATTAACAGACAGTTGTAAATTATGAACTGTCGTCACTTTACTATAGGGACCTTAATAACATGTACTAAGGATTTATATATGTTTTAGGAATGTTTTACAAAGCATATGTTAAACATGAACAAACATTAACAGACAGTTGTAAATTATGAACTGTCGTCACTTTACTATAGGGACCTTAATAACATGTACTAAGGATTTATATATGTTTTAGGAATGTTTTACAAAGCATATGTTAAACATGAACAAACATTAACAGACAGTTGTAAATGATGAACTGTCGTCACTTTCATCATCATCGGCGGTCACTCGTATCCGAGTATGACTGTCCTCCTCCACTTAATAACATGTACTAAGGATTTATAGATATTTTAGGAATGTTTTACAAAGTATATGTTAAACATGAACAAACACATTTCCCAAATATACAAATAGCTTGTATATATTATATAACATCAGTTACAAATGATTTAATAATCATTTACAGATGTATTATACATGGCTTATTCATGAATAGTTTTACTACTTACTAATACTTTATAAATTATTTGTAAATTTGTTATAAAGGTTTTAGTAATCATTTACAAATGTAAACAAGCAGGTTGTTAATGATTTGTTAATAGTCTACAAACTGCTTATAAACGTTTATAAATGCTTCATCATGGGGTCATTACAAATGATTTAATAATCATTTACAGGTGTATATAAATGGCTTATTAATGAATAGTTTACTACTTACTAATACCTTATAAATTATTTGTAACCATAGTTATAACGGTTTTAATAATCATTTACGAATGTCAACAAACAGGTTAATAATGATTTGTTAATAGTCTACAAACTGCTTATAAACGTTTATAAATGCTTTATAACGGGTCATTATTGTAAAGTGCTACCCGTTATTCCAACCAGTTCCTTTCCCCTCCATCAGGCGTCCCGGCTGGCCAGGGGGAGGCTTATAATGTATTATAGGCATGGGCTTCATAGAAAGCGTTAGCAGATTTCTCTCTGAATTTTGACAGCCTAGTCTTTGCTCTAAAGCTTTATTTTTATGAAACAGGAAATAAAGAAAAGATCTAGTTAATGAATAATATTTAAATTAATAGTTGATTTAAATATAAACATGATTTATTAAAAAATATAGTCTGACATTTTTAAATTATCATTACCGAAACAGACGTTCTCTCTACCGCAACATACTTAAAAGTATAGAGGTGTATGAGAATGGGTGTTGCGGAGGATGAGAAACTTCAACGCCCAATGCATTCTCTATGGCAATAGCACAAACTTTGGCATGCTACTATAGTCCTATATACTTACACCTAGAAACCCCATGCATTCAAACCTATTTAGGTTCATCTTACGGTGGACATGTTTGCCTGAAAAGGAATCTTTGAAATGTTTCAAAGTTTTAGAAATATAGTGCTTTCAAATTTGAGAAATTCAGAATGGGGGTCAATCATGAAAATGTGACATACTACAGAATTCCCTCTGAGTCCATGGACTATAGTATGTCTTTTTTCATGATTTTCATCTTTTTTCCAATCCTCCCAAATCACGAAAAATGCTACAGTATGCCGTCCGAAACCAAATATGAGAAATGTATAACTTTGGCATGCTACTAGTCCTACATACTTACACCTAGAAACCTCATTCAAACCTATTTAGGTTCATCTTACGGTGGACATGTTTGCCTGAAAAGGAATCTTTGAAATGTTTCATAGTTTTAGTAATATAGTGATTTCAAATTTGAGAAATTTACAATGGGCCTCAATGGCAGACATTGGCACGTAAAAAAAGCACTTTCACCTAGAAACTCCATTCACACTTTTTATTATTCAGCTTACTGTGGAGACATATGCTGGAACTTTTTACTTTTAAATGTTTTGTAGTTTCTGAGTTATTTAACTTAAATGCCCAATGCATTCTCTATGGCAATAGCACAAACTTTGGCATGCTACTAGTCCTACATACTTACACCTAGAAACCCCATTCCAACCTATTTAGGTTCATCTTATGGTGGACGTGTTTGCCTGAAAAGGAATCTTTGAAATGTTTCATAGTTTTAGAAATATATCAGTTTGCTCTATGATTGATTGAGCTTTGTATAAGATTTTTGTTCAAAATGTATAATTAAAAATATTTTGACAGCAGATCTACAAGCTCACAATGCATTGCATATAACTGGACAAAATGGTGAATAAGCCAGCAGGCAACGCAGGGAGTTGCACCCCATCCCAGTAAACCAGCTAGGAGTACCATTCTACCAGAGCCGTTTGCTGTTTAACACCATGTCCTTCCTTGCATGTGAACACCATGTTCTTCCTTGCATGTGAATATATTTTTAAGGGGCACTAGCCCCTTCTATAAACAGCTTTTGTCCCCACACGTCTCAAGATTTGCCAATGACCACGGTAAGAGAATTCCGGTCAAATGTCCTCTATATTTTGTCCCCGCCCGTATCAAGTTTTGCCATTGACGATGAACGGAGAATTCCGCTAAATATGAACATTAAACGTCATTGACATTGAAGGGATTTTTTCATATACCATAGAACATGTAAGAAAAGATGGATTACATTTGAACTATTACCAGTGTTTCCCCTGGGATAAAGCTGAAGCACTGGTGCCATATGGGCTGATCCATGGCCTGAAATGAAAAAGGTGTCAAAAAGATGATAAACTGATATACTGCTGGGCTGCAAAACTTCAGCAGTATAGCAAAAGAATAAAATGTGATCAAGTTCCACAATGGTGTGTATGTGTACTGATTCTGAAACACATTTATGAACTGTATCATCATCAACAGTCACTGACTGAACTGGCTGAATTGCATGAATTATAACTTTACACAAGGGGACCATTTGGTTCCTTTTTGTCCACTCTCAAGAGTTACAGACCCTCCAAGGGTTCCATTGTGGAGCCCTGCAAAATGTCTACTCACTGAAGCAGTCATCATTTTTTGACCGCGGTCGAGATCATGGATTCCACAATGCTACACCAGACTTCCCGGTCCTTCATTGCCACCCCCAGTTCCTGCCTACTGAAGCATGTGTCCATAGCGATGACATCAGGGAACGACAGATTTCTACCTCTGGTAGACTGGTCCGCCCTGTGGCAGGACTCCAGAGAAGAAGGGAAGATATAACCTCATTGTCAGCTCTGTAGCAGTGGCCGGAAAACTGCGCTCTTCTGGATCGGACCAGTAGCTGAAGCAGTAAAGTGCATAGGTAAATAATAAAATATGTAAATCAGACAATCAGGTTCTAAATGTTATTATATCTTATAGGTAGAGGCGCATATATCGTATAAGCCATTTGGGCTCCTTGCCTCAACCTGGCACTTTCCCTCATATTTTTATGTGTGTTTTATTGTATTGTTGTAATACTGTGCTAAATAAAAATCATATCATAAATCCTCTCACCCCACGGCGAGGGTTCCGACGATCCAAAAAAGGTGGAGAAACGACAGAGAACAGACTAAAGGCCCAGGGGGTCCTCTCCCACGTGTGTTTTTCCAGCCCCGCTCGTCAAGTCAAAGTGGTGAAAATGTTCTGTGTTTTTGAGGATTTCTGTGGCCCAGCTCGTTCCCCTCAAATTGTACAAAAAAAAAAAAAGAAGAAAAATAAAAAACTATCAATAAACTCTACACACAACATAATAAAGAAGCTTATAATTTCCAGCAATGGGATTCAAACCTGGTTCCATTGGCAAGAACCTATAGAGCGTCGCAGTCCCACCCCCTTTCATGATGACGCCAGGCCCAGGAAATGATTCCCAATGCATTTTTCCCATAGACATTTTCCCATAGGTATTTATTTAAAGACGGTTACGCCACGGACAAAGCCAACTCGAGTCGTGACAACTCATGACAACAAACACAATATTTTGGACCAAACAAATAATTACAATGAAGAAAAACCTGCCGTGTTTTTGGGACGGGGTGGGACTGTGACGCTCTATAGACCACTACACTATCAAACCACTAGTGTGCAACTGTGCAATGCAGATATGTCATACTGGAACAGGTATTAAACTGTTCCACCCATCTGTGTTCCTTTTGTCTGCCCTCTGCTCCTCTCCACAGCTCTCCACTCTCTGTGCACTGCTCTCTCTTTTCTCTGTACTGCAGCCTGCATTTTAAGGGCTCCACCCAATTATGCAGGTGCAGGTGATTTTCTCAGACACTATAGAGCGTCACAGTCCCTCCCCCTTTCAGAACGACGAGTGGCCCAGGAAATGAAATCCAATGCATTCTGCCCATAGGCTTTTCTTAAAGTATTTATTTAAAGACGGTTACGCCGCGGACAAAGCCAACTCAGATCGTGACAAATCATGACAATGAACACAATATCATTAGAAAGAAGAAAATAAAGGCAGGAGACAACACTATTTGTTTTGTTTTTCTTCTTATAAATTATTTGATCGGCCCAAAACATAGTGTTCATTGTCATGATTTGTCACGATCCGAGTTGGCTTTGTCCGCGGTGTAACCGTCTTTAAATAAATACTTTAAGAAAAGCCTATGGGCAGAATGCATTGGATTTCATTTCCTGGGCCACTCGTCGTTCTGAAAGGGGGAGGGACTGCGACGCTCTATAGCCTATACCAAAAGCGACCCTGTCACATCCCCCCCATGGCTAAGGGTTGGCGGCAGTCCCTGCCAGGCTGCCACAGTTACATGTCAGGCCAGTCCCCATATGTAAGTTCTGAAACTGTCTCCCAAAAACATTGGCACCAATGGTGCACCTGAAAAACAGCAATTTAAAAAAAATCACAATCCACACAATCTGTAAAAGTAAAACCCTTGGTTTCAACTCTGCTCAAGTGACCTGGTAAAACATGTGCATTTTGATAAAACGTATTGATGTGAATTTTAAGTGGAGTCCTGGGCTCCACAGCCTCCAGGTGGCGTAGTTGGCTACTTTAAATGATTAACCTTTTAATACTTTTTAACCTCGCCACAACATGTAAGGGCTTTTTAAACTCGCCACAACATCACGCCTCCATATATGGTCATACCTGTACCTCGTGACATTACACCTCCATATATGGTCACGCCTCGTGACACGTCACACAACCATATATGGCCATCTCCATATATGAAGATCACGACACTGACTTCATCTAACCCTGGTTAACCTTACATGGAGAAGACTGGATCATCACCTGCATATATCGGCCAGCAACTCTACATCTGACCTCAAACCGCAAACCCTTAGATCTCCATATATGGAGCTGACCTGTTCTGACATTCCATATGTTGATCCTACCCCAACCGTCCTTCCTGTTCTGACATTACATGTTGATCTGACCTCGTCAAACCCTGTACACTCAAGACACGCTCCATACATGGGCAGTACAGAATTCAATCCATATGTTGATCTGACCTCGTCAAACCCTGTACACTCAAGACACGCTCCATACATGGGCAGTACAGAATTCATTCCATATGTTGTTGATCTGACCCCCCCATGCCAAACGCCGTCTGCCGTCACCCAGGCGGATGCGTGCACACGACCTCGCCCTTTAGGGCGTCTTACTGGTAGATAGATGCCATTTAAAACGTGACGCACACATTGGGAACGGCCCTTTTACGTCAAATCCAACATTTCGGGATGTTTCCGGCTTGTACCTTGTTGTTGGAAATGAGCCCTTCAGGAAAGCGGCGTTCAAAAAGGGACCTCAGTGACGGCCTACAGCCATTATGAGTCATCATAGATTATATCATGATTATCGGACATGTTACTGCAACACAGGCCCTGTGTGTGTGTGTGTGTGTGTGTGTGTGTGTGTGTGTGTGTGTGTGTGTGTGTGTGTGTGTGTGTGTGTATGTGTGCGTGCGTGCGTGCGTGCGTGCGTGCGTGCGTGCGTGCGTGCGTGCGTGCGTGCGTGCGTGGGTGAGAGAGTGTGTGTGTGTGTGAGAGAGAGTGTGTGTGTAGGGGCCTAGGGGGCATATTTATGTTTCACTGGAAATAGCAGATCTGCAAAACCACGTGTTGCGAATTTGCAGATCTGCTATTTTCGGCACGCGACAACACCCCTCGCTGTATGAAACCAGCCTTGAAGCCGCTGGGTACAAAAACAGATTTCCCCCATCTCAATTACGCATGAATCACACACTTTTAAACGTCACACATTCCTATGCAAACATGGGCACACACACACGTCTTCTAGAAGATTGGCCACCTGTGGAAAATCCCTGAGTTTCCCCTTGACCCTGGCCCACACTTGACACACACACACACACACACATACATACACACACCAGGACAGCAGACCGGCACCAGCTTACATCAATGAAGCTTTTCTTTAAGGTCGAGAGGGAAACTCACAAACACGCTTGCACGCATGCACGCACGCACGCACGCACGTGTACAAAAACACACACAGAGCAACCCCCTCCTCACAGATACTCCCACGCTCTGGGCCTCAGCAAATGTCAAACCGTGGGAGAGAGGGTTTATCTTGGAGCAGGAGGTTATTTTTACACCTTTCAGGACGACACGCGCACTTGCACACGCACACGCACACGTGCATGCACACGCGCACGCGCACGCACACAAACACACTACTGGAGTCTTGGTTTCCTCCGCCGTCGGTGTATGAATGTGAACGTGTGAATGCAATGCACATTGTAAAGCGCTTTGGATAAAGGTAAGATTTCAGATTACAGATTTCTTCCACAATTATTTTGTCAAAACATTTCAAAAATAGCAGATCTAAGAGCCCACAACGCGTCGCACTGTGATGCATTGTGAGCTTGTAGATCAGCTATTTTCGAATAGCTGAAGTATAAAATAGGGTTGAAGTGTCCTTGAGCAAGACGCTGAACCCCTAACTGCTCCTGCAGGTTGGTCCCTTACTCCCTGGCATGGTTTCCACCGCCATCAGTGTGTGGATGGGAGAATGTAATGCATGAATATGTAAAGCGCCTGGGATAAAGGCACTAAATAAATGCACCATGTATTATTTTTTCTTCTTTTTTACCTTTTTTATTCCACGTTTTTGTAACACATTTTTAACCTGGTGCCAATTGCCTAAACTGTAATCCTGAATGCTACTCTTCCTCTGCCAAACTGGGGAGAGCCAAACTGAGCTCATGCTTCCTTCAGAAGTAAAACAAAGTGCATGGGTAAAATAGTTTTTTGTGCAAAGTAGTTTTTTCCAAGAAAATACAAGAAAGGGAGGAAGAGAGGGGGAGGGGGTGGGGGTGGGGTTAAGGAGATCAAGACAGGAAAGAAGAAAGTTTGAGCGCTTTTACCACAGAAAGTACAAGTAAACAAGCCTGTTTCGCAAACAGCACAGATGTTGGATTTCTCTTATCAATGCATGAGGATTGAGCAGGCCGCTTCTTTTCACCTGACAGGGGGGAGTGTCCCCGGTAGGACGTAACGCTTGGAAGGAACACTTTAGTGGGTATTGGCACTGATGACGTGCGGAGGAGCGAACACACACCCAGCGCCCACAGCGTCTCCGGCGGGAATTGAACCCATGAGGACCGTCTAACTGTGAGGCGACAGCAGTACCGACTGTGCCGACGTTCCCCCGGATTCTGGGGACCCTCTGGAACCCTCTAAAGCCCTAAAAATGACCCCTGGCAGGGGTTTCCCCGACCCTACTTTGCGAACAACTGCTTTAATGCTGTTATATGGGTTGTCTTTTGCTGTTCATGGATGTTGTGATACCATGTGATCCTCCGCAATGTACTCACATTTAAAGTAACAGTATCAACACTGCAAAATAGAAATACTATTCTACTCTGTGACAAGTAAAAGTCCAGCATTAAAGATTTGCATTACAGATGGGCTATTTTCAAATGGCCGAAATGTAAGGGCTGAAGTGGGTAATGTATGTTTTGTAATAATGATCAAAATGTAAGTAACTAGTAGGCCTAAGTCGTGTTTTCCAAATAAAGTAATAGAAGCATATTGGAAATACTGAACTAAAGTGAAGATACCTCAAAATTAATAAAAATGTACTTAGTTACTTTCCACCACTGGATCCTGGCTGGCAATGCTTTGGTTTGCATTGACACTTTTATCCTGTATTTTTGTCAGCCAACAGACACATAAATCTAACAGCCGTACCGTAAGCCTGTTGCATTCTGGCCCCTGCCGGCATATCCCCCCTGAAGCAGTTAACGCAGAGAGCCTCCACATTTACTGAACTGAATCCTGTGTAAAACACACACGCTTTGAGAGTAGATGTCACTCCTCCAGCTGGAAGCCTGCAGTGTTGTTCTCTTCGACACGTTTTATTTTTGGCACCGGTGTACAGTACAGGTTTTTTGTTTTATAGCCCTTATCATATCAACGTGTTGTAAATCACGTCTCAAAGCAAAAGCGTTGGGGGTTGGGTCGTATAGTGAAAGTAAACCCGATATAAATCTTCATTGTTTTTCTTCGCAACGTGGCTACAATTATAAGGCTGCGACGGGATAGCATGGTCAATGATGGACTTTAAAGTAAGAGAAAAGGCCTCCTCACCCTAACTGAGCCCAAGCCGTGCCAAGTTTTGATGCTTTTGTGTAACACTGTATAGTATGATCGAGTAGGGCGTTAAATTATACGAGAAAAAAAACGTAGAAGTTAGAACATGCATGAGATAAGAGATTTCACAACCAACGTACTGTACGTATACTTACTGTCCACCACTGCTCCCCAATAGTGTGAACATTAAATACTTACTGTCCACCACTGCTCCCCAATAGTGTGAACATTAAACAGATTGTTTTTCTGGAGAAGAAGTCCACGGTGCATGGCAGCTGTTGTTTGTTTCTTTAACATCCTAAAGGGCAGCGTGTGTGTGTGTGTGTGTGTGTGTGTGTGTGTGTGTGTGTGTGTGTGTGTGTGTGTGTGTGTGTGTGTGTGTGTGTGCGGCGCGGCGCGGCAGCAGGAATGACGGTAGCCGGCTGTGATAGGGGTGACGGGGGCCACGACAATGCCTGTCTCCTTTCCCGCTGTTCCGCCCAGGAGCCTAAACTACTAATGGCCCCCTAATGTATAAATACCATTCTGTAGGCATTAGTCACACTTTTTTCTCGTTCTTTCTCTGTCACACATACACGCACGCACTCTCTCTCTCTCTCACACACACACACACACACACACACACACACACACACACACACACACACACACACACACACACACACACACACACACACACACACACACACACACACACCCCTATACATCTATACATCTATAAGGCTTTAGTCACAGTTGCAGCCCCATGCCTATGGCTGGATTGCAGAAGAGGGGGGGGTAAGGCCAGGGGGGGCAGAGAATCTTAAATTCTCTTGCACAAACAATGCATGTCAGCCGGGAACCCTTCAGAGGCATTCTTCAGGGAGTTAAGACGTTGTTTGGAGGACAAAAGGAAGGGCAGCGGGACCATGCCGAAGACTGGTGAAGATAAAGATGTATGTTCAGGAGTGTAGGCTACTATAGTGAGGTGTGTATGCATGTGTGTGTGCGTGTGTGTGTGTGTGCGTGTGTGTGTGTGTGCTGCATGTACTGCATGTACTGCATGTGTGTGTATGACAATGGCAAGTATACCGTACATTCAAGGCATAACATTGAGTTAACCAATTAACCAATAGCCACTATACAAAGCTTGAAGATATAGGCAATTTTTTTTGGCAAAGAGATTTGCTGTGGATGGATCAACAAAGTATATTATATAGGGTTTAAGAGGTTAATAAATGCACGATGGTGGCGGTATAGGACTAAATAGAGCAATGATGATGGATTTGGCGATATCATTTGACAACATGTTTACATTGATGTTTTGTTTGCATGCGAATAAGAGAAAAGAGGCAGTTGTTTTTTTCCCTTTTCTGTTGCCATGGCATTATGGAATGAGAGACTCCCGCAAGCCAGGTAAGACAAAAGCTTGGCCTGACATGGCCCTTCAGTGACAGCTAAATATCTTCATTCTCACACCATTATTAATTATGGATGCATTATGGATGCAAATGACCATTTAGCTGCAAATAAGTAGGTCCATGGTGACCATTAATACCTATTAAAGCATCATTTATCAGAGTAATAGAAAGACTGCCTGAATGATCATTAATCACTGTATATTGAATCAAGATCTGGTGTGAATCTGTGTGTGTGTGTGTGTGTGTGTGTGTGTGTGTGTGTGTGTGTGTGTGTGTGTGTGTGTGTGTGTGTGTGTGTGTGTGTGTGTGTGTGTGTGTGTGTGTGTGTGTGTGTGTGTGTGTGTGTGCACGCACGATGCCTGTGAGTCTGTGTGTGCACATGCGTGTGTGTGTGTGCGTGCGTATGACCTCACAATGACTTTCTCACCCTTTCCCACAAGCATCAGAAATGAATCTCAGAAATGACAGCCGAGAAGTGTTTGATGGATTCATTATGTCCCACAGACACACGCACGCACGCTCGCACGCACGCACACGCACACTTGCTTAATCAATGACATTCCATTCCTATGCTAATGTTTATGGAAATGCTTTGTTTTTAACTGGGAAACAATTGTGCTTAGAGAGGAAACTCGAAGCCTCTTTAGAAAGGAAGCATTGTTCTCTAAGACAAACGTAAGCACTTAACCACTTGAACCTACACTTTGTTGATGTGGGAGCCCCAGGGGTCAATCCTGAAACACACACACACACACACACACACACACACACACACACACACACACACACACACACACACACACACACACACACACACACACACACACACACACACACACACACACACACACACACACACACGCCTCTTTTTCCTCTACACCAAATACTTTTGCCAAAACTAGCAGATCTACACGCCTTACGTACGACCTGTGAGCTTGTAGATCTACTATATTCTCTTAATGTTCGCCTATTTTCTCTGAATGTTTGCCTATATGGCATGCCCAGAATAAGGAAGCTTGGGTCCAAGTAATTAAGTAGTATATTTCCTGTCCAGGAATATATTTGTTCTTTTTATGCATTTATGCATTTGTATTTAACTTTTGTACCTTGTGGATTACCAGATCAGACACATTGTGAGCTTTCAGATCGGCTATTTTCAAATGGCCGAAATGTGTATATGTAGGGCTGAAGTGGTTAATGTAAACATGTATACGACGTTCTGTAATCGAAATCTACAAAGTAACTATAGTAACTAAAGTTGCTCAATTAATTTAGTGGAGTAAGAAGTACAATATTTGCATCTGAGAATGAGATATATAGTGGAGTAGAAGTAAAAGTAAAGTACAAATACCTCAACATTGTACTTGCGTAAATGTATATACTTACTTTAGTTACTGCGTAGTGCTACAGTATAAATGCATGGTCTAAGGTTTAGACCATGCATTTTTATACTGTAGCACTATGCAGGGTGGCCTCAGTTTACATTACATTGTTGTGCCCTCAGTCAGGTAACAGTTGTAACATAAAATACATGCAGTCAGTTTATTCATAAGAAATACGTTAAAGGCCCAGGCCGTAGCGTAACGGTCTGGGCACCGGACTGGTAATCCAGTCGCAGTGTGCCGCGGGTTCGACTCCCGGACCCGACACGGCCTTTACTGCATGTCATCCCCCCATCTCTCTCCCGTTTCCTGTCAGCCTACTGTCTGTCCCTTCAAAAATCAATAAAAGGCGTAAGCCGCAAAAAAAATATCTTAAAAAAATAAAATAAAAAATAAATACGTTAAATAGGCTACTACTTGTTTTGCAAGCACTTCGTCTTGCAACGTGCTCGTCTTCTGCGCAGTTTTCAATGTGTATTGTTTTATGTCATGATTATCACCATAGAGCACCATATTCTCTTTTCTTTTGAAAGGTGCTTTATATATAAAATGTACCTTACCTTAGCTTACCTTAACGGGATAGTTTTTTTTTTAAAGCTATCGATTACTCACCACATGGAGACTTGAATTTATGGATGTTTTTGTCACATTCCTAAGCCAATATTTGATGACCAGCAGTGGTTCCCCACGGAGAGTCAAAGAGTCTCCTCTGTGTCTCCATAGGGAGCCTACACTCATTTTGGGGGTAATCTTTTAATCTTTCACAGGAGGATTCTAGAAATGCAAATGATCTAAAGTTTGTCTTATTTTTTGTCTAAACTAAGTTTAAAGACATCTATCTTTTACACCCCTACATAAAACAACATGCAGGTGTGTCAGAGAGAATCAAACTAAGGATGATACATGCAAGGCTAGAAAAACGCCTGCAATGCACATCGACTTCAAATGCAGACAATCAAGATGTGTTGATCAAAATAAACACACAAAACAAAATCTTGATTGTCTTTGCTTTTGAAGACGACGTGCTTCTTCGTGTGTTGAAACTAACAGATGGCTTCGGGTCAGAAGCCCCTGGTACTATTTGGTCCAAGACCCCAAGTCATATTTCAATGTGTTTAACAATTAGTGCGGCTCAGATCCCACGCAGGGCGTAGGAACACAGGAGATCATTGAGGGAGAGCATCAATCAGAGCTCTGAACTCAAGCATGACCGCGCAACTGTTACTGAGCTGTGACCGCTCTGGCTCTGTGACCTTATAAAGACGCCGTAAAACATGCAGCGGGATTTCATTAGAGGGTTTTTTTAGTGGTGGAGGTGGGAGTCTGACTGATGGCATTCTCCTACCTAGACTCTGGAGGCAGACTGTTGCAACGGAAATGCAAAGAAACTATACAGTGGATGTCCATCACACCCCCGACTACTGTTACGTCTTTGCAGTCACGTAAATACAATGGGGGTGCAGACTTAGTTTAGACTAGTCATTGGTTAGACATGGGTTGAGGTTAGGTTTAGTTGTGCTGCCCCGTGGGAGGTTAGGGTTAGGGTTTGAGATAGGTTGTAGGACTAATGACGTCTAAATCAGATTAGTTGAAGTTAACCATGTAGCTTGCCGTTTCACAGAAATGGAAGTTACAGACTATGTAGCATTCGATGATTCCGGAATAGTTTTTCCGGCTTGAGAGAGTATTTGTTGTTGCAAATCGTATACATACATATGTCAAGCTTGGTAGAGAAGACAGAACACTGTAATTCTGAGCGTGTGTCCATTCACGAGTGTTTGTTCACAGTAGAACTGTACACATGACTGTGAATGGCTGGTACTGCTCGTTAGCACAGCGGAGTGTTCATCCCATAGCCTGGAGAGGGGTGGTATAGTATAGGGTTGGTATAATGGTATTAGTAATTCACCAAAATAATGTACTGTTGTTGGCAGATTTGAAAAATTATTCCATGGCCGACAGACAGACAGACAGACAGACAGACAGACAGACAGACAGACAGACAGACAGACAGACAGACAGACTCCGGGGGAGATAGCTAATTACAGTATCTTATATACAATCTGACCAGACATTTGAAATTCTATGCCATTATCCACAATTCTGTTGGGGACAGAATTCAGTGCACAGCCAGCCAGCTGCAAAACAAGGACATTTCTCCTGATGACTCCATTGTTTGTCCTTTGCAGTAGAAGATGTATTCTGTCTGAAACAACCACATACAGACCCAAAGGGGAGTCAGAAGGTTTGCTAAAAGCTCTTTAACGGTGCCTGTCAACACATATTGAGTAATGTCAGGTAGCAGTTATCAACAACAGTACAACTTTTTGTTATGGCTCGATGTTTGGATCAAATGGATGACCATCACAAAGACGCTGCAGTAAGTAGCCGTGACAGGTTTGTATGTGGACCTTGTAGGAACCGTTAATCCTCGCCTTTGGCTCCAACTGTGGTTATTGCAGACAGAAACAAACAATGCAGTCAATAGCTGAAGTGTCCTTGTTTTGCAGCTGGCTTGCTGCGAATCTTGTGTCTTGAATAACTACATAATTATTTGCCCCATAGAACTTAACCCCGGAACCCATATTGTGGGCAGGCCATTGTTTTGTTGAAAATGGTTGCACATTTGGTGTAAACAGCAGATCTACAATGTCACAACCTGTCACGCTGTGACTGCCTGTAAACATCCAGTCCAATCCATTATTCCCAGAGATGTGACAAGGCAGACACTAGCTGTCCCTTTTTGCAGAAGTCTAAATAATATTTTCAGTTTTGGGAGTGTCCAAAGGAAGTCCATTCATATTATTAGATTATATTAATAATCCCTTTTAAAAACTATACATATTAAAGTTATGAAAAAACAGCTCTTTTCAGAGATTAGTTATTAAGAGCCAGCCAGCGCAGTACACAGCCTCTGTGTTCATGGGGAATAGGATATGTAATCCCGCTTTGAGATTGTAGGTGACCACTAAAGACAAAACTAGTGGAACATTAAAGAGTGGTAAAAAAAAAACAACAACAAAGTATAGTGCACGGCCTGTCGCTGAGAGCGTGTGTGTGTGTGTGTGTGTGCCATTATGTGAGTGACTGGGATTTTGTGCTGCCTTATGAAAACAGCGTCCGTTAAATGAGTGGAAATTCTAACGAGCTGGCAGCAGTTACTTGGGGATTCCATGTGAAAACACCTCACTAGGGCTTTCCTCAGCAGCCCCCAGTGGCCCCCCTTCGTCCCCCACCCCAGTGAAGCACGCTCACTTCTGCTTCTCTTGGACAAAGACAAGACGGCGCAGGATGATGGCAGGGCCGTTATTAACTTATTATGATGACATCAAATAGAGAGAACACATGTAGGTCTTGTGCCTTGTGCCGTGTGCTTCTCTGTGACTCTGTGTGGCTGACGTGGTTCCAGCCACAGTCAGGGAATGACGTCCATCCGAAGCTTAAGCCCCATGTATACTTCAGTGTACAAGCATACATGGTATGGCACCCCCCCCATATCTTCAAAGTCTGGTCCATGTTTCTATGTATTTGAACAGTATTACCATGTGTTGTTCTTGCTTACTAAAAGTAAGCCCTGGATGGTCTACTAAATGGCTAAATTGTACATTGATGTTGCGGGCTGATAATTGGTGGTTCTCAAAAAAATATATTTGAAGGACAGACAAATAAACGTCTATTTCTGGGACCACATCTGTACTGTAAAACCCTAACTCAGACTTTAACGGTTCAATTTGATACCATTTGTACGCCTTCTCGAGTTACAGGCGCGTAAGTCCCCATATCTCAGTTTGAGAACCCCTTAATCAATTAGATTAGATTAGATTGTCACAGCATTAAAGCAGTGTCACACAGTAGTCCTAAAGTGTTTATTGAGTGCACACACAGAATGCACTGCACACCTTTGCACAATCATACCTAATACAAAAGCAGGCAAGGCAGGATAGGAATGGGAATAGATAGACGGCCTTAAAGGTGTTCACACTTTTAGACCATACCCGTGGTCATCATATGGGCATAACTAACAATGGATGCCAAAAAAATGGAAAATGTATAATTTTTGTGTATTTTTATATTAAAAGCCCATAAAAATATAAATGTAATTACTTCCTTAAAACAAAAACATACTGCGTCATGACGTTCATCTAGAGGTAAGCTACACATCAATAAAAGCCAATAAAAATGAAGCTCACCCATTTTATTCCACGTCCTCCAAACACAGCTGGTCTAGAACTAGGCCTACGTGTTTAATCTCATTCAAGATGGCATCCAGACAGTGTATTGCTTGTTTTAAACGTAATCATCATGCTATACATATATACTGTATGTGTATAGGTTGTGTATAAGGTTAGAATAATCCCCCGGCTTTGCTACACATCTCTCTGTCACTTTGTTTACAAACAACACTGCATGAGAGCACCCTGGGCAAGTCCTACGCTGTAAAGACTATCATTTGTTTGGGCGGAAGTTGCGGGATTTTAGCGGAAGTATCGCCCAAGGAAATGACGTTGATGCTTTACAAAATCAGTTTACATTCTCCGCAAATGAAACAAGTGATGTGATTGGTCGGGAAAATATCGTATCCAGGGGAAATACATCTGACGGATGTTCCGGAGGATACATCCGCCGATAGCTTGGGGTGCATACTTAGTCTAGACTAGTCATTGGTTAGACATGGGACCCCTCTGCCTTACGTTGTGACCAGCCATTTATTTTCGCAGTAAGCCTGGGACCGAGGCTAGCATGAGACAGACTTTTACGTCCCATAGCCTGGAGGGATGCAACGCTCTGATTGGTTTAGAAACTAAGATTCTGCCATTTGAGGCTGAAACTTCAAAATAAAATGCCAAAATTAACCATTTCACCACATCTTTAAGAGTGATTAATTAAGTATAGTTATGAATACGGTCGTGTACAGGATGTGGGGTCGTGTCACACGTACGCGTTGTGAGCTTGTTGATCAGATATTTTAAGAGAAAGCTTTCCACACAATAGCAGAACATACACTATTGTAGTCGAGCCCGGGAGGAACTCCGGTTAGCCACATACTGCAGTGCAGGGTTTAAGTGGTTTAAAACAATATCGCTCCCACTCAGCTAGTTTCTCCATGTTCTCTCGATCTCATCACTTCTCGGACCTACTGCATCCATTGTTAACTTAAGCTGGTCAACCTACACCGTAGTCTCCAGCTGATGTGCTTGTAATGTTTAATGCCTTTCACTGAAATGCACAGTACTACTGCCGGGGGCAATAGTGGACCTGTGATCCACACAGCACTGTGAGGCACATTTTTCCACAGATTTACATGTTTCTGTGTTTACCAGGTAAAGGCCCCAGAGAGAGAGAGAGAGAGAGAGAGAGAGAGAGAGAGAGAGAGGAGAGAGAGAGAGAGAGAGTGCACAGACTGGAAATTTAAACGAGAACGCCTGTTTTAACGAGAGTAAGAAGAAAAATACAGCTCCACTAATTTGATTTCACATCATGGCACATGTAGCTGGCTGGAGTGTGCAGGAACAACAGGAGATGGAGGAATACTTTGCTTCTGGCCCTGCGGGGGAGAAAGAGTGTTGACTGTTGATGCTTTATGTTTTGTTTTTCCCTCTAGTGCAGGACTTCCCAACCTGGGGGTCTTGAACACAAGGGGGAGCGGGGGGAGGACTTGCATTTTTGGATCATTCTGTTGTCAAAAGCTGAAATGAGCTTGTAGATCGCCTATTTTCACTGTTTACTGTATAACTAGAGCTTGCAAGACCTGCTACTTTTGAGATTCTGTAGCATGATCAAGTAGGGCGTATATTTACGGGGAAAAAACACACAAAAAAACGTTGATAGGTTTCTGCCCCACAGCGGAGTCCGACATGTGGGAACTGCTCCAACATGCGCTGCTCCCGTGCTTGCGGTTATGGTTAGGTTAAGGACTTAGGGCTCCATTTTCGTCACCGCTAAACCTCTTATACCTAAACTTCTTTGCCTTTTTTTTTTACTATTTTGCAAAACATTTTTGAATAGTTAAAATGGCCAGTCTACAAGCTCACAACGTGTCAATGTAGATTGGCTAGTTAAATGTTTTTCAAAATAGTAGAAAAAAGGCAAAGAAGTTTTGGTATAAGGGGCTTAGCGGTGACGAAAATGGAGCCCTTAGGCTTTGAGGTAGGTTTGTCGGACCAATGACTAGTCTGAACTAAGTACTGCACCCCCGACAGCAGCGATTACGTCAGTGCTCCTTCCTTCCAAGTATCACGTTGCCAGTGGTGTAAAGTAATTATTTACTTAAGTACTGTACTTTTGTTTAATTAATGTTGAGGTATTTGTACTATACTGGAGTATTTCCGATTTCCGATACTTTTACTTACTCCACTACATCTCGGATCCAAATATTGCACTTTTACTCCACTACATTCACTTTGTAGATTACTGCTGAAAAACATCCATTGTTAATAACCAATTCAACACTATAGCCTACACATTTCGACCATTTGAAAATAGCCGATCTATAAGCTCACAATGTGTCGCTTGTAGATCTGCTTTTTTAGACGTAGATATTAAATCGTTGCCGTCGGCAGAAAGCCCTCCCCCATAAATTGATACCCTACTTAGCTCAGAAACCCTAAACATTTTTGTTTTTACAAAAACTTATGTCACAATCCCTTTAAAACGACAGAATGGACAACTAAAGAAACGGCAACTTAAACAAACATAACTTAAACAGAGATGCACAAGTGTGTAAACCTCTCCCCATGGAAGCCTACTTACTGAACCATTTCCCCTTTATAGACTACCGACTCCACCCCTGGCTAAGTAATCAGCCAATCACAATATACTAGCAATCCACACAATCCCCATAATCAAATCAATGAGCTCTTCAAGCACCACACCCCACTACACAGCCGGCTTCAATCAAAGCAGCTTCCCAATAACAGCATCTGCATAGATAAACACAAGCGTATTTTAGATTCATTTCATATGTCACAGCAGTGCACCTTCTGTGGGACTGAGAATCTACACGTTACAAATACTGTACAATACAGCATAAATACCTGTATATTGTTGAACATCATGAATACGATGAATGTGTATTGTTGATCATAAATTTGTCAGGATGTAATCCAAGTAGGACCCAAATGCGAGGCAGTCAGAATCAAGTGGAAGTTTATTTTAACAGAGGCTTGCAGGAACTCAGGTTTACATGACAATAATCCAACAGAGAACACAATCAAACACAGGGTTTAAATAGGCACAAGATTAACAGGACACAGGTGAACTCAAATCAAATCAACACAAGGATTGGCTGGGGGAAAACAAGACACAGGTGAAAGAAATAACCAAAAATCAGGGAAGGTGAGACAAGGCAGGAAACAACTACAAAGGAAAACAGGAAACACAAGTCATCACTTCAAAATCAGATTCAAGAACACCATAGCATAACTTCAGAATAAGTTTACTAAAACAACACAAGGAAGACAGATCCTGACAAAATTAGTCTGACAGAGCCTGCTCTGTCACACAATAGCCTACAGAGTATTTCAATATTGCACTATTGATACTTATACTTAAGTAAAAAAAACCTATTGGCCTGAATATAAGACTATGTTTTTTTTTCCCCCAATGGAAATATCCTAAAAAACGGGTCGTATTATAATCGGGGACTAGACTATTTGGCGTTCTTTTTGTACTTTTTCCACCACTGAACACTACCAGGCAGCTAAGGACCAATTGGAAAACTACGCTCTCAGAGTTATGTTAAAGGAGCATTCAGTGATTTGGGTGATTTGGAAACCCCCCCGGTCTGCCCGGCCAGTAACAAGATATGCACACGCTCTACAGTGGGGGGACACGCAACAGGCCAACAGTACACCAAGGCCTCATGCCCCTAACCTGACTCCGCCAGATGGGGCAGCAGAGAGTACACTGGGTTCCCCCCTCCTGCTCCCATCTGGGAACTCACAGACAGCAGGGAGGATTATCAAAAAATAAATTAAAAAAATGTGACATTTGAATTAAGTGAAATCATTGAATATAACTTTAACACTGAGGATTTTACAGTGTAGATTGGGATCCCAGTGAAAAAAAAGAAAAAGTCTATCTCTGTCAGGTCTCAGGTCTATCTCTGTCAGGTCTCAGGTCTATCTCTGTCAGGTCTCAGGTCTATCTCTGTCAGGTCTCAGGTCTATCTCTGTCAGGTCTCAGGTCTATCTCTGTCAGGTCTCAGGTCGGGTAGAAACCTCATGATGTCCAAAACGGTTTCAAAATTCTAATAAAAAAACAGCAAAAGCAGCAGATCGACATGAAGCTCAAAACGCTCTGCTTTGCACCTTGCTTTGAAACGGAGTTCAAGCTTGTGGATCTTCTACTTTTGATGCTTCAGTATGATCAAGTAGGGTATAGTATTAGTAGGGCAAAATAATTAAAATGAAAGAAAAATTGCGAGAGGCAACACGAGACTACGTCACACCTGTCCCATGCAGCCACCTCCACATGTGACAACCATTACGCCCCCAGTGTCAATCTCTGTGCCATTACACATTATTACACTGTTACCATCCACCATTACACAGTCATCCCACCCCAAGACTCATCAATCTGCTGCAGGTCTTAGCCTTGAAAACACTCACGCACGCACGCACGCACGCACGCACGCACGCACGCACGCACGCACGCACGCACGCACGCACGCACACACGCACACACGCACACACACACACACACACACACACACACACACACACACACACACACACACACACACACACACACACACACACACACACACACACACACACACATGCAGTGCAATAAAACAGACCGTCCTACTGTCAGCTCCTCCTGTAGAGAGTTTATTATGCTTTCTCTTCTGACATGTTATGTGCTCTTTTATCTTCTAAGTAATGTATGAACTTATTTCATAAAAAAAACAGCAACGCATTTGGCACACAGACATTGAGGTTTATTTGGCTTTGCTTTGACATGTGGAGGTTACCCCCCCCCAACCCCCCCTGCATTATATAAGTCTGTCAAACCTCAAACACGCCCTCCCCCTTCCCTCTCTCCTCCTCAGTACTAACGACACACAATTTATAGGACTTTTCTAGTGCACTTCAGTTTCCTTTGGGTCTCTCCTATACCCTGCCCTACCCCACCCCACCCCACCCTACACCACCCTACACCACCTCACCCCACCCCTATATCCCACCCCACCACACCCTAACCCTACCCCACCCCACCCCACCCCACCCTACACCACCTCACCTCACCCCACCCCTCCCTATCCCACCCCACCACACCCTAACCCTACCCCACACACCCCACCCCATATTAGTCTGGCTAGTAAGCCAGACTAATATCACACTGTCGTGCAGGCAATTTTAGCACACCCCCCCCCCCCCCCCCCACACACACACACACACACACACACACACACTCCCCCGCACTCCCATCTGTATCATGAACTCCGATGAAGGCGAATAAGGTCTTCATCGTGCCCTTGTAGTCCCCCCTCTCTCTTTACCCTCCCCCCCCCTACCCGCTCGCTCCCCTCTCTCTCATTCTCTCTGGTGCTTTGTTGCGGCACGGTGTTGGTGCGTATACATGTAGAGTGTGTGGCAGGGCAGTCATGCTGGCTGATGTTTCGTGGGGCCCCTGTATGTGCTCTCTCTCTCTCTCTCTCTCTCTCTCTCTCTCTCTCTCTGGGCCCTTCTTCTTTCCCAGCTCGTCTCCCCTGAAGCACGGTGGGTGAGTTTAGAGCCCGCCCAGCAGGTTCCTCCCACGTTCACAAAGCCCTCTTCTTCCACTGCCCGAGACTGCCAGCTGGTGAGAGTGGCCCGTGTCTTCTGTGTATGTGTGTTTGTGTGTGCGTCTGTGTATGCGTGCGTGCGTGCGTGCGTGCGTCTCTGTGTGTGTGTAAAAGAAACAGAAATGTGTATACATGTGCTAAAAGAATAACGACTTTATCTAGCATATAGCTCCTCCCAGCACCACTGGAGCAAGAGTGTGTGTGTGTGTGTGTGTGTGTGTGTGTGTGTGTGTGTGTGTGTGTGTGTGTGTGTGTGTGTGTGTGTGTGTGTGTGCGTGTGTGCGTGCATGCGTGCGTGCGTGCGTGCGTGCGTGCGTGCGTGCGTGCGTGCGTGCGTGCGTGTGCACCATTGTGTAAATGTGTCTGTGATACTGGACATGGACCTTGGGGAAGAATAAATCAGCATGCTGGACTCGCTGGGCCCGTGCACTGGGGAGGTTTATATCTCCACAGCAGGCAGGAGAGGCTGATAAAGACCCACTGCTCAGCAGTGGCTCCCATCAAAAAAAGAAACTGAAGAAGGAAAACAAGAAAACGAACACAGGATGCTAGCAGAGAATGAAGTGCTGGCCCCGGCTCTTTCCAAATCCAAATTAAGCGCGGGTCGCGTGAGAGCCTTTTCTGTTGTTGTAAAGCAAGAAACTGCAACTGCAGAGCTACATCACCTTTCTGAAGGAATGGGACCCAATCGGATATTCCCATGGGAACTCGGGAACTGGGTCCCAGCACCCCCTCTCGGCCCACTCTCGTCTTGAGAGCTCTCGCTGAGAGGCAAGAGAACGGAATCAGTGAAACGGAACCGCAATGCTTAATTTATGCTCCATCGTACACACTCACAGCGTGGCACATCTGCGACGTCACATGTAAACTTTCATTAAATTGGCTTTGCCCATACTTTGTCTATACTTTTTCTATATGTTGTCTTGGATGGCGGTGGAGGTTTTCTTTTTGGTTTTTTGCTCGTCGGGCCTCCTCTAGTGCCGCAAGGCTCGATGAGATGCTTCACAACTTCTCACATGTCTCTCTCCACTGGAAACCGAGAAGGAGATAATGATCGCTATATGGCCTGACGAGCATCGCTTCGCCAAGCCAAACCTCAAAAGGGCCCTCGGGTACCGGCCCACTCCAGAAGCCACGGCGAGAGACACATCTGACAGCTGCCGGCTTCCTGGAAGGAAGGACTCACAGAAAGAATAAAAGTATTTCCGTTTCCCTCCTTCACTCCACTGGCAACCCCCGAACGGCAGCCGCAGGTTTTTCAGAAATCGAATCGAGTGTTAGCTCATCATGCGCCTCCTTTGATTAATCACAATAACCGAGGACTGCCACCAGGGCTCGGAGGCGCGGTGTGATATCTGAGGTCTCGGCCAGGCTGACAGCAAGAGACGGCGCATTCGCCGAGGTTATGATCTCCATGAAGAGATCGGATGACTTCTTTTAGCGCTGTCAAAACAGCTGGTCATGTGCCATGTGTGTTTGTAAAGGACTTGGGGGGGAGCGGACCCCAGGACTCTGGCCACGCACCAGAACTCTGCTCTGTCGAATCCTGGAAGAGTACCAATGAAAATATGTTTGTGTACACTTCCAAAGTTGCAAATGGATGAATCAACGTTCTATCTTCCCCTCTTCTCCACATTCTCATGATCAGTGATGCTAAGTCGTGAAGAAAAATCATGATGTCGTTTATAGTTTATAGCGAGGGGTTTCACCAACTATAGCCGACTACTGTATAACCACTAATCGATACTGTTGGTAGAAGTCAAGTAGTCATCAATTTTCAAGAAGGCTATTAGGTTACTGTAACCATTGTACATTTCCCTTTTTAAAATACAAATATTACAAACAGAAAATATATTTTGAGCTTATTTTATTCGTCTTTTGATTAGAATATATAATAAACTATATGTTATGCTTTGGCTATGCAAATGAGCTATTCGAGCTTATCTACTATACTTGTGAGCTTGTAGATCAGCTATTTTGCCTTTTTTAAGTAATCTTATGGAGGTCTCGGGCACAAAATCCTTTCAAATGTTTCTTTTTCTCTTTTTCTTTTAGAGCCACTGCCCTACTGTATATATAGGATGGCCTGGCCTATATTCTATATGCCCTCTTTTGTTCCCCTCACAGATGTTTGCATTACAGACATCCCCAGCCAAATGCATTTTGTGTCCATATGGATTAGCCCTCACACCCCGTTTGAGGTGGTCATTGTGGTTGGCGTAGCCCCACAGCGTCCAATGGACCAGATCTCATTTCAAAGACCCCTCACGCTGATCTCTGCTATTACAAAAGCAGACACTTACTGTGCTATTTCAGGAGCGGAGCCGCTCCGTTGCGGGGGCCACAATAACAGTCTTTGAATTGTTGTGGATAGCAGCCGAAATTTTCAGCACGCCACTTTTGAGCTTTCCTCGAAACAATTTAGAGTGGCATGAGAAGAGACTGACTTTAATGAGGTGGATTTGGGCGGATATAATAATAGGCACGATATGAATTCAGAACTCGCACCAGCAGAGCCATGAAATCACAGGCCTTTTCCACTTTCAAGGAGGCATACGGAAGCACTTGTCGGAGGATCCCTGCCTTGGCAATGGTTTCAGCTGTCATTCCCTTAAAACCACGATTATTCTTTTGAATTTCTCCCCATCAAAAACCCCTGTCAGACCTCCAGGCACCGCAGCAATCCTCCGGGTCTGTGATGATTTGCACTCGGGGACTCATGGAAACATGTTTGATGATCACCAGATCAAATGCAATAGCAGACAGGAGATTGAAATATTCCAGGGGAATATAGTGCCATAAAAGTGAAATATGACATGAAGGTAACAGTGACAGCTGTCTTGAGAAAGACGGAAAATGAATGGTTCTCCTGCCTTTCTTAATAGCCAATGCTATGCTTATTTGCTTATTCTGTAAATAGCCGATCTACAAGCTCACAAGCTTGTGGATCAGCTACTGTTGGTGCGCAACACCGCCATACAATATATATATCAGAGGTCAAGGAGGCTGTTCTCTCAAACACAGCCTCACATATGCAGGTCTGTGATGGATGATTTTGTTTCCTGTTTATATACTAAATGGATCCACTTCAGCCCACTACCCTAACTCGTACATATGTGATTGTTTGGGGGGGGGGGGGGGCTAAATGGCCCCATTTCCGATTAACACTGACAAATACTAATGGTGTTTGTCACTGAGTAGTACATTAACAGTGTTTTAAGTGTTTGCCCCATAAGGAAAGTTATTAATGGCTCAAAAACTATTGAACTTAAGTCACTCATTTTCCAGGTTTTCGTTCAGGAGGGAAACCTCTGTGAATCTGGCCTCTTCGGCTCACACATGCATATTAACAAGCCATCTGTAAACTGTCGCCAACCGCATGTCTGCTCCGCTGCGAAGTAGAGAGTGAGTTATTGGCCTTCCCTCCTGTTTGTCTTTGCCTGTCCAGGTTTGTATTGGCAATGTGGCGACTGGAGAGAAACACAATCAGGCCGGGAGTGCAGTTCTCTATCCTTCACTCATCCATCACATCAAGAGCTTTGCTTAATGCACACAGCTCCTATACGCCATTAATGCCACTGAACTCTGTTCTGTGTAAAGGTTGCCTTCGGGCGTAGAACCTAGAGGTCAGGCGGCACTTCCTACGTTTCAAACTTAGCCGTGCATGGGAAACTGCAGACGGACAGACACGATCAGAACGGCCTCTCTGTCGAGGTAAAACTTTGCTCGTGAAGTCCAGAAAGCCCCATGGTTGTTGTTTTATTTTATTTTCCTCTGTGGTGTTTTCCGCTAAACCACGGATTGCGCAAAAGCCTTGATTTCCTTCTTAGAACTGGACAGCCTATGACGGCCTATGTCCTCACCGGAGGAGGTGAGGCGCAGTTCAGCCAAGGACTCTTTGTGTTTGTGCAAATCCCATTTTATATTAGTTTTTCAAATCGGCCGTGTCCTACTAAATATACACAGGACTTCACAACAAATACGTTGAACAATTGACCAGTCAAAGGTTTCCAAAGACCTGCCTAACCTTTCATCTCTTTACCATGTGGCAGGAGGGGAGGATAGGTGGACAGGACCTCAGAGAAGCGTTGCAGGCCAAGCATAGCGTTTACCTTGGCTCCAAGCACCGTATGGGTATTTGGGTAACATGGAAGGAAAGAATTCTCCCAGGAAATATAACCGCATGTCGTATTTCATTTTGCGTAATAAATATAAACAAGCTTGAGAAGAAAAAAAAAACCTTTTTTTTATATATAAAAGATACACTAGTGTGAGCGCTTGATCGCTTGCTCAGATGTTTCTCGTGACCTGAAAGAACTGGGTTCATGAGGAGTCTACGGGTAAATGGGGCGGGGCAGTAAAACAACCGGTTCGATTCCCAACACCGGAATTCCTCCGGCTTGGCCCAGGCACAGGTCTTGCTGTGCTGATTATGGAACACCAAACTGACTGTCAACAATCTGAGAATGGCATTTAGCGCTGAGTTTGTGGCTGAATGAGATATGTTTAACCATAATTCCAAATAAAGGGTAGTGGGTTGCACACGACCAAGACTGCAGTTCAAATATAGTTTATTTCATTTGTTTGAAACAAATGGACAAATGATGAAGGCTAATCCAGCCTTCATCAGTGTGGCTGGATAGCCGAAACGTTTGTGCATTTGTTTCAAATATGAAATAAACTATATTTGAACTGCAGTCTTGGTGTGTGCGACCCACTGCCCTTTATTTTGATGTGTTTTGAACGGGTGGCCAGAGTGCGGTGGTCATATGAAGATTAACCATAATTCCACCCATACTGTCAAACTGAAAAGGGAAATAAACGAGGGAATAAAGGCAACAAGGAAGCTCAAAGCGCGCCACGTCGTGCCGTGCTGCATCGCACCGCACCGCTTCGTGAGCTTGTATAGGTCGGCTGTATACTTTCTGTGTACGACACTGTCAACACAGCAATGTATGCATAGGCTTTATACAAAGCGGAGCCGCTCGTCACCCAGCGGCCCCACAGATCCCCAGGGTAGCGTGGCTCTGGGCCACTGGGCCATAAAGGCATGATGAGATGATCTGGCCCAAGCCACAGGTCTCTACTGTGGAGCGTCTATTGTCCATGATGAAGCTAATAAAGGCCAGCCATGCGGTCTGATGATCCCCTGATCCCCTGGCCCTGTACCCAGACCCGGCATACTGCTCCTGTCTCTCCCTCAGTGCTGGAAAGTAACCAAGTACGTTTACTCTTTACTTGAGTACCTTACAATTTTGAGGTGTTTTTTACTTTAGTTGAGTATTTCCAATTTCCAGTAGGCCTGTTTTTCTTTCTTTTCTAAATATTTTTATTTTCGTTTTATAACAGTATGGGTGTCAAGTTACAGATTCATAGAAAAATTTAAAAATAAATATCTGATTTTAGTATCAGTAAACAAACGTACTGTATGAATCACAGAGACATAATGTGGCCTATTTTTACTTATACTCCATTACATATCATATCCAAATATTGTACTCATTTATGTGAAACCTTTAGTTACTACTTTTGTAGATTTTTATAATTATTATTACAAAACATACATTAACCACTTCAGCCATACGGTACACTTTGACCATTTGAAAATAGCCGATCTACAAGCTATCTTCAAAAGATTATTATAAAAAAAAACTTTAAACGGGACATTCTGCACAATTAGTAGGCCTATATACTTTAACTTTTGGTACTTTAAGTACATTTTGAAGCATCACTTTAGTACTTTTACTCAAGTACATTTTGATCACCGCCCGTAACAGAGTACACTTCTACATTGCAGTATTGGTATACATTTACTTAAGTAAAACATATACTCCTGTCTCCCCCCCCCCCCCCCCCCCCCCCCCCAACACTTATCATCTCCTCTCTGGCCCCCGCGCCTCAGAAAACTGTGGCAGGAGGGGGGGCTTCCAGGAGCGTCGTCTTTGATCAGTGTCTGCTTGTCATTCAGCATTAGTCACCCCCAGAGAGGGAGGGGGACGGGGACGACGACCTGTCCTGTCCTGGCCGCCGAGGACGGACCCGGAGAGGAGAGGAGAGGGGGGAGAGGGGGAACAATCGGTCCTGTGTGGTGGAAGCACCGCTATAGACGTCTCGGTGCGAGCAGACACTGACTCGATGGTGGATGATGCCACATGTCTGGCCCCCGACGCGGTGCTGCCTGATGACCCAATCTGCTGCCTCCCCCCCCCCCTCCCCCCCACCCCCCCCCATCCACTACTTACAGCTCTATCTCTCCAGCGTGACTCTATTAAAAATGGACCTGTTGTTGCTGAGATCATAATAGGCTATACACCGCAGCTACAGCTATACGTTACGCGTGCTGATTTTTAGTGGCAATTAATGAAATGGGTTTTCCAGAGTTGCCTCCTAAAAATGATGGGCAGTACGTGCGGGCTTCCGTGGCACTGTAGGGTAGCTGAGAGGTTTAGAAGAGAGAGAGTGTGTGTGTGTGTGTGTGTGTGTGTGTGTGTGTGTGTGTGTGTGTGTGTGTGTGTGTGTGTGTGTGTGTGTGTGTGTGTGTGTGTGTGTGTGCATGCGCGTGCTCGTGCGTGCGTGTGTGTGTGTGTGTTTTAGAAGCTACGTGTGTGACACCAGTTACAGTAAATCACCCTTAACAAGTCCAGGGAGATTTAGTTGTTTATTAAATCTTTAATTTACAACTAAGATCAGTCGAACCACTGGAAGAATGAGTTAAAACTCTTGAGTAAGTCACAAAGGTCACAAAGGTCAAAGGTCACACACTGGTTAAAGACAAGGAAGCCCTTTAGTTGTCTTCAGAAATGTTTGAAGTTAATTTGAGATTTTGAGAGCTGAATTAGACTTAAAAATGTGTCGTAATTATTTGATAAACAAAATTTATAAATAATCACAATGCACCAAGTATATAAATACTTGGTTGGTGCCTATAGAAAGAGATGCTTGATTATACAGGAAACTGTATAAGTTTGCACCTGTGATCCATTTATGCCAATCTATCTACTGTATCACAACCTGACTAATTTCTCACACTACAGCTTGGCCCATACTGGGTGTATGAGTCATTGACATGCAGGTGTTGTCTCACTTGTCTTTTTTATGTGAAAATAGAATGTGATTGTGCTCCGATCAAAAAAAGGCACATTGAAAAGACATCTGGCTTCTCGCACGTTCTGTCTCTCCACGTGGCACTGTTGGCGAAAATACTTCAACTGGATCAAACTGTTTCATGCTAGCTTGACAGTACAACCTCAAAGATTTAACCAAATCATAACGGCCTTGGAGATGAGAATGTCCTCTCAAAACGCTGGAGAATACACTTCCACATGATGTGACTGTATTCACACTTCAGTCTTACTTTTCAAAGGAGAGGAGAATGTATGTGCTGTTGGAAGTGGCTTGCTATACCACTTGTTTGCAGAGTTTAATTCCATTGTGTATGCAACTTTGGAGATGCATTATTCCATTATTTAAAATGTAATCCTTAATTTGGTCAGATGCATCTCTGCACCACCTTAGAGGTGGTTTTGGTGCATTTTGTTAATGCGAGTCCTATATGAGAGCTACGAAAGGGGTCAAATTATTTACTTTCCTCACGTTCAGATTGCCTTTTTGACTCTAAAAGACAATATTTGTTCTGCCAAAAAACGTAACAACGACCACCACTCTTTCCAGTCCAATTGTCGCAGCACAGTAGAGGTCATGCATACTGTAAATCTGCCCTGTGCCATGCAGCAAGCCAGAAGGTCAGCAAAATGCACAGGTTCACTGTGTTCCGGTTCCAGCAAATTAAGTTTATTTCCCATTTCATTAGATTCCGCATACTAATGACTTGTTGGAAAGAGTATTATTCTGGCCTCCAGGCAATGGCGCTGCCAAGGATGACATCACCCCCGTCTCCTATTCGGGCTTCTATCATCTGTCTAAGCACAAGCTCATGACTGACGAGGAGGAGTGTGTGAGGAGTGGGAGTTTGTGTTTGGACTTCACAGTTAATAGTCTCTAGCCCGATTTATACTTGTGTTGTGCCGTGGCAGTGGTACGTGCGCCGAACATAGACGATCGATAAACCACGCAACGTCACACAACGTGTCACACCGGCGACAGGTTGTGGGCTTGTAGATTGGATATTATGTTCGGACGGTGGTTTTCGAGGTGGAGTGGGAGTGAGGCTGTGACGGTACGGGACGGGACGGGAGGGAGAGCAAATAACAGACATTCTGATGTGGAGACCTCATGGTCTATTACTATGGCCTTGAACGTAGCACATTACACACACGTCTCACACGCACACACACACACAGAGACATGCACGCTATACATACACAGGCGCTATAACATCTGATATGGCTACTTCACTGGCTCCCACTGTGTCGGGGGACGGGAAGTAGTGTACTCATTTCAGGAAAAATCGCCCCGCGAATCAAGAGAGACCTCGAACCACGACTCAAGTTCTCAGCTTACATACTGAGACTGGAGGTTAACGGCTTGTGTCTGCCACATCTGATACCATTCATAAATAATATTTATATTTTATACAAATAGGGATACTAACGTCTATCCGTCAAAATAAAAGGTATTTCGGTTTCCATCCACAGACCATAAAGGGCATGGCGTTAGGGAACGCTTTGACGTTCGTTTTTAACGTCACGCTCATCAAACGGTAACGTTTTTGCTGCCTGGGACTGGGGTCATAGTCATAGTGAATCATACGAGGAGAATTCTTTCTCCGCAGCTCTTTCGAACGCCATTTTCAGATGACTTATCAGGACTCCCTAAAGCAGCTTCAGAGTTCTCCCGTCAACGCACGGTGAAGACAAAAGCCTGAGTTGATAGTGTGTCCCACACATCGCCGTATGACTAATGATAACGTCTCTACTGGGTGGAAACCTGATATGTCCAAGACTGTTAAATAGAGTGTTGTCTGATCCTTATACATACATACATATATTATCTTCAGAGTATGAGCTGTTACCCTCGGGTAGACGCTACAGAGCGTTGCAAGAGCAACCGCTTCAAACTTTCTTTTCTTCCCACTTCAATTGTTCTACTAAAAAACCGCCACATAGTTCATAGTTCTTAGTGGGGAAGGGACTTCTTGACCTTTATCAGTTATTTATTGCACTTTACTGTGATACTATAAACTGTGAATACTCTAGCACTTTATATTATGTAGCTTCTCTGATTGCAGTTTTGCACTGATCTCTTGTGATACTATGCTTGTGCTTTGCTGCTACTGTGTATTGTCTTTTGTGTATTGTCTGTCTGTTTTAAAAATCGTTGATGTACTAATGCACTTTTGCCCAAGACAAATTTCCCCTCGTGGGACATTAAAGTATATCTCATCATCTCATCATCTCACTTCATTTACTGTTCATTTACGAGAAAAAAACCCTCACAAAAAGTAGGAATATGGACATAAGAGGTTTCTGTCCGACAGCAGCGATTAAAGTAGGCAAAAGCGTACGACGTGCGGGTCAGATTCACAATGGATCATAAAACGCTGTCAGCTGTGAAGGAGGAGAGAGGGCCAGGGTAAGAGCATAACAAAGAACACGGGGGGAAAGGGAAGGGGGGGAGGAGGGGAGGGCAGTGAACAGAGGGAGGAAATGAACGATGGAGTGAGAAAGGACGGAGTCTTGACATTGATGGGTTGGTTTTGAACCGTAAACGGTCTCCATGTGTATCAGGACTAGGAACGGTGCAGAGAACATTCCGGATCACATTTCTGCTTCCACTATTACTGTCACTATGGCATCCATTTACAGATGCAGGATATTGAAGGGAGAGAAAAAAACAACAAGTGCCACTCTTAACTTGTCACCACCATATACCCATACTGTACATCTGACATCTGGTATTTGGTTTACTTACTGAAAAATGGTTCAGCATTCCCCAGGCGCACTTGAAACAGAAGAGTTGATAATAATATGTCTGTTTCTGTCTGTCTGTCTGTCTGTCTGTCTGTCTGTCTGTCTGTCTGTCTGTCTGTCTGTCTGTCTGTCTGTCTGTCTGTCTGTCTGTCTGTCTGTCTGTCTGTCTGTCTGTCTGTCTGTCTGTCTGTCTGTCTGTCTGTCAGTCTGTCTGTCTGTCTGTGTCAGTGTGTCTGGGGTTAATCTCGCAACCAACTGGATCCGAATATTTCTTGTGCACGGTGCCTGTAGGGCGTAGGCCAATGACGACCACAGAATATATTTCACAAACATTTTATACTTTTTGAAATATTGAACTTTTTCAAACTGAAACTATGATGTCATAACTGGCCTCTTAAAGTTCGAGATCCACATGGAAACAAATGCCATTATTAGATCTCATCTTGTCTCTTTTCTGTGTATGACACATTGTAAACCTAATCTAGTTATGTTCGGAAAAGAGATTTCAATTTGGTGTAAATTGGGGGGAAAGGCGGGGAGTCGGGGACCAAGTATATTTCAAAATTTAAATAAAAGACTATAGAGCACCGAAGTCCTGACGTAACTCGCTCATCCCGACGATTCCCCTGGTTCGCGGAAGTAATTTCTCTATGGAGAATAACATGGGGTGATCTTAATATCGTCTACTATAAGCGTTGTGGTCCAAAAATAAACAAGCTGTCTCGGCGTTATTGTCGGGAAGGTGTCTCTGTATCGTTTGCAACAGTCAGTCACTCATATATGATACAGTCTGCTTCTAGCGAAAATCTAACTAATTCAGCAGCAGTAACATTAGCGTTTTCTCTCAGTCAGTTGATTCTTCATATCCATATGAGTGAAGCGGCCGGGGTGACATGTTTATTTTTCAAACACAGTTGTTATATGAGGCGATCTCAAATCGCCTCAATGGGGATTTCAATGCAACTGAACAAATACATGAACCTGGGGACTGACGCCCTCTACTGAAAGTGACGTCAGACTTCGGTGCTCTATTAAAGAATTATATACATTAAAAAGGTAAGAAATTCCATAAATACAAATAATAATAATAATAGTGAAAATAGCTGATCTACAAGCTTGCAACGCGGCGTGAAGCGTGTGTGTGTGTCTGTGTGCATACTAGAGATATTATCTGTGTCTGCAGTGCTATTGACTGATGGTATTAATCCGCCCTTTTACCCATGCACCCACCCACCCCTGTGTAAAACTGCCCCTAGCTGACCCATGCTGATGCCCCAGAAGCTCTCCTTTATGCTTCCACTGAAGAAGAATGGAGGTAATAAGAGGGAGGAAGCTGGGGGTTCCCTCGGTCTAAACCCAGGAAGTTCTTCAACAAAGGGCCTCCGTCAATATTAATTGAATCTGCGTTCCTGCGAGATTGGCCACTGCTGCTCTGACCGTGACCTTACAACAACCCTCCAACGCTCTCATTCGGTATGATGGTGCAACGCCGTGGCTCTCAACTTTGGGTTCTGGGGACCCCCAGGGGTCCTTGAGACGGTTCCGCGCAGCTATATGTGATTGATAGTTGCAGGAACCAAAAGACCCTTATGGGTCTGTCACTCTGACGGTGTACGAAGAATTGAACAAACCAAGCATTCGGTTCTGTCCGTACAATCTCAGAGTTAGATTCAAATGTATCAACGGTGGCCTAATATGCATATGAAACTGGGTTTCATATGCAGTTCTAGTTTTAGAAAGTTTTAGAATCTCTGCCATATACTCTCATCTGAAACTCAGTTGTGTTAAGAAGAAAAAAAATAACTTGAGTTAAAGTGGCTGTGAAAGACAACAACAAACAGAGACTGTGAGAACCTCACTCTCGGTTGTCTGTCAGTCAACAGTGGATAGAGTCACCACCTCTGCCGAGCTTCCCACTTCCTGAAATCCCACCGACATGACATCAGCACGGCAACGCAGCCACGTCCAATTACAAGCCCCGAGAGAGACGGACGGACGGACGGACGCCTGAACTCCCAGGAATGGGAAATACATCTAGTAGATATTACTCTTACTGCTATAGGAGTCCCAACCATCAAACACTGTCTGGCTAACTGATTGAGACAGAGCTAAATTAGAACAAAGGTCGTTCAGACAGGTCCATCAGGCTATGAAAAGGCCCCAGCCGTCATATTCCCAACACGTATTACATATCTGCTTTCTTTAGAGAGCCAGAGCTCTGGGATAACGGAGTCTTTGAGGAATCTGGAGACCGCTGGGTAGACGTCGACCCAACAGAAACAAACCCCCATGTAAATCTCAACAGGATATTGTGCTGAATGTGTGTGTGGGCATATCACACTCTGGCAAAACACCCATGCGTCTGTGAGCACACACACACACGCACGCACGCACGCAGACACACACACAGAAACACTGCGTAATTGCATTCCAGTGGGAAAAGGAAAAAAAAACATGTCCTTCATTTTCACCATTTCGAAACTTAAGTTAGATAAACACGAGATACGTGAAGTGCAGAGGAAGTGACAAATAAGAGCCCTTTGATTCTTTTTACAGTGAAATACTAAAAGGTCGATCCAGAGCGCTTCATCTCTGTTTTCGGTCAATATTATGAAACCGGCTGGAATTCCTGTCCCTCAAAATAAAACCTCAGATTTCACTTTGAATCTCAGAAAACATCATGGCGAGGTCAAGTCAAGATGTTTCGGATCGCTGTAATATTCCCATCTTTGCTTAAAGGAACGAGTCGGAGCCACCAGTGGCACAGCCAACCAGGCACTCATGCATTGTGAAACCCGAATAATTAAAGGATTTGGCCAATCAATCGCCCGCCGCAATTTCCTCCACCTTGGCTCCAGCCCAATGGGGTTTAAGGGCAGCCTGTGGAGGTGAAGGTCACGGGCCTGCGGCACGTGTTCAGGAAGTTGCAGCACACAGCGCCGTCTGTAATGGGACGAGTTCAACACAAACACCACAGTACAGTCTCATTCACAACTCGGTTACTTTGCTTTTATGCCCGAGGATGAGAAGTCTTATATCAGGCCATGAGAACGCGTTTCTTTCATTAAATGTTTTTGCTGCCTATCTGACATGCATTTCTATGGTATAGTATAGTGACGATTCTCTCTGACCGACCAGTAGTGTGCAGTATTTTCATGTTACTTTTTACCAAAATAACTATACCTAGCAGGTACTTTTACCCAATTTGAAAAATTAAAAAAGGAGAGTTGCGTCGACTCGACTATATATATATTTGTTTAATCCCAGGATTTTACAACCCATTATTTCACCCAGTGTCAATTATCTAATGTAATCCTGGCCGCTACACTTCCTCTGCCAACCTGGGGGGGCAGCGGACTGACCTCATGCTTCCTTCTATGCATGAGGAGTCCAAGCTGCTTCTTCTCACCTGACAGAGGGGAGTTTCCCCGGCCGGACGTAGCGCGTGGAAGGAACACCGAACACGTTATTCCGACCAGTTCCTTTCCCCTCCATCAGGTGCCCCGGCTGGCCAGGGGGAGGTAGTTTAGAGACCAGGATTACTGCATGTTTTTTGTTACCATTTTCGGTGAATAAAACAGGACATCATCGAGTGCTAGCCCGCTCTTCTTTTCGTCGCAGTATGTTTTGGCCTTGCACCTAAAGCCTCTTCATTTTGAAGTGTTGCGTGCACTGTGGTTTCTGTAAGGCCTTCATGGAGGCCATAACTTTCACTCAAACAGACACGGACAAGCGCTAATGAAGAACACAAAGTTCTTGCTGGTAGTAGTAGTTGCTGGTAGTAGGTACTGGGGAATAAAGTGGCCATTGAGAAATTAAGAAGAACCGTACAATGCCTACTGTATGTGTCAGCCCTGGGAAAATCTATTCTGCAAAGAAATCACACACACACACACACACACACACACATGTGCACACACACACACACACACAAACCAAGCATTTATTTTCCCTAATCGCTGATCACTCGTCTTTGCCAAGTGGTCGGAGTCGTGCTTGGAGAGACGTTAGGAGTGATCCTCGAGTTTGTCAGCATCATCTTAAGTACAATAACTCTCTCTATAGCTCTGCTCGGCCTGCGAAGACGGGAGTGAACGATGAACGAAGGCGAAACAGTCACACGTCAATTAAACGTGAAATAATACTCCCACAGTGTGCGCTGCGGTTAAGACTCCGAGGAGAGTTTTCCACACACGCACGCCACACACACACACACACACACACACACACACACACTGGTGGAAAGAAAGTACTTACTTATTTACTCGAGTATTGTGATACTTTTACTTAACTGAAACAAATCTGAATACCGAGAGAGAGAGATACTTCTTCCACCATTGCGAAGTTGCAACGCGAAGTTGCAGTTGCACGCACGTGAAGTTGCAAGTTGCACATGCACACACACATGCACATCTACACACACACACACACAAACACACACACACACACACACACACACACACACACACACACACACACACACACACACACACACACACACACACAGGTCAGGACATCACATGCAAGTGCCCTTGCTTACAATGGCACTTCATGGCAGATCTCTGTCTTTCTCTCTCTGGCAGCATTCTCCCACAGTCCTAAAACAAGAGGGTCTGTCTCTGGCCGACTGGGGCCCACCTGTGTGCTGACGAGAGTGACCCTATGGAACGCTAAGAGAGAGAGAGAGAGAGAGAGAGAGAAAAAAAACACAAAACACAAAACGTATTTATTGAGACAAATTCAGCGCAGGAAGGGCAATATTTGGTTAGCTCGCCGCCGAGCGGTCAGCGGTGTCGGAGCGGTCCACGGTTGAAGTGGGGGGGGGGGGAACAGCCGGCCCTTTGTTTGCGGACAGAATGGTGCACTCCGTGGGGTCACTGCAGGAGAGCCGACATCATAGACAGAAGAAAGCACACACACACAGATTGAAACACACACACACACTCACACACACACAGACTCCGTACACTGACACCCCTTGACGCTTTACGGGTCTATTTTCACACTCTCAGGGTTAAATGAACACTCAGGATTCGGCCGCGCAGCATTCCTCTTGCCTCTATGAGTGTTTTATTAACGTAATGTGAATGGGTCACAGAGTCACACCCCCTAGCATAACTATAGTCTCCATAGTCACACACACACACACGCATACACAAACACGCCCCCACCCCACCGCCCCCGACACACATAAAGCATAAAGTACTGAAAAATGGAAACAGTCGAGTCAAGTAAAAGTACCTCAGTGAAAATTGGACAATACAGTACTACTTGTCCACCACGGACACACACACACACACACACACACACACACACACACACACAAGCGCACTCCTGTGCTCTCTTCCCACTCACATAACCAACCAACCAGGGAGGATAACATGCTCCTTTCATTGCCCCCCCCCTAACATGGTTGTCTCCCAGTGGGGTCAGGAGGGTGTCTGACTGAGACGGCCAGACTCCCATACAGCAGACCGCCAGTCTGTAGTGGAGTCACCACTTTTACTGGACCACGCTGGTCTGACTGGTATCAGTTTTACTGCTGAAACAACAACAGGACATACTCTGGGCACCCGCAGGCATTAATGGAATGCATGTGTCAGTCAGGGGGAAGAGAGAGAGAGAGAGAGAGAGAGAGAGAGAGAGAGAGACTAAAACACTAATAGTAGTGTAAACGTATACAACAATGCCATGCGGTAGCCGTGATTTAGCAACGTCGCGAAGGACGTTGGTCCCAGTACGCCTGGCCCTGGACCTACGTGACCTTCCTCATGTCGGTCGGGGTCCTCGCATGGCCAGATATAACCCAGATACAAGATGGCCATCTAAAGCTCAATCAGTGATTGGTCGGGACGCGCGCCCAGCCCCTGTTTTACTATAGGAAGTGCGTCACGATCATGGAAGAGAAGTTCCATTTCACCTGCATGCCTTTAAAATGTATTCCCCCAGCATCCCCACAATGCAGCGAGACCTAGCATGGTACCTTACAGTCTAAAACTGCTGTTTGGCTTCCTGTAAACATATTCCTGAGGTGCAGAGCAAAATCATTTATACAGCAGCTATAAAGGGATAGAAAACTGGATGAAACTGAACATGCTGACGCACACAGGCACACAGGCACACGCACACACACGAACACACACACACGCACACCCACACACACGCCCCAACCTACTGTACCACTGTGTTTTTCGGGCCCCTCTCTTGGGTTTTTATGGGCCCAGAACTTTGCCAATTAGTCATCACACGTAGATGCACAGCCTTGAGAATTGTTTTGGGGTTGAAGCGTGACTGTATCGCTCCTCCCCCCCACCTCCTCCCGATGCCCACACACAAACATTCATCAGACCCCAGGAACCGGAATGTCTCACCCCAATGGCATACAAAGGTGTTAAACTAGGAGCGTTTCCAGAACCAACCCTCGTACCACACACGTACACGCACGCACACGCGCACGCGAGCGTGCGTGCACCAACACGTTCATTCCTCACACTCCGCTGTGGCCTCACAGAGAGCAGAACAGAGCTCCTGTCTGGCCTGGAAGACCTCCATGTTGAACAAACTCAACCTTAACCACATCTTGTAAGGAAGCCCAAATACGTCCAATGCAAGTGGTTCTCAAAATGGGGTCCGGGGACCTCCGGGGGTCCTTCAGGGGGTTCCAGTATGTGCCCGAACAACACGGAGTGCCATGATTTTTGTATTCTTTTCTGTTTTGTACACGCATAAGGGGTTAACATTACTCTAATAGACCCCCAGGTGTGGTTATAATATTAAAATATGTCTTCCCTGTGTATTTTTGGTTTCTTTCTGAAAGCCTTTGAGTCAAAAGGCCCAATCAAAATACACAACTTTTTGTGACATGATAACCCTAACCCCTCTCCCCTTATCATACAACCAGTAAGACGCCTGGGGGCGAGAAGCGACGGGCGAAGTCGCGTGTGATGTCACGAGACCTGGGCCCCATATATGGGGCTTTCCCCATGTATGGTGATTTTGAATGATACACTGACTGACTGACGGGAAATGCATGATGCTGACATGATACTGGCATGTCAGTATCATGTCAGGATCATGGTCAGTATCATGTCACAGGGCTGTAACAGGGCCTGACATCCCTGTGACAGGGCTGTGTCGTTCACAAAAAAGGTTGAGAAACACTGCTATACTGTACTGATATATATCTTATACGTTTTTGCCTTTGAGACATGTAGCCCCATAGTCTATAATTTTGTGTATGATTAATATCTAAAAAAAAAAGGCACGCTGTTAGGCTGGACTGGTGCTGAGTAGTCAAATGTGCTGGGGACCCAAAGGCAAAAACACAGAAATAGGAATAGGGGTAAAAGTAATTGTATTCAGTAAAGGTTTTACGTCTAGGAGAGTGTGATGGGGGATCCGGAGGATGGTGAGAGGCATTGGTCATCCAGGGAGGAGGTGGAAGGAGTGGTGGTGGAGCTAGACACTGTTTTGTTCCAGGCTCCCTCCTCAAACCCAAACACAACAAACAACAAAGTTAGCATGAAGAACACAGATCTACAATATTGGAAATTCTGTACAGCATACTAGCGAACTACTAGTCTTCTACAGCCAGTTAGTTGGTTACACTGACCCCAGTACAGTAGTTAACGTTCAAGCGTTGGGCACTGTCTGGTTCTCCACAGCTTATATTGGCAGCCTGACTTGATGACGATTTTGAACAGCTGGCCTGATTAGGTCAGCCACACCTGAGCTGGCTGCTGGCTGAGGGAGACCCCTGGCCCTTAATTGCCCTATGATGTCGTGCAGGGGGGGAGGGACTATAGGAATGTGTGGCACAACAACACACGCCATGTTGCCGTCTTGAGAAGTGCCCTTTGATTTAAAATCTCACGTGAGCTTGTAGATCGAGATTGTAGTAGTTTTGTTTTCCTTTATTTTGTCATTTCTATTCAATTATTTTGTTTTATACAAAAACATTTATTTTATTTTATTATTAATTTATTTTCATTTCGATACGGTGCTGATCATCAGGTCTACGGTATTCTCGGGTGCATGTATTTGGGCAGACAGTACAACAGGCATTAGTCTGACACCCTAGACGCAAAACCCTAAACCTAACCTCATCGGGAGTAGTTTTAACCTGCCACACATGTCGGGAGCCACAGCTAAGTTGTAACCGTCCACGCATGTCGGGAGCCCGGGAGCGACAGTGTTGTCGACTAATGCCTGTCGGACTGTTAGTAGTGTATGTCTAACCAACGTATCTGTGCATCCCGGTCTTCTCTCCCCACTGTTCCTTTCGTGCTGCTGTGAATCCTGGCCCTGTGATAGTGCTGTCCTCACACAGGCCTGGCTGGCTGGCTGGCTGGCTGGCAGAAAGGGGAGTGTTATTGGAGATAATGCCTAACATTAATCTCGTGCCGCCCTACTTAGTCAAGGTTAGAGGTCAAAGTCATTTAATGTTCCCGGACTCGCTCCTCTAACTTCTATCGGGCTGTCTCCTCCCTGTGCCTATTTAACCTGACCTGAATGGCCTGGTTTCAGATAACGCTTAACCTCTCTCCCACCCCCCCCCCTCCTCTCAGTTTCTCTCGCTCTCTCTTTCCTTTTCCCCTCACTCCCCCTTTATCTGTCTGTGTGGATGTATTTCATATTACTCTACTGCACTTATTCCTTTACACTGCTTTACTAATATTATTTCCTACTGTAAAACGGAGAAAAACGCTGTCCATTCGCATCCATTTCTCTCCTCTGCCGGTTGTCCAATCTGAAAATGGCACGTGGCATTGGCCATTGACATATGCAGGGAGTGATGGAGCAGATTTTTTTTTTTTACTTTTCTGGAATTTAAGCTGTTGGTTTATTAGGGCTATGGGATCTGTGGTGATGGTCACAGTCACAGTCTGAAGTCTGCATGTATAGTTGTGGCATGATGTGCATCCTTGGGCACGGACTAGTGGCAATAATTATGAATTCAAAGCGATGACGTATTTGTCTCTGAACGTGTAAAGCGTTGCTCCTCATCCTGTTCAAATTCCCACCAAATCCACAGTAGACGGAAAGTCCTTGCATTCGTGACAGTTTAAATTGCCATGGGTTCCTTAACGGCATGCCACTATACTGAGTCTACTGACAGAGAACAGAAGCAATCTGTTGTTGAGCAATCATTCCTTGGTTTTGGAATTTATTTTTCTCCCAAAGAACTAACACTTAAATCATTCAATCACTTTGTTATTAATTTGAAGGGTGGTGGCCCTCGAATGCCATGGTGCCTTTCTCATTGCATTTCAGCATGCCTTCCCGTACCACAACAACCATTCACATTCTGTTTGTTCTTATGTGCTTGTGTGCAATAATAAAACCATGCAGCCCCGCCCCCAAGCTTCCAGCCAACTCACAATGCTTCTATATTGTTAAGCGAGCGAGCGAGCACGCACGCACGCACGCACGCACGCACGCACGCACGCACACACACACACACACACACACACACACACACACACACACACAAGCACGTGCACACATACGCACACACACACACACATCTCCAGAGTTGCCCAGATTTAAGACCTGTCCCGGGTGTTGAGCGGAGTGAAAGGGAGTATCCTGTGAGGCCCTTGGGGGCCAGAAAGGTATTTAGAGGCTCTCTTTCTCTGTACGTGTGTGTGTGTGTGTGTGTGTGTGTGTGTGTGTGTGTGTGTGTGTGTGTGTGTGTGTGTGTGTGTGTGTGTGTGTGTGTGTGTGTGCGTGCGTGCGTGTAGTGGCAGAGGGTGACCAGAGGGGCCCAACTAGTTACAGCCTCTCTGCTGGAGACCACCACTTTCACAGAACAAGCATTGTTGCTACAGAGCTACAGACACCAGAGACACTCATTGGAAACAACTTGTGCTCGTGAGTGTGCACTCTCACACACACACACACACAGTCACACACACACACACACGCACACATTCGACAGACAAAACGTGCAGTGGTGTGGGCTCGGAATTGGCGAACTCAGTAGAGGTCACACTGCAAAGTCTTGAGTGATATACACCCCCACACACACACACACACGTGCGCGGTAAAGCATAGTTTATTATACGCCATTTGTGCAAGGTTGTTGCTTGCCGAAGACAGACGATCTACAAGCTCCCCCAACGCTTGGGGAGCTTGTAAATCGGCTATTTTCGACAAAAGTACAAAGTCACACGATGAAGAAATATAATCGGGCTTCTAATGACATGAGAATGACTATAAGCTCCAGCCCTGGGGTGGTGGTTGGTCGTCAGTGTGTTTAGTGTTATTGTAGGTGTTTCTATGCTAATTATGTGTGACTGAGATCACGTCAGAAGCAGTTACACTTTGGTGAGTTGGAAACTGTGAGCCAGAATTACTTTGACGGCTACAACTGCGCCGCCCGTCGGGTTCCCGGGGGCTTTTGTCCGGCGCGGTGCCAGAAATGGCCTTGTTCCGCACGGCGCCAGTACCAGTGGATCAGCCCTATAATGATCCAATAGGGCAGTGCTTCTCAAAGTGGGGTCCGCGGACCCCCGGGGGTCCTTGGGGGCGGTTCTATAGGAGGAGGTCCCCCAGCAGCCAAATGAATGAATATAGCAGCTAAATCGGTTTAAACCACTTTAAACCCGATAGCTTGGGTGAGCTACTGAGAAATGCTGTCACGCAGTTGGAATAATTTAGAAAGAAACTAATGTAGACACTAGACAATGACAAATACTATACTGTCCTTGACATATGGACATGTTTGAGAACCACTGCAATATGGTACCAATGCAAACCAACATGAGGAAAGTCATCATCATTGTGGTCAACTTCAATTAGGAGAATCATGAGAGAGAGAGAGAGAGAGAGAGAGAGAGAGAGAGAGAGAGAGAGAGAGAGAGAGAGAGAGAGAGAGAGAGAGATCAGCATCATCATGACCTCCACACATTAGCCCGTGTGTTCCAGTCCAGAGAGATCTCGTTGGCTGACAGCAGAGTACGTCAGCACCTTTCAACCCCCCCCCCCCTCCACCAGCCAACACACAGTCGCTCTGGCGGCAGGGAGGGCACTGAGTCTGAGACGCAAAGGGTAAAAGTTGCAAGCTCCAGCCGCTGTCCGCACATGCAGGCTCATTGAACATCAGCCCGACATCCCACACAGGCAGACAGTGTGTGTGTGTGACACGGAGGCGTGAGACAACGGCTCAGCGAGGGAGACAGACAGACAGACGACAGAGAGACAGACGCAGCGTGCACAAGAACGTCGTGGATAGAGCTTTTGGGGGAGAGCTGGAAACTTTTTACGCACATTTTCAGCCCGGATTCCCTGCATGGTGGTGCGTCTTGGATGGGTTTTTTTTTCATGCAACATTTGCCTTCTGGATTTTTTTTAATAGCCTATTTTTGATTCAACGTTAGTTTCTTTTTAGTTTTTTTTATTAAAAATATTTATTTATTAAAATGGCAGCTCTGTCGGCGTTTTCGTCCCACCTGTTCGTGTTGGTCCTGCATTGTTACCTGCATGGCGCTTCATCATCGTCATCATCATCATCACCATCATCATGGTCGTCATCGGCGAAGAGCGGTTCCCGGAGCGCAGCGCTCGGTGACAGCGGCTTCGTGCAGCAGCTTGATCCGCCCGAGCCGAACTTCTTCCACGGCCTGGACCTCCAGGGCGACGCGCTCTCCGAGCACATGTTCAAACTCTACGACAAATACAACCGGGAGAGCCGCCTCAGGGAGGGCAACACTGTGCGGAGTCTCAAAGCCATCCGAGGTGCGTGCGTGATTCAAAACAATAACACGAGGAAAGCCCCCCCCCCCCCTCATCCTCCCAGATCTTGTTTTGGAACGGGTTTAGAAGTTAGAACATTATGTTACATAATTAATAAATATAAGTATAGGCTATACCTCCACTGTCTCTCATGTGTGCATGCAAGCAAGACCCGCCCCCCAACTAGATGGACGATTGGTACCAAATTAATGAATGGACCTATAGCTCTGGCTATGGACCAGAGCTAGAATGGACCCACATTTGGTTCCATGTGTACACACAGAGAGAGAGTTGTGTGGGACGACTGGGGTGCGTGGTCTTTAAATGCTTGTTTAATATCAGACTCGTCCTTGAAATGAAAAAGGTTGAGAAGAGAACCACTGCTTGCATAGTTGCATTGCTGCTCACTCCCGACAGAAAAAAAGAGAAAACATTCTCATGTGGCTGCTGCCTATACAAGTGCCCTTCATCCACTCTCCATGACTCGGGTAGGGTTATTAAAAGTGCATGCTGCATTCATTGGGTCGTCTGCATGGCTAGTGTGGGCCAGACGCCCTGAATAGGTGGGATTGTTTTGGAACAGTCTGAGAATGCCGTTGAGTGATTTCGGGACGCTTTGGGCGCACTGGGTTTGTGTGTGCTGTGTTGTGCTGTGTGCTGCCTGCAGCCCTGTACACCAGCTGTGTGACCCGCCCCGCCGCGCGCTGTCTACCGCAAGTTCTACCGCATACAGACGGTGCAATATGCGCAAGAATGCATGACGATTCCCCGCGAGCAATGCCATGCAGCTGCCCTGCTAATACAACAACGGGGGTTGGGTTGGGTGGGGGGCTGGAGCAGTACAGCTTGGGAGGGGGTCACGGCGCTGCGTCATTGTCATCCTCTGTTTTCCTTTCGCGACCATGCGACGCTGTGACTCCAGGTTGTGGAGTCAGGGGGGATTAAAATATGTGGTTCTCAAAGTGGGGTCCGGGGAACCCCAGGGGTGCTTGTGCGGGTTTCCAGGGGGGCCCCGCAAATGTGTTGATGTAGCATCAACATCAGTTTAACCACTTAATTTTCCTATTTTATACTTAAAAAAAGCATTAATAGCTTAACAAGGCTAGTAATGTTCAAAGATTTTAACAATACAAATACATCATCTCTTCATAACATATTTTCAGACCCCCAAACATGAATTTGGGGGTCCTTCACATGAACATGTTTGAGAACCACTGTTAAAAAAAGGGGAAAAAAGCACCATGGTTCCACAACTTCCACTGCTGCTGCTTTTACAAACACAACACAGACAGAAGGCCACATATCCCACATAGTTCTCGGTTGGCATTTTATCATAACACGTGTGTGTTTGGACTGCATATGTCTTGTGTGTAATCCAAGGCGAGATGTAAGGCACATTTTGCAACAATGTGAGATCTGTTCAAACAGTTGATTATAATAAAGTCTCAGCGTTGGGGGGCAGACAGTGCCGGCTGTATTAGGCTTAAGGGAAAAGCCTTAAGGGAAACTGAAGTAAGCGTTTCCATATGCAGGCTGAATCCGAGGTAATGTATATCTCTTGAGTCAGTCCATACTTCCGCTGAACTCTCGTACAATGAACAATAACGCTGCCTGTTGAAGTCATGTTCATTATGAGTGCGGAGCAGCTTCGCTCGCCTCTACCAGGTTGGAGTCTGGTCCTCGTAAAGGGCACCTTCTGAGACCCTATCGCCTGGAGCTACATGTGCGAGTGCGACTAGTGTACCTAGACCAGTGGTTGTCAAAGCTTTTCATTCCAGCGTTGAGAAACATACCGACACGTTATCAAGGAATGATAGTGCCGGTTAGGTTTTCTTTTAACAACTGGGAGACCAGTCTTTAACTATTTAGTGATTCTGACCCCCTTTTCATTTCAAGGACCCCTGGTTCAATATGCATTTAGGCTATGTATGCACCACCCCCAATTTGATACTTTTGTTTAATCTCTGGGACAATCTGCACAGTAAACAGCCTGAGAGTGTTAACTCTGACAGTGTACAAAGGGACCGTTACCAGTCCATTTGGCTCTATTTGTATACTCTGTGGAGTTACAGACCCATTAAGGGTCTATTTGGTTCCTATCAATCATTTAGCTGGGGTGGGGACCCCTCCCCTCCTCCCTCCCCAAGGACCCCTGTGGTCCAGTGATTCATTAACCAGTTCATTCATTAACCAATGATTTAGAACCTCTATAGGTGCCACCGTACCATTTTCGTGTGAAACTCATTACATTTCATTCACATATTTAGGCATTTAAAGCATTAATTGAACAATAGGGGGGAAGGGGGGGGGACAAAGACTGTGTTGTCTGTGTTTTAAGCAGGATTAAAACTTGTGGTTTCAAAGACATTTGCTTTTCATTTTCATCTGAATGTGCAGATCCCTGTCAGAAAAAAGGACTCATTATCAAATCGATCACAGAACTACTGAAGGACCAGGGTAGGCTTGCATATAAAAGAAATAATGGAAACAGCAAACATGTGTTGGTCTATTGGAATCACTTGTGAGCCGCACATCTACTGAACAATTGTTTCTGTGTGTGTTGTAGACCCACACAGACCAAACATTTGGCCGGTTAAATGTTTTAATCCTGGTGTCCCTTTTTTGGGGGCAGAAGAATAGCTTTTTTGTGAATACGATTTTATTTGAACCAATCTGTATGGTAGAATATATTAATACAATATAACTAACTGGTGGCTGTAGTTGGTCTGCCTGCTCTTCTGTTGAGACATTTATATCCTGTGTGGTAAGGTATAGGACCACCACTGGTGATGAAACTCTAAAATCAGTTTAATCCTCTGTCCAAACAGTTTATGGGTATTAGCTATAAGCCCTTTCTCATAGCATCACTCAACAGACAGCAAAGCATCACTGACTGACATGGCCGACTAACTAAACGTTTGATGTACTCTCTCTACGCAGACACAGCTGAGCGGAGGACAGTGTATTGCCTCAACCTGACATCCATCCAGGACACAGAGGTCATCCTCTCCGCCACCTTCCACTTCCTGCTCGATCGACGCCCCGTGAACCAACGGGCCTGGTTCTGTAAGCGCTTCAAGAGCCCGTCCTGTCGCTCCCTGCCCGTCCAGCCGTCACCGTCCGTCAGCCTGCTGTTTCGCTCTGTCTATCCCGGGTCGGGGGTCGCCGCCGGAGCGCAGGGGGAGTCGTTCCTGGCCAACGTGACCTTTCACCCGCACAGGAGAGGGGTGTGGCAGATGAAAGACGTGACCCCGGTCGTAAAGCAGGCACGGGAGAAGGGTCACGTCCTGGTGTGGGTGGAGCTGCTGGACGCCAGGGAGGAGAGCAAGAGGCTGCCAGAGGAGGCGCTTCCCGCGGACGCTCTGCCATACTTGTTACTGTACGCTAACGACCGGGCCCTGGGGGAGCCCAACAGCGTAGCTGCGAGTCTTCAGAGATACGACCCCTTCCCCGAGGGAGGAGAGGCCTCGCATTCCTCGTACTCCCATCGCGTCCCGCACAGCTCCAACTCCTCACCGGAGCTGACAGGACGGGTAAGGAGAGAGGCCACTCTGCTCCCTGACCCCATCCACAACAATGAGCTGCCAGAGGTCGACTACAGGCCTGACGGATACATGAAAGACGACCTGTGGGAGAGGACCTGGCACCTGGCGCTCAAACCCAAGTCCAAACCCATGAAGAAGAAGAGGAAGGGCCAGGAGGGGGGAGCGCGTGCGGAGCAGGGCAGAGGGGCCGAGGACGTAGGTGAGCCGCAGGCGCGCAGCGCAGGAGGCAAACAAGCACCACCTCAAGTACCCAACCCTGACCAGGCGGTTGATAAAAAGTCCAGGGACAAGGACATTAGGCTTCCGGACAGTGTTGACAAGTCGGAGGACGAGAGGAGAAGTCAGGGAAAGGACAGGAAAAGGCACCAAGTCAGAGCTGAGGGGAGTAAGGTTCTGAGTTTCGATGAACGGACGATGCGCAAGGCCCGGAGGAGGCAGTGGGGCGAGGGCCAGGATAGGGGCTGCACCAGACGAAACCTCAGAGTGGATTTCGCAGACATCGGCTGGAGCGAGTGGGTCATAGCGCCCAAGGCCTTTGAGGCGTACTACTGCGCCGGCACCTGTGGGTTTCCCATGCCCAAGGTAGGATGACAAATCTTAAATGCCATTTTATTTTCCCTTCATTTGTCATCTCATTTGGTTTAACCACTTGAAACATTGAGCACTTAACAACATTTTTTTTCCTTTTTAAATAGCTGATCTACAAGTTCAAGGTGTCCAATCGTGGTGCCTTGTGAGCTTGTAGATCAGCTACAGTGTGTCTGCTATTTTCACACAACAAAGTGTAGAATAGGGCTTAAGTGGTTAAAATCTGAATCAATGTCAGCACTAATAGTAAGATATTACCTATTCTTTGCCGTTTATAACATTTCCCGATTTTAATTTTCATCTTCTGTGCATGTCTCCTCTCTCAGGTGCTACGGCCCTCGAACCATGCCACCATCCAGAGCATCGTCCGTGCCGTGGGCATCATCCCCGGAGTCCCTGAGCCCTGCTGTGTCCCGGAGAAGATGAGCTCTCTGGCTGTGCTCTACCAGGATGAAGCCAGGAACTTGGTGCTCAAAGTCTACCCCAACATGTCCATCCAGTCCTGTTCTTGCAGATAAGAGGGGAGGAGGGGATAGGAGGAGATGGAAAGACAGGGTGGCCGGAGAACAAAACAAAAACAAAAACATTAAAAGGCACTAACGGAGACAGAGATCTCTGCATGTATTGTTCACATGCTTTTTTGATACAGAGATGGGTGCTATGACACTTAGAAACAGAGATGCTTGTTCTGGTGGTGTTTCAGTGAGTCCTCCTTGGAACGCAGGTCGCGGGTGCATCATGTCCGTATCCTTTCCATCCCGCGGCAGCTTGAGTTGGAGAAGTTGATTGTCTGACGTTTGCGGTTGTCGGGGAGAACGAAATCGACCCCTTCCGAATCGAGGCCTGGGGTCTCTGATCAGACTGTTGCTATGGTTCTGTCTTTGAGATCACATTAAGGATTTGATGTGCAGAAGTCTCGGAGTGCTGTCAGAATGCACTTTTCCTACACAGCTCCCCGTGATTTTGCTTTCATGTTTTCATTGGGCGTGCAAGCTCTAAAGAAAAGACTGTCTCTTGGGCAGCTTATATCTAATAGATGGTAAAGAATTTGAAATAGATTGAAATTCTACATTTTAACATATTTTGTACAGATATGCTTACAGATAAGCTAAGCATGGTATTCCATTGTACATACTACATTAAAATTTGCATTTGTTTGTGGGACAGAATAAGTATTGTACATTGTTTGCTCTGTATTTTGAAAAGGAACTATCCAATTAATTGTAAAATGACTCGAGAATCTGGAAATCATAACACTTCAATGCAGATAAAATGAAACCAGAAATATTTTTCTACAGTATATTGTATGAGACTGGGATGAAATGATTTGGTTACTAGCCAATGTATTATTTTATTTTAGAATAAGTTTTGTACATGTCTTGTTTAAATTATGAAAAGGTAGTCATCTATAAATGTTAGAATAAAAACTAATTTAATCTTATACATTCAACTGGGATATATATTTTTTACTGTCACATATATTGATAAAAATGGTGCATACTAGCTTTTGATCCTTAAAGATGGAGT
>NC_139704.1:37300317-37330317 GCF_964188405.1 Protomyctophum parallelum
TAGATACTTCTTTTCATTCAGACACGGTTACAGGTGTTGTTTTGCTAGATAAATAAATAATAATAATAATATCTCAAACTTATATAGCGCTTTTCTGAGTACCCAAAGACGCTTTACATGGGGGGGCTTTACAGAGGTAACATCAAATTAAAAACAACTTTAATAGAAAAGGAAAAATAACACTAAAAGCTAAAGAACATTAAAAGACAGTGAAGAGGGTTAGCTAGGGAAGGCAATTTTGAAGAGGTGGGTTTTGAGGGTGGATTTGAAGGTTTGAAGGGTAGGGGCATCTCTGAGTGCCTTAGGGAGGGCATTCCACAGGGTTGGGGCAGCAAAGGCGAAAGCTCTATACCCCCACGTACGGCGTTTGGTTTTGGGGACGTCGAGGAGGTTTGCATCACAAATGTTAAAATTAAAGGTGGAACTCTATTAAAATTTGAATCATTGCTATAGAACAGTCTATACAGCACAGTGGTCTCCCCATCTCTCCAGGCCCCAGCTCTTTAGTAAACAGAAAACCAATTTCATCCAACCAGGAGAGAGAAACTATTTATCTTACCATTGTATATGTATAATATTGTCTGCTCTTTTTTTAATTGTTTGTTTGTTTGTTTCATCACTTCCAGTTTCACTTGTTTATAGAATTATTCTTCTTCGCACAGCCCATTTACTAGCATGAATGTATGTCTACTTTCACATTGGTTACTCAGACATACATTGTAGTTGTTTTCACGGCCTATAGCCTAGGGTTTTCATGGTAAATTGTGAATTTGTGATTATGTTACAAAGCTATTGAACTTTCAACTGGGGTCAAGGCTTGACTTTGCCTTGAACTTTCTCCTGCCACCTCATCTCATTGAATTGCAAATGAGGTTATTTATGTCCATACTTCACTGTATGTTGTTTGTACATTTTTGCAGTGGTGTTAAGAACATTTACTCAATTATCTTTTAGGCTACTATACTCAAGTATTTCTATATTTATAAGGGGCGCTAGCCCCTTCTATAAACAGCTATTGTCCCCACACGTCTCAAGATTTGCCATTGACCACGGTAAGAGAATTCTGGTCAAATGTCCGCTACATTTTGTCCCCGCCCATCTCAGGTTTTGCCATTGACGATGAACGGAGAAATGACGTCAGAATTCCGCTAAATATGACATAAATTAAACATCAAAACATTAAACGCCATTGACATTGTAGGGGTCATATGTAAATGAGCGAATCAGCCAACCAATCACAGGCATTCTTATTGGCCATTGGCCAGTATGAGATGATTCATGATGATGTATGATGATAAGAGCTGATAATTCCGCTAAATATGACGTAAATTAAAACATTAAACGCGATTGACATTGAAGGGAAAACTTAACGTCATATGTAAACGAGCAAATCGGCTAACCAATCACATGTTTGTGTATGTACCTTATGTAGCAATGTCAAATATCCGCTAACATAAATTGATGTACGATGACAAGAGCGAAAAGAGGGTGTGATTTTTTACTATAATACTTCTATTCCACTAGCTACGTACGGTACATATCAGAGGATTAATAAAACATGCATTAAACATGCATTAAGTGATAACTTATGATGTATTATTATAGGCCTATGTTAAGCTACACAGTATGTAGTAGGCTACATACAGAAATTTAAACTAGCCCCCCACCTACAATATTAAAATGATTAACACAAATAATGCATTATACTAATTACAATCCTATATGATTGTGAAATGGGTCATTCTGCGTAATGAGTACCCCTATGGGCTACTTTGGTATTAACTATATATTTTGATGCCAACTCTTTTGTACTTTTATTCAGATAAAATATTGAATAATAATAATACTTAACAGAGTATCTCTTGTAGTGTTGCTACTTTTACTTAATTAAACTTCTTCCAATACGGTAAATGGGTTGGATGTATTGATGGTTGATTGATGTGTATAGGAACTTTTTACATTAGATGTTTTTGGTGGAGAAAGGTTAGTCGCTACTGCCACCTGTTGGAACAAGTAAGTCACTCAGGGTGAAAGAATGAGTCGAACAACACTACGTTTTTGATCGTTTCAGTTTTGAATGTGCAAAGAGACACTCGGTATATCTGTAGTAAACCAAACAGACCATTTTGTCACTGTAAATTGCATCGAGACAATCACAACTGCCCCAGTATCGCTCTCTGCTATAATTCCTGAATGTCCTCCTACTGAGTTTAATTAAGGCACAATTCAGACTTAATTTAATTTTAGCCTAGGAAACAGGACTAACGACGTAGGCCTACAGACAGGTTGGTTTACATGAACCTCTATCGTCATCTAGTGGACATGCTTCAAACGTCAGCTGGGCCCTCATGTCAATATCTGTAGGCTACACTACATTCACCGACAGGACTACACATCAAAGATTCACCATAGGCCGCCGCCTAAGACAAAATCATTTAAATAGGCCTATATCAACTTAAACATCAAGCATCAATCTCATTTTAACAAAAACCTATAGGCTACTAACTTTAAAGGTAGGCTATTATACGTTTTTGTTAAAATTAGTTAGCCAAAATATCTATATTTTGAGCCTGTTCATTGTCATAACGGCCGTGTCCCGGTCTCCCGTCTCTCGAGCTGACACCTTATACAGAATAAATAACAAGTAAAAATGGAAATGATTAAACAAATAAATGGGCTGACAAACTTGGATCTGGAACACTATAGAAGCTCCGTCTTTTCATATGTTTATGTTCATGTGATAGTTTTCATTTTCATGTCTGTATATAGCCTGCTATGTAGGCTACATGGCTCATTTGCAATCAGCTGAGCCTGTTGTTCCCCATGCATCATGTTAGTTTATCTGTGGCGTCTTATGTTCACCTGTACTAATAAATATGTGGTAGCCTGGTAGGTTTGTTTGAACAGTATTCTGCCTGGCTGTTCTGCATTTGGGTCCTCACCACACCAGTAGGCCTATGTGACAGTTTAGAGCTGGTGATGGGAGATACTCGATTACTAACAAAATATAGCGCTTTAACTTGTCTTTTTAACAAAACAAAAATAATAATAACAAAAATCACTTACACCACCGCTAAAGTTTAAAGAGCATTTTTAATAGTTTTCAGTTATGAGAGGTCATGTGCCTGGAGAGGTGGTGCCGCTCGCGGAAGTACTCGTGGCAGATGGGACAGGTGAGCTTCTCCTCTCGCCTCCGCCGGACCTGGGACTCCGCCGCGAACTCCTTCTTGTGGTGCGAGCGCATGTGGAACACCAGGTCCGACGTCATGCGGAAGGACAGGTTGCACTTGGCGCACCAGTTCTGCACCGACACGCCGAACGACGTGAACGTCGGCGGGAGGACCGTGAGCGTCGCCGCCGAGGCGGCGGCGCTCGCCTGGAGCTGAGCGCCCATCCTCCTCGACCAGTGCTCCGTGTGCGCGTAATGGAACGCGGCGCCCGGCGGCGCGCTCTGCCGTGCGCTCTGCTGCTGCAGCTCCCCGCTCAGCGTGCTGCTAGGTGCCATTAGGTTGCCGTATGATGATCCCAGTCCCAGTACCGTTCTCGGAGTGAACACGTCGACCATGGCGGCGGGTGGCGTGGATAGATGCAGCGTGGTGGTGGTGGTGGATTCACTGGAAGTCCTTTTTCTGGGTCTGCAGAAAGCGCTTTTCTGTTCCCCCGCGGCGGGGCCGCTCGACAGGACCAGGGTAAACGCACTGCTGTTGTTTGTCGAACCCAACCCAGAGCTACTCCTCTCTCCTCCGGGCTCCGTCTCTCTGTCCGCGTCCGTTGTTCCATCGTGCGTAAAGTTCCCCCTGGCCTCTCCGTGTTCAGCGAAACCGCTGTTCTTACATTCCAAATGGTCCGTTTTAAACCTGTCCGCCTTCAGTTTCAGAATAGATGCAGATGCATCTAACGTCGACTGGTGGTAGTCTCTGTCTAGCTGCGTAATATTGTTATCATTTGAAATATTCGTTTTTTCCAGAAGGACCGATTTTCTTCCCTTTGGATAAACGATGTCCTCGTGCTTCCTTTTCTTGGGGGAAACCTCGGCGTCGTCGTCAGAGCCGCATCTTTTATGCTCCAGGTCTCTGGCGATGTTGTGGAAATCCGTCACCCGTCGTGGTTTCTTTATCTCCTTCTCGTCGTAAGGCTCGCGGCTCCATGCTTCGTTTTTGGCTTGGACGCACAGGAACCGACAGTGCGCGAGGTATGGATGCTCGTTCTTGAAGATCTGGTTACACCTTGTACATCTTAATTCTGTCAAAGAGATACATATGAGACGTTAATTATCGGTCTGCTGAAGGAGACAAATAAATGCATTTCGATAAGCATGCCTATAACGTAGTGATTCTCAACAATTATTTTAAGGGCCATAATTTTATGGATTAGGACATAATTATTTCTTTATAAATATATATATATATTAGGGGTAGAACATGTGTAGGATATTGTTAATTAGACATGATTTGGTGCAGTGTGTTCTGTAGGCTAATTTGGTCAATTTAGGTGAAACAATGAAAATGATTTTTGTTAACAGTTGTATCATCTTGTATGTAGTTGTAATAGTGGTGGAGATTAACCATAATCATTTAGCTGGGGACCCCATGGAAGCCCATGTCAAAGACCCCCTGACCCTGCTGGGGGTCTGACCCTTAGGTCTGACCCCGGCTATAGAGTCATTTTCAGATGAGGGATCCACAGCCAAATTCTAAATTTGGGACCCTTGAAAAGGCCTGAGAACTATATATTTAGAAGGCATTTGTATAGAATGTGCCTCAGGTCTTTAATGAGTCGACATCCATGTGGCCCCGTGCAGCCAGTCGGTATATAGAGCAGTGGTTCCGAAACCTTTCAGGCCCAGACCCAAAAGAGAGACATTTGCCCTGCAGGACACAGTCACACAAGTGATTTATTTTTTGTAGTTTTTATATATTTAAATTAAATAAAATGGGAGTCGTGTAAAAAAACAAAACAAAAACATGGGTCAGAAACACAGAGTATAGAGGGCCGTCATCATTGTGCCTCGTGGTCTCACGACTCTCACCTCCACCGGGCCGTCGTGTGATCATGTCGCTGAAGCCCAGGAGGTGGGACAGCTCCGGGTCGTACCACACCAGCAGCTCCTGGTCCTGCAGCACGTCCCGCGTGGTGCGCACGTGCAGCTGGCCCGCCTTCAGGTAGGCCTCGGCGTTCTGTTCCTCTCGGTTGCGGGCCGCCTGCACCAGCCTGAGCCAGGACAGCACCAGCACCGAGCTGCGCATGGCCTCGGGGTCTACCTGTTGACACGGAATATAATGCTTATTATGCAGGCTACAGCAGTGGCTCTCATACGTTTTTATGGCAAGGACCCCCGCATTTATATGTACTGTATATAGGCTATGTATTTGGCCTCGTAACCCCACCTGAAAATATTTTCTGCCATAGGGTCCCCTAGAAGTGAAGATTTGTGTCAAAACAAAATAAATCTGAATAATTCAAAATTTTAAAATAAATGAGCGGTGCTAAGTGCTCACAATGAAGGGCTTTGTGTAGGTCTGTCTGTCTGTTTGGAGCACAGAATGGTTTGTAGCATGACCTATTGACCCCTGCAGATCATTGGGGTCAATCACACTGAACAGTTAGCTAATTGGAGCCGCATTGGGGTCACACACACACACGCACATGCACACACACACACACACACACACACACACACACACGCACACGCACACACACACGCACACGCACACACACACACACACACACACACACACACACACACACACACACACACACACACACACACAGCACCGCTCAAGTTCACACGAGTGTGATTTATGTGCTGACATGTGCTATCAAAAATAGCACATGTACAAGTTCACAAAGTGAGCTTGTAGATCTACTATTTTTGAATAGGCAAAGTATAAAATATGAATGGTTAAAATAATTGTGATGCTATAACTAATTTTGGGGTTCATGGAGACCCCTGCAAGCTATACTCCTGGAAGTCCCCAGATCCCACTGTGAGAGCCACCATGGGCTTCAGTGCATGATATATAGGTCTACTTTGTCGTAGGGTATCCACACACTCAGACAATGGACATGCTTTGTGAGCTTATCTGCTATATGTTCTAAATTAAGCATTACACACATGTTGACAGGTGTAGGCTAACAAACACATTTACTCAAGTACTGGATTACTACAATTTTGAAGTAGGCTAAAGACATTTAGGCTACTTGAGTGTTTCCATTTTTTACACTTTATACTTCATACAATGATTAATATTAAGCAGCCGAGCAGCACATATAGGCTAAAGTTTACAATCACCTTCACCAACTATGCTACCATAAAGTGACACATGATGCACATTAACACTCAATAACACAATAATATTTATTGAAATTTAAGTTCTGCAACATTTTTACGTTTTGGTACTAATAAAATAAAATAAAATAATATATATAATACAGGCCTATATAGCCCTAGCTATAGGCCTATATTATTTTGATGCCAGGCGTTTATATATTGTTTACTCAAATTACATTTTGAATAAGCCTATAGGACTTTTAGGCTACGGCTCGGCTACCATGCACTGTAGGCCTATATTTTTACACTGCGTTATAGGCAGTTAGCAGTTATAGGCACTTTTACTTAAGTAGCCTATATATGAGTAGCCTTCTATACACCACTGTAATAAGAGTCAAATTACGCACGCAAAGTTTCACTCCATGCAGTAAATCTGTTATTTCTCTGCATGCTTAGATTTTAAACTCACCTTGAACACGTAGGATTTGGTTCGTTTGTCGCATGATTTTTGCGCTATGAAGGCGATGGTGTCGTAGAAGGTGTTCTGGAGCACGCACGGACCGAAAGATGTGCCCGCAGGGATGCTGCGCGTCACCACCACGCTGGTGTACAGATCCGCTGGAGGCTGCAGGAATCTGCTGTCCCCACTGGTCCAAACAGACCGAGGCAGAACGCTGAGGTCCATGGTTAAACTGTGGGAAAACATGCGCAGTTCGATATTAAACACATATTTAAAACATATATAATTATAGGCTACATTTTAAAAGTTAAACTTAAAACATGGTTGGCAAAAAAGACTGCTGTATTGCCCATAGAGCCTAAATGTGTTTTGGTTAAACACAGAAAACGACTTATCTAGACTAGTCATGTTTTAATCGCTTCTGACATGCATGCTGTCATTGCTGATAGCTGATTTTGTATAGACTGTTCCGTCTGCTTGCATCAGGCTGCATATAGAGCCTACATTATAGGGGCTATACAATTGCGCAATTTTGGGCTAATTTGGGCAGAATTTAGCCCTCCTAAATGTAGCCTATTGCAGTAAATTTATTCAGTCGGTTTCTCCTTTTGTCCCCCCATCTGCCAGGCATGCGAGGCATGCAGCGCAACTGTCTCCTGTGCTGCGTAAACTGGTCAACAGATGCAATTGATTCACCGGCATCTTTTATTCTATTAATTTAACAGATATTTATCATTCTGGCTAGTCAACAAAGCTTACGGTAACTTGTAAATTATTATCGATTTTATTATTTTTCTTACAGTTGACTTGACTATCCAAAGATTATGATTCCATCATGGCAACACAAAAATCCAATTCAAACACAAATATATAGGCTAAATATGTATAGCCTTATGGAGACCTAAATGAAAATAGGAATAATAAGATGCATAAATCCACTCACCCACTGGCCATGAATTCAAATGGTCGCCTCGTCTCTACGAGAAGGCAGATCTCCAGCAGCAGGTGCAATGGCAAAGAAAGACTCCGTTCTCCTCTGGCGAAGGAGAGCGACTGACTGACTGACTGACTGGCGTTACTGCCTCCTCTCTCTAGTCTACACGATCACACACTTATGTTCGTCAGAAAGCGCATTGAAGCGTAGCGTAGTCGTGGTAGAATATGCGCACGCGCAAGTGCACACACGCGCGCGCGCGCACACACACGCGCGCACACACACACACACACACACACACACACACACACACACACACACACACACAGTCACACACCGAAGCGTGTGTCGTTTGGTCCCCTATAACAAACACTTGCTTGTCTCATTCATTATTAAACAAAAGGTGCAGTTATTTGGCATCAGCCAAAGGGTCTGTCTCTCAGTCTCACTCCTTTTATACTGCTGTTTTTATAGCCTATCAAAAACAGGAACAATAGGCTTATCAGAGTTTATACATGCTATACAAGTTTATGTTTTTTCTACAAGAGATATCCAATAGGACTATAATTTGGACTCTTTTATTGTCATTTGCCGGGTTAGCCTCGCGCAATTTCCAAATGCTTCCATCGGAGATTGTGGAATAGTTGTCTGTTATACGCGAGACAATTTGGAGTGGGATTGAATTGAATTGAATTTCAGCTTTTGAGGTTAAATGTGCTCATAAAGCCTATACTGCCATATACAGGCTAAATAGGCTACTGTAGCCTATAGTTACCATGCAAGGAACGCTTGATAATCCAACAGGATATTTATCCAAACAAAAACCTTGATACAGAATAATCCATTAATGCCCAGACAAATCGTTGATTATATACCACATACAACCACTGGTGAACCATGCGGCGAATTTGGACCATGGCATTTGAATGGTCATTGTATGGTTTTACCATACAACTGTTGATTACCATACAACAAATTAATGAACAAAGGTAGTCCTATGCCAGTAGCCAGTAATGCCACCATGATATCCACAATGTATGTGAAGTTAAATCCCTTTGTTTAATTGAAGCAGGCCCTATTTGTCAAGTGATTATTTATACAGTTAAAATTAAACGTCTATAAATGGAATGACTTTGATAGCCCGTTTGAATTGTCACTTGTTTGTCAGTCATCAATAATCCTCCATCGCAGGGGCATTCTGACCAAACAATTCAAATTAATACCCTCTTCTGTGAAAAACTATATACATGAAGAGTGCGGGCGCAGACACCACAAAACAGTTTGCAATCAAACAGCCAGTCAATATACAGCGCATGATAGACGCGCCGACCACGGCAACGACAGACAGGCTGACCACAGTGTTGCAGATGCAGTTAGTAGTGTAGCAAGCAACTCTGACAATAGTACAGTATTACTGCAGACAGCTACCATTTGGATAGATGCACCAATGCAAAGCCAAGTATAGCTGCAGGTGCCTATTAGATGGGGGTAGCACCCGCAGTTTCATTAAAGAGGATATTTCCAGAGCACTTAACCTGCCAGTTATAGGTAAAGAAACGTTGAATATGTATGTGTTTGGTTCCAAAACACCCCAGAGAATTACCTGCAGGAAAGTGAAGGCTCGTTTGAGAAATATTAAGAACAATCAAAGCATTGATGTCCATTTATTGGAAACACCCAAGTTGAGCTGTTCTATATGATTAAAGCGTCAAACGGAAAGATAAGGAGGGACTTGGAAGCAAAAGGAATGCCCATAGCAGATGTACCCATCAGAGGGATGGATGCAGTGGAATTAGGAGTCCTAATTGGCGAGCCGCGGAGACCAATATTGGAAAATGGTCACAGGAAAAATGTAGGCTGAGGAAGAAATGCCACTTGATAGTTTTCAAATCAGCCTCATGGTGGCGCTACAACAGGCCAAGTTGCGTCTCACAAACACACACACACACACACACACACACACACACACACACACACACACACACACACACACACACACACACACTCTCTCTCACACCAGTAGTGTGCCAGTGATCACCAATTCCTTTGTGTCAATGTTGGCACCGGTGCCAAAGGTTGCCTGCTGGGTTGGGACAGAATTGTGTCCAATATCTGCCCGGCCTATAGCAAGCATGTCCACCACCAGGAGGAAGTAGTAGTCCACTGTTTGCGTCCCGGCCAAACATCTTCTTTTGGGTCTTGAGCTAAAAGGTTTGGGCACCATGCACTGTTGTATAGTCAGCCTTGAGCACTTATAGGCTGTTCCAGTCATCTCAGTATACTGCATCAGCCAGCTCAGCCTGGTCAAGAGGCCTGAAATTGAACCATGGAGACAGCGCTGCATGTGTACTCTAAAAGGGAGCTCACCACATCCGCGTCGTTTGGACTTGGATCCTCAGTGGCACTCTGGCTGACTTTACTTTGGTTCAGCTGTGGTACGCACTGAGGGAACAGAAGGCCTCATTCCTCTGAGCTCACAGCGGCATGCATGGAGCATCAGGAGGACATTACACGGAGGAGGTATAGCTCAATGGAAGCTTTCAGAAGGAAGATTTCAGCTCAATTCATCCATGTGAGCATATAAATATTCACTTCTCTTTCTGCTGGCTGATAGATATACTTCTTTTTGGAGTCCAGAGACTGGAGGAGATCAAGACAGTTCATCATCATCATCATCCATCATGGGAGTTGTGTCTTCCTAATGGTGAAACACGTGCTGCATGTTTTTTTAACTTGAAGCCAAGGCTCTCCTGCATACTTTTGCTTCTTCTTCTTCTTTTAGTCCTCTTTTTCCAGCAGAACCATGACAGCTGGAATCAGTGCTTCAACCACCTTGACGATCCTGTGACGTTTGGTCCAGTCTGGACATGTCAGGGTCATGGGATGATTGGGATCTCTCTCTTCATGCAACATCGCTGACTGTCAGTTGCAGAATGAAATTAATTTTACAAGACCATGATTTAGATAATTATAATTTCACACACGCATGCAGGCCTACATGTAACGCCCAGCAAAGCCAACATCTTAACCACTAATTGATTGAAGGAAAATTCCCCCTTGCCCCGGGGAGATATTAGCCTTTTGGTCATCATAGGCAGAGGCCACATGGGCCACTACTGCTACATAATAATACAAATAATAAAACTTTTGTATTTGTATAGCACCTTTCATGACATGAAATGCAGCTCAAAGTGCCTTACAGATCAATGGAGCAAAAAAGAAAAGCAAGAAATAAAACATTAAATAATAGAATTAATGCAATACAGTGAGCACATGAATAAAATATCAATTAAAAGCAAGAGTGTAGAAGTATAGATCTTGAGCTGTGCTTTAAGAGTGTCTACAGAGGCTGCCTGTCGAAGGTATAGGGGGAGTTTGTTCCACGCCATCGGCCTGTAGAAGCAGAAAGGAGAAAGCTGCTTCACCGTGTTTTTTAGTTGCCATTTCTTTAGGCACAGCGAGCAGGCCAGCAGTGGAAGACCACTGGGCGGTTTGGGACATATTAAGGCAGGCAGACATGTTTTAGTAGGAAGGTGCGAGACCATCGAGAGCTTTATAAACAAGTACAATTATTTTAAAATCAATCCTAGAAACAACCGGAAGCCAATGCAGTGAAGCTAAAACTGGAGTAATATACTGCTACATGATATACTGTACTATATAGGCCTACATTAAATAACAGCCTATGTTCATTTGTACATTCGACAGCTTTTCACTGAAGTCATTGTGCTGACAACAATAAGATGTCATCATGTCACAATACCTCCCACACATATTAATGTCCATGATTAGACTAATTACTGCCATACATTTGGTCTAGGGCCAATGACTCACTGCATGGAGCCATGCAGCCATGCTGAAACATTTTCTTAATATGGGATAACATGTCCAGCATTCTAGAATGTAATAATATAAAAATGTCAATATAATTTAAGTCCACGACTGAAAAAAGCAGCTTCTTCTCAGTTCATTTTCATCCAGACCCCTGATTGACTTGTCTTGTAGCCTATAGGTTTTGCAGTTCTTCTTTTCTTCAGATGGGGGCATATCAGAGCACCATGCCACTCCAGTTAAGTGGATTTAATCCAATATCGAATTCCCAAGTTTTTTGGGGAGTAAAACCACAGGTTTCAGCAGGCACACTGCAACAATTAGCTTAAAATCCTGCAGAAGGGATTGGCGCTCTTATCATCATCTTCAATGTTTGTGTTTATTTATACAGACACTCAAAGATGGCCATTCATTGTCAATGGCATTCAATGTTTGTGTTTACACAAACACTCAAAACTGGCCATTCAATTTCAATGGCACCGTGAACCACTCCATACTGGTTAGTGGTTAACAAGCTAAAAGCAATTGGTTTCGATAGCACATCAGTGAGCTGGATGCAATCCTACCTGCAGGGGAGAGAACAGATGGTGGAGGTGAATGGTCCGGAACACCCCCCCTCCCCCTCCCAGTGAGCTGTGGCGTTCCACAAGGAAGCATACTAGGGTCTTTACTGTTCCTAATATATGTAAACGACATGACCTCAGCTTGTGACTGCAACTTGTTCCTGTTCACAGATGACTCGGCACTGCTATAGTCTCGGACAGGAACTATCTTGAAAAATTGAATCCATTCTCTTTGGATCTAATAGTAATCTCAAGGCAAATGGCTTCTTGGTTAGAGTGGGTGACAATGTTATCACACGTAAAGATGAAATTAACTACCTAGGTTCCATCCTGGAGGCCAATCTTTCCGGTGATAAAATGGCCACCAACGTAATCAAAAAAGTCAACCAAAGAACAAGATTCCTTTACAGGATCTCCTCACTGGTCAACAAAAACACCTTGAAGACCTAAACAGGAGTCCACGTACAAGGTTTCTTTGACTATGCATGCACCTCCTGGTACCACAGCACCTCAAAGGCCCTTAAAACTAGGCTCCAGACTTCCCAAAACAAACTGGTCAGGCTCCTACTTGGCCTCACCCCCCGAACCCATCTCACCCCTGCCCACTTTGACAGGCTATATGGCTTAGGGTCGACGACAGAGTAGAGTACAGCATCTTGCAATGGGTCTGGTCCACAAGATTCGATACACCACCAAGATACCCATGTACCTGTCTAGATACTTCCTTAATGTTAACAAAGTCCACACCCACAACACCAGAAGGAGTGCAACGAACCATGTACAACCCAGATTCGGCATTAAGTCATGCAAATCCCTTGACTCCGTCAAAACCGCTCTCAAAGTGCACCTATACGGACGGCTGCAATTCGAAACTGGCCCCCGTACAAATCTGAATCCTCCCTAACCGCCCCCACCGCCCAGAGATGTACAAAGTGTCTATTTGTACAGCCCTAAATGTTTTGATGAATTGAACAAGGTGGACCCTCTTGTAAACAAGTGTAATGCTTAATTGGGTTGTCCACTCACAGTTAACAGTCTTTGTATTGAGTTTGTGCTGGAAATGTACTGTAATTCTGCAAACTGTTAATAAATATTTCAATCAATCAATAAATCAATCAATGGCATTCAATGTTTGTGTTAAGACAATGTTTTATACAAACCCTCAAAGCTGGACATAGCCTCTCAAAAATGAGTTTTTTTCAAGTTTTTTTTCAAGTGAAATATCCCTTTAAGGCTATTAGTTACTCTGCAGATTTATATTATGTTATTATATGCTATCATTGTATTATAATTATTATTTTATTATTATTACAATTATTATTATTATTATTCAAACTAAATAACTACAACATGAAGTGGACACATTCATGCATTATTACTAAGTGTGAAATGGGCAATAAGTAGCATTATAGTATAAGCTATATAGGCCTACTTTCACATTTGGCACGCAGGCCATAATATTTGTCAATAATAAGCTACTAGCCTACTTACTGCAGTAGCCGGCTACACATTGAAGTAGGCCTAAACAATGAACATTCAGCCTACTTCTTCCCAATCTGGTGTAAACTGGCGTTATGCTGACATAGTGACATTGATGATGATAAAATGGATGAGATTGATTTATGCCTGGGGTCATATAATCATGTCTCATGCCGGAAAGTAGTATTGTATCTCCTCCTTCTCGTGTCGCTCCTCCATCCTGCTACTCAACTTTTCTCTTTTTTCAATTTCCCCCTCTTCTGCTGTGCAGTCTGAGAGAGGGACGCCGAGCCGGGCTTTGGAGGAGCAGAGAAAGCCTTAAGGATCTGACCGCAACAACACAACAAGTTGTTTAGCCTGTTGTCCACAAACAAGAGAGTGGCGCGTGCGACGTTCCGAGAAGATGTAACAAACAAAGCTGTTTTATTTAGAGTAAAAAGCCTGGTGGGTAATTTTTTTTTACCCAAAACCTAAACCTGGGAATAAGATGGCGTTGACGCGGATTCGCGTGTCTCTCGCCGTGTTGCTTCTGCTGGGGATTGTCTCTCTGCAGCCGTCCTCTGCGCAGCAGAACGGGGAAGAGGAGGAGGAGGAGAGGTCCTGTCAAGGTGCCTTCGACCTCTACTTTGTTCTGGACAAGTGAGTGTCCCCCCACATTATTATTTATGACTTCAGAGTGACTTTCTTCTACGTCGCCGCGCATTGCCATGCGACGCCTCAAAGATGCTTTAGAAACGCGCAGACAAACAGACAGAGCGCATGGCGACGCGTTTGTTGTGCGTGTCGCTCGCCGACAACAAAAACCGATCTTTCAAGTTGTCAGCTCGAAATTCTGGTTCTTGTTGTCGGCATTCGGCATGCAACAACAACAGTCTTGCGACGGAATAGCTACAGTATGCGTTGAGCTCTCCCCATGTGTGTCCTACACGCGTCCATTGGATGCTTTGTGTATTATAGTTTATGTTTGAAAGAAACTTTTGAGGCTTGCCTTGAAGCTCAACCCATTAAGTGTTTTTCGGCTACTTTGTAACTGTATAGGCTTGCTACTATACCTATTGTTATTCTGTTAGTTATTCTTTTCGACCGGGGGAGAAAACAGAGCCTAAGCTTCTTCCCCACGGGATGTGGATTTGTGGGCAGGGCAACGTTCAGGCAGGATGGATGGATTGAGTTTCAGGCTGATGACGCCTGCCTGCGGACACAGCTGGAGCAGATGTAGACGAATGGTAGTCTCTCTCTCTCTCTCTCTCTCTCTCTCTCTCTCTCTCTCTCTCTCTCTCTCTCTCTCTCTCTCTCTCTCTCTCTCTCTCTCTCTCTCTCTCTCTCTCTCTCTCTCTCTCTCTCTCTCTCTCTCTCCCCCTCTCTCTCTCTGCACACAGACTAGGTGTCTATTGTTACGGTAATAAGTGAGTTATTAAACAGGGGTGGAGAACTGTGGAAGTTCCCGAAGTCAGAGAAATAGGCTAGTGACTACATTTATTTAGGCTACTTAAGTAAAAGGAGCAATATTTATAAATCCTTAATTCTCTTGAATAAAAGTCCAAATGCATTGGCTTCAAAATATAAATACCAGTTACAATAGACCTTTCAAAAAATATACATATGCAGAACAGGCCAATTCACAGTTGTGGGAATTCAGACATTATAATTGACATTGTTGTCATATCTGGGCTGAGTCTGAGAGAGGTGAGATTACACGAACGCAGGGACACTGAACAGCCTGGCATGTCATAACATGTTAAGAGTACAGCAGTGTTTATGACCATAAGCAGATGGACTGTACATGCTGAAGCGTACAGTAGCAAGACAGCTCCTGTGTTAGTCTACAGTTAGTCTATAGTAAACAAACTTTAAATCCTGAACTTAGTTCACAGGGCGTGTCGGTGAAGCTCTATATTCCGATAGTAATCATTGCTATTTCCTGGAGTGTTTGTTCAGTAAAGTAAACGATCAGTGGTAAATGAACAGAAAAGTGGATCTTCTTGAACCTTTTTTTATTTATCTATGAAATGATGTCGAATCTGTTGAACGAACACAAAAATATAACAAACTAAAAGGGATTTGCTCACAACCTATGCCCGACCCTCTACTCTGCTTGATATAGCAAAGACTAGGCTACTATCAGCATATAGAGCGTTTAACCTTTCTTTCCCGGCAAAAAAACATATCACTTTAACACCCCCTTTAATTTGCATCCATTTTTACACTCATCAGAGTTAAGTTGACATTGAGGATTTGACTGTGGCTCGCATGACATGCATCAGCAGCCCTCTGGTGTGCCACTGTTTATCTGACTGTCTGGATGCCGCAGCAGCAGTGGGCCCTGCTCCCCACGTCTGTGTTTACTTGTGGCTCGTCTTTAGACCTCAAGTGCCACGTAGGTTCATAATCTAATCCCTACTGTGTGATCGAATGTCAAGTAATATGATGATGTGTCAAGTTAGGATTTGTAATTGTCTTGTTCCTCACAGTCACAAGTATAGTAATACAACTGCCTGTGTGTGTGTGTGTGTGTGTGTGTGTGTGTGTGTGTGTGTGTGTGTGTGTGACTGTGTGCTCACGTGCGTGCATGCCATCTCGTTTTTGAGGGGGTCCGACTCCTGTGTAGCCCAACACACACCGGGTGCGCAGCGGCAACGCCTGGAAAATAGAACAGTGGCGTATCGGAGCGTCAGGCGAGGCGTGAACGCGCGTCGGACGCCGCCGGTGTGGCATAGGTTCCAAAATAACGAAGGCGGCTGTTTTGACGCGCGGCGTTCGCAGACGGTGTGTGTGGGGCTTGAGTGTTCCCACAGCTAATCTCACAGACCACAGCGGTACAGGCCAAGGAAGCACAACCCTGAATATTCTTAACACAATTAGTGATTTCTTATTTGTGTGTGAATATTTTAATGTTAAAAAATAAATAAAATAAAAAACATAATCTCAGATCCACCCATCCCTCCCATATTTGGCCAAGACTGTCATCATCTACACGATGTCTTCAACATGACATCAGAGGGGAAGCCACGCCATATCACACCCTGTCTTGTTTACTCTGCAAAAACAAAATACAATACTTTTAGAACCCTATTTTTCCCCTTCTACACTGCATCTCATCTCCCCAAATAGCCCCCCCCCCAGAATAGTAATGCTAGGCTGTGGTTAAGATGCGCCTCAAAAAGCCAACGTGAACAACTTCTATTTTTAAGTGTAGGTTGAGCTCTGGTGTTTGGCTATACCACTGCCACGGTGCCCATGTACCAGACTTGTCAGTTTGCCAAGCTGACGTCATGCATGCATATTGGAGAGGTGGGTTCTGTCTGTTGCACTGGGTTCTGTGTCCAACAGACACAGCCGGGAGGGGATCAACTGACACCACTGGCTCCCTGCATTCCATCGCTCTTGTCTGAGCCGCACCAAATACCAGGCTGCATTTTTCCTGTATATCTGGTAGCCCACAAATAGAATAATAACCCTTGTGGGGTTTTCTTTTTTTGTCTGGGTGCTGCAGAGTAGGTGCTGATATATTTTTCACTGACACTGTAGCTTTGGGCATATGGCCAAGTGCAATGGCAGTAACCAGAACGAACGAAGACTTTAATGATAGATGATAGCCGATCTGAAGTGGTCTAATTGAGACGGTGAGGACATCAGGTCCTCTGTGAAAGAGAAGCAAGCATCGCTCCGCATGCCGTTTAGTTGAATTGCAACATTACGTAACATCTTATGTTGAATAAAAGCCACGAAGCACATAATTACACACCATCTATTCTAGAGGTTGCAGATTTATAGTGCTTTGTAGACAAAGAGCCTTTTTTATCGCAATTGTGACGGTTACTAACATCACAGCTGAGCTTTCCTGTAAACAGAACAGATTGACTGCCCACAGACATTATTCATTTGTTTGTTTAGAAGAGGGACGCAGAGCTATTAAGAGAAAACCTTAGATGGGGTTTATATTGGCCGCCCTCCTATTTGTTTGCCTGCGAGAGAAATGTAAACCCAACCCTGACACTGTAGACATTGTTGTGACAGATAAACATTTGCACAATTATAATCTTATAGGCAGCTATCAGAGGTGTACTTATGCTTGTATCACTTGTAAACAATGAATGTTGAATGATCTGACTATGTGTGTCCTTCCGGATTAGTTCTTTAAAATACACCATCATGCCATTTGTGAAAGAGAAACGAGCTGGTGAATGACCACGAGGGGTTAAATCAATGGGGTGGCGCAAAAGATGCATGATGAATCTAAGGTCTAAAATCAAACCAGACTTTGGTCTGTTTACAACCTCCTTCCTGCACCCCCTCTGTCCCACCCAGCCCTTACACCCGTACCCCTTGCTGGGTTGTTTCTCTGTGCCCCTCTGTTCTCTTATGTCATCAACATGCTATAACAGGGCGCGCACGCACACACGCGCGCACACACACACACACACACACACACACACACACACACACACACACACACACACACACACACACACACACACACACACACACACACACACACACACACACACACACACACACACACACACACTCCCTGCAGAGTGTTACTTCTGGGGTCCCTCTGTTTTGCATGTCACAGCCTTTACACTCTACGGGCCCCCAACCTGTTGTTAGGCTGGCCGCGCACTGTGGGACCATCTGTTCCCCCTCACACACACACACACACACACACACACACACACACACACACACACACACACACACACACACACGAGCGCACGTGTGCACGGAGGCATATACAGGCCCAGCTGCCTGCTGCATGGTGTCTGCTAGAGGGCAGACTGCTGCTGCATCTGTCCCCGTCTAACCTCAGTCTCTCTGGCCCAGTAGCAATTAGCCCCCATTAGCAGCCCCCTGGGACTGGGCTTCATTAGCGAGACAGGCCACACTCTGTAATGTATGCAGCAGTATGTTGTTGTTGCAGGGCAGGCTAGAAGAACCAGTAGCTCTCACTGTCAGACAGCAGGTCATTGCCCAGGTCCAGGATAATGGAATGTGTCTCTGTGCCATGAGCCTGACCCATATCTCGGGCTGGCCGATATATACTGTACATCGGACATTATTGTCTCCACCAGGCCGAAGGCATGTGGGGAGAGTATGTTTTGCACTCCGTCCGTCCGCGTGTCCGTCCGTCCGTTTGTGTGTCCGTTTGTGTGTCCGTTTGTGTGTCCGTGTGTGTGTCCGTGAACAGCTAATCTCGGCCACCGTTAACCCGGTCGATGCCATATTTTGCACACACACTCCCTGGATGCCAACCATGAACCTCTGCCCCAAACTTTCCAGAACGGCCTGTTATAGCGCCACCAGGAGGCCGCTTTGTGCAAAACAAGTTTTTCGATGCCATATTTTGCACACACACTCCCTGGATGCCAACCATCAACCTCTGCCCCAAACTTTCCAGAACGGCCTGTTATAGCGCCACCAGGAGGCCGCTTTGTGCAGAACAAGTTTTTGCACAGTACACCTACAGATTTTGTCCAAACATCACGCAAATTGGTACACAGTCTCTCTAGAGCCATTCAACGAAACGGGTCTTTCAGATTTATCAGACTCCATCCTGATTGGTTAAGATTGGCTTCCAAAGTTCACAGGAGTGCTCAGTTTCAAACAAAATGCTGCAAATCATGAACACATCGCGTGATTTCCGTGAAATTGTGCACCCACATTCCCACTAGGCCGAGGACGAAATGCCACATGAACAATTTCAACTCAGCCTCAAGGTGGCGCTATAACTGGCCGAAAAGTGTTTTTACCTCTAACTGCACGGATCTGTGGATAACCTGGTGGAGACCTGTGCCCGGAAGGGCACTTTTTCTAGTTTGTGTTTGTTTATTACATCGTTAGCTGCGATTACAGTTTTCAACCCGGCGTCCATATTTTGAGCATGTCGTCATAGGCAAACGTAATCTATGAGCTAGTTACAGATCGGCTATTTTGAGTACATGTTGAGTACACCAACGTTTTATGTTAGAAATGTTTAGTATGGGTCCCCAGCATGTAGAAACTGCCGGATGCTAACTTGCATAATTATGTTGAGCAAATTTCATAATTGGCATAATATCAAAAACACTCCTTAGGCTAAGTAGCCTAAGTGGCTATGGCCCAAGGAGTGTTTTTCTTGCTAAACTAATGCTTGGAATGGATTCAGCATCATGAAAACCCCTAGTTTGACATGTCACATGCTACATAAAGCATGATGAAATTTTTATTATTTTTGCCTTCTATAGGTTGTCACATATTATGCCAATTATGAAAATTGCTCAACATTTCTAACATAAAACTTTGGTGTACTCAACATGTCCGGGTTCACAATGAGGCTCTATGGGCTGGCAACTAGACTATAAGTGGTTAAATTAAATTAATTACAAAGAAATGTTTCACGTTTTGACAAAATATTGATTAAATAATTATCAGCAATCGTTGGTCTAGCAGGTTGAAGAATGACTGTCTATATAAACAGTCCAGCTGTCTTTGTTGGCTGTGTCGGTGCTCAGTGCTCACATTCTTTCTGTTTGATTGGGCATTGAGGTTAAAAAAACATTGTGATTCTATTGCTCCACTATCTTGTATTTAATTTTGATATTTAATTTTGTTTTCATTACACTATTATATAGTGTGTTACTTTACGTTTTTTGCTCTTTGACCTGAATAGGTGTTTCCTATCAACCCATTTTGGGTGGGAACCCATTTTGGTGTTAGCATTATGTTATGCTTTAGCTATTGAAAAATAGCAGATCTACAAGCTCATAGCGTGCCACCGAGTGGCGCACTATGAGCTTGTAGGTCAGGATGTAGAAGACATTTTTTGAATCTGATCTCAGGTCAAAATGGATTAAGGATACAGATGTTAGGGTACCGTCACATGGAGCTTTGATTCTGCCAATGAGGAGGATGCTGCAAATGCATTTCAAAAGGAACAGAGCTTTGTTGCCATTTGTGGATTTCCGCCAAAATAACATTCCGTTCCCATCCCAAAACATTGGCAGAATCCACCACTCAAAAAAAAGAAAGTGCCAGATACTGAAAAGTGATGTTAATCGGTGCATCAGTGCATAGACTCGCCAATAGTACCTGATCCAGCATTTTAGGCTGTACTGGAGGTATTTCTGATACTATAAACAATCTACATAACTTTGTTGTGAATTTCCTGCCGTGTCAGTACTCACACTGTTTGGTGGGCAGTGAGGTTCAAAAACATTGCACTCCTATCAGCAACAGAAATTCTTCATAATATTGTTTTGTGTTTTTGTCAAGGTCCGGGAGTGTAAAAAACCACTGGATAGAGATCTACTCTTTCGTGGAGCAGCTGGCGGAGAAGTTTATCAGGTATAAAACTCCACTCATGGACAAATCACATCATCAACTTGCGACGGGCATTGAACCGCTTGAATAAAATAAAGAAACTTAAAATATTAAGGTGTTTAAAATGTTTGTTATAGAGGGCAATTATAATGTATTACGGTAAAGTAAAACATCACTGTTCCGACATCTGTAATTGACATGAGACCATTGTGTGTCTTTACCAGCCCCATGCTGAGAATGTCCTTCATCGTCTTCTCCACGCAAGGAAAAACCATCATGAAACTGACCGAGAACAGGTAGGAGGACACTTTAACGATTGTGCAATGATTCAGCTCGTTGCCGAGCTGACTAAGCCCCACGTAGCATGTCTGCACGTGATGCCGAGTCCCGCGCAGCAGCACGCAGCCGCCGCCACCACAGAGGGGCCATGGCTGCCACCACAGAGGGGCCATGGCCGCCACCACAGAGGGGCCATGGCTGCCACCACAGAGGGGCCATGGCCGCCACCACAGAGGGGCCATGGCTGCCACCACAGAGGGGCCATGGCTGCCACCACAGAGGGGCCATGGCTGCCAACACAGAGGGGCCATGGCTGCCACCACAGAGGGGCCATGGCTGCCAACACAGAGGGGCCATGGCTGCCACCACAGAGGGGCCATGGCTGCCACCACAGAGGGGCCATGGCTGCCACCACAGAGGGGCCATGGCTGCCACCACAGAGGGGCCATGGCTGCCAACACAGAGGGGCCATGGCTGCCACCACAGAGGGGCCATGGCTGCCACCACAGAGGGGCCATGGCTGCCACCACAGAGGGGCCATGGCTGCCACCACAGAGGGGCCATGGCTGCCACCACAGAGGGGCCATGGCTGCCACCACAGAGGGGCCATGGCTGCCACCACAGAGGGGCCATGGCTGCCACCACAGAGGGGCCATGGCTGCCACCACAGAGGGGCCATGGCTGCCACATGACAACATTTCAGAAAGCCATGTGCATTGGAGGGCCTAGCCTAGCGCAACTCAAAAATGTAGCGTGGTCCACAGTCAAATCCTCAGGGTTAAAATGTACTCTGAGAGAGTACACTAGTACAAATGTAACCAAATTGACCCATATAAGTATCAATTTCTTTTGTATTTTGTATATGTGTACTGTATGTACTCACAAATTATATTCTCTCAACAGTATTTTTAAATATATTTTAGGAGTTTAAAGTACTACAGGCCAAAAAAAGGAGAAAAAAAAACACTTGATGAAAGCGTTTGATTCCCATCTTATCTGACGGTATCGGAATTGTCCTGTAAATTCCAGCCTGGCATCTGGTGTGTGACCGAGTAGGTCAAAACAAACGTGTCCGGCCTTGCTGTATTTATCTTGAGTGAAATCCCATACCAGCGGGTTTTCAAAGTGTTTTCTCCACAGACCCAGGTTTCAAAATATTTTCTTTCCTCGGCCCAAAACTGATCTTGCAGGCTTAATTCTTAGGCTCCAGTCGTTAGTTCAGCCTTCCATGGTTTTGAAGAGATTGGAAGGCTTTCGTAGCATAACAGTCTCAGAAGTCTTATGCGGTGTCACATGCTGGTACTGACACTATATAGTATATAGTAGTATTAGTATATGGCATGGAACTGGGAAACAGCACTTATGGCACTGTGAAGATATACTGTAGCTACTATACAAAGATATCGTTGCTATTGGATGGAAACCTAATACTGTATGTCCAAAACTGTTACTGTAAAAACAGCAAAGCTAGCAAGACACATCTCAACGTTTTGAGCTTGTAGATTTATTTTGCTACTTTTGTGTGACATTGTATGCCAAAGTAGGTCATTCATTTATGAAAAAAAAAACAATTGAAATATGAAGATACAAGGTTTCTTCCCAACAGCAATGATATGTACGATTGTATGAAACATTGGACTTCATTATTATATTAGCGCTCATTCTTTTCTCCTTCAGTGTACAGTATGTGTTCTCCCAGTGCATCTGGTTCAACAGACTGTGTTCTCCCATCCTGACAGGGAGGCCATCACAGGGGGCCTGACGGAACTGAGGAGAGTTGTCCCTGGAGGAGACACCTACATGAATCTAGGCTTGGAAATGGTAAGGCTAAAAAACTAAAGTTGCTTTTCAGTTATATTCTTGAATGCGCATATACAATTGGAATTAGAAAGACAAGCTGATAAATGACCTTTTTCTGGGGTACGGTGATTTTATTATTAGGTGCCTAATTTTGTAGTCTAGTACTCTAGTATAGTCCTTCGTGTTTGTGGGAGTGTGTGTGAGGAGGTGGTTGCCCTGTGTGTGTGTGCGCGCGCGTGCGCGTGTGTGTGTGTGTGTGTGCGCGCGTTCATGTGTGTCTCTGAGGTTAAATGTGTGTGTCTCTGAAGTTAAATCTCCCAAAATATGGAACAATGTCCCCACCCATCAAATATTTTGTGCAGTTTGAAGACAATTGCACTACTTGTGTGCCTTGAGGCGAACACATTAATTAACACACATTTGTGGTTTGTTTGAAAGTGTCAAAGTTCCTTTTCTTCACCATCACTGTGCAGGTGTTGCTTTATGAGATAAATACAGCTTAACCCATTTTGGTGTTAGTATTATGTTATGCTTTAGCTATTGAAAAATAGCAGATCTACAAGCTCATAGCGCGCCACTCGGTGGCGCGCTATGAGCTTGTAGGTCTGCTATTTTTGAAAAATCGACATAGCTTTTTCAGAAAACTGTCAGGATGTAGAAGACATTTTTAGAATCTGATCTCAGGTCAAAATGGGTAGCAATTGAACCAGTTTCCTGCACGGCACACAAATCCATATTCCAGTTCAGTTCTTCCTTTTTCTAAGGCTGTCCGGTCTCATTAGCTGTGGTCGTAAAGGAGTAGTAGTCTAGTGCTAAACAGTCAACACACCTGGACCACTGATAAGCTGCAGGGGTCATTCCTGTGTTCATTCACGCTGCGTCGCTCCCGTGATGTGACTGGATGGGGTTCAGGGTTCACATTCAAACCACCAAACCGGAGCGTGACTGGATGGTGGATATGAATGGATGTTTTTGTCTGCCATTAAAAAAAATAAAAAAAATAGCTTGTGTTTGTTTTCCCTAAGAATGTGAATATGAAGGCAGTTGTGTGGAGTGTACCGTTACTGTACTGTATGTATATGGTGGTTCCAGCTGTGTCACCGGCATGCATTTGTGTGTTGGGGGTTGTGGGGGCTCTGAGACATTCTTAGGGCCAGAGGGGCCCACATGGACTGCTTATTAAGGCTTCAGCCTATTCAATGATAATTTAGCAGTTAGGTACCGTTTGAAGGCAGAATAGTGACGCTAGGGTTCAAGTGGTCTTCATCACTCTAAAGCCCCTCCTTTTGTATAATTGCAGGCTAATACGCAGATTTATCAGGAGAACTTTGGTAAGCACAAATGTGATGTTCACTTTGCAGTACTGCACATTTGTTTTGTTTCCAGCTGGATGTCGGATAAAATTAAGTGACATTGACTGTGTGTGTGTGTGTGTGTGTGTGTGTGTGTGTGTGTGTGTGTGTGTGTGTGTGTGTGTGTGTGTGTGCGCGCGCTCTAAAGGGACGGCCAGCGTCATCATCGCTTTGACCGACGGCGAGCTGAACGAGTGGCAGTTTGACACAGCTCAACGAGAGGTACGGTTGGATGCGTTACAATCATGTCATGTGTCACTTGACACATCTTTAGTTTGATATTGTTAACATTTTTATATATAATAATATATAAATAATTTAAAAGAAAAGAAAAGAAAAATAATAATATATATATATATATATCCACAGAGCTTGTAAAAAGGTATAGAATAAAGCTTTTCCCCAAAAATATATTTACTGTATGGTGAAACAATCATTCATGGTAAAACAATCATTTAAAAATGTGTCTGGTCTAAAATTATCGTTTTGTTTTACTTCTGTAAGCTGGTTTTTGTTGCTTCCGTTTTAGTTGGGGTGGATACTCCTTCCTTCACTAACACAATGGTGCAAAAAGCATGAATGCTGCCTTATATGTGTCTGAGGAAAACGGAGGCGTTGTGATGTATAATGCAACAATGGCTCATTGTTGTACTCTCTAGCAGATAAAGTACTGTAGTTGAAATGAGCAAGACACCTGGCAAGCACTGAGCAGGTTGGTGCCTTGCATGGTTTCCTCTGCTGTGTGAACGAGTGAATGTGGAATACATTGTAAAGCACTTTTAGGTGTCAGAAAGCTTACCATTCAGGCATTCACCCATTACTTTTCTTTTGTAGAAGTATGAATTTGTGGGCTGTGTCAGGCTCAAATCGTGTCAGGCTCATTCCAATTGCAATTTACCACACGCAAACTGAGAGTTGGTGACCTACTGCAGTGTATTTGGAAAAAGGGGACAGTGTTTATACTGTATGGGTGTGTGATTATATGTCTGTATGTGTCTCTTCTGTACTTGCAGGCTGAGAGGGCCAGGTCTTTGGGAGCCATTGTGTACTGCGTGGGTGTCAAAGAATTCAACGTGACACAGGTTGGGTTACGGCAGAATACTGGAGACATTTCATAAACCAGGGATGGGCAACCCAGTTGAGCCCAAGATCACTTCCTGTAGCTCTTGTCCAAAAGCTGCTGTGATCGCCCAGTGTCCCACAGTGAAAACCACCATTGCTTTTATGACTTGTTGTAGACTGGTACAAGTCTAGTACTCTATAGTCTAGTCCTTCGTGTTTGTGGGAGTGTGTGTGAGGAGGTAATAATACATATTACCTATGTATAGAATCAATCAAGTCAATAATTTAGCAATACAAACTAACAAAGAGATGATACATTCTGACTATCTGTAGGGGGGAATGTTATGCACATTAAACAATAATGAAACAATATATATTCTTAAAAAAATGATGAAATGGAGGTCCACTAGAGATGTGACTTTGTGTTGTTTGTGTGTTTCCCAGCTGGCTACTATAGCAGACACAGTGGAACACGTGTTTCCAGTCTGGGGAGGTTTCCAGTCCCTCACAGGAATCATCGATTCGGTATGAAACATAAAACTCACACACAAAACACGCACGCACACAGAAAACGCACACATGCACAGCAATATGTGTGCATCATTGAAAATCCCGACATAATAATATTGGTCTCTTATAGTCTTAGTTTTACTGACTCTTGACTATTTTCTCAGATCATCAAGAAGTCCTGCATTGAGATCCTGGCGGCAGAACCGTCCAGTGTGTGTGCCGGAGGTAAGAGACATGGTGGTGGGGGCTGATGATGCGTCTGGGACTTTTGCCTTGTACATTTTTCAACCTTATCTTCATATAATTGGCCTTTTCACTAATGATCATTACATCCCATTCTGGGCGGGAACCCCTTTTGGTGTTTTAACTAAGCATTCTGTTATACTTTAGCTATAGAAAATATTATACTATTTTTCAAAAATAGCAGATCTACAAGCTTGTAGGTCTGCTATTTTTGAAAAATCAAGATGGTACAATACCCCGTCTGGTCACTGCTGTGTCTCATTGGGGGGCTATATGGACGGTTCAGAAACCTGCTCAGCAGTTACATCATTGATAGGGATTCCAAGCAGATTGGATAACTTTCTGGAAAATAGAAGCCATTGCTCTTGCAGGACCACATTGGAAATAGCGAAAAAGCGTTTCTTTACGCTTTAACCCATTTTGACCGGAGATCAGATTCTAAAAATGTCTTCTACATCCTGACAGTTTTCTGAAAAAGCTATGTTTCTGTGTCAGTCGTTCTTCGATTTTTCAAAAATAGCAGACCTACAAGCTCGTAGCGCGCCAGATCTGCTATTTTTCAATAGCTAAAGCATAACATAATGCTAACACCAAAATGGGTTAATGTGTTATCCTGGGTTTTAAGTTATGCTTATTATATATTTTACCACAATCAAATCAAATCATCATCTTGACCATGATGATACTGACATAATACTGACCATGATACTAATATGAAAATGACCGTTATACTGATGTGAAAATGACCATTATACTGATATGAAAATGACCATTATACTGACCATGATACTGATGTGAAAATGACCATTATACTGATATGAAAATGACCATTATACTGACCATGATACTGATGTGAAAATTACCATTCTACTGACCATGATACTGAGCAATGACCAAATGAACATAGGTTGAAAATGTAATGCTGACATCATCAGCGTGGATTCCGTGTGTGTGTGCGTGTGTGCGTGCGTGCGTGCATGCTCCAGGGAAAGAAAGTCTCTATTGATGATGTTATCTGCAGACATTTTTGCTCAGAGACACAGAGGAGCTAGACACAAATTTGATTAGTGAGAACTGGTACAATGGAGATAAGGTTTAAAACCTGGCGTCCCTATTTTGTGCATGTCAAATAACTGAAGGAAAGAAGGGGGAAAAAGCGTGAAATAGGTGATCACTGATTAACCCATTTTGGGGCGGGAACCCCTTTTGGTGTTTTAAAGTTTTAAAGCATTATGTTATACTTTAGATCTACAAGCTCATACGAACTTGTAGGTCTACTATTTTTGAAAATTCGTGAAAATGTGGAGCAAATCTTTGAACATTCTTTCAGAGTGAACGTTTTTAACTCAAATCTTTGCTTCTGGGGGTGTCCCTGGAACAACATATTTTCAGATGGGAGTCGGCCGACAATTTCATACATTTTTGGGCGTTCTTGACATGAAAATGTTTGAGAACCACTGACCTAGAAACATGGGGTTTTTCAGAAAACTGTCATGATTTAGAACATTTTGTAGAATCGGTCTCGGTCGATATGGCTTAATACATGGTTAAGACGGGGCAATGCCAGTGTGTGTGATTATGTCAGACAGACAGACATGTAAAAGGCATCTGGAGTGGAACGTGAGGTCGACTGAATTCACACGGAAGGAAGCTGACGGCCACGGAGTGACAGTGAGCGTATTGTCACTCATCAACATGGCCAAAGGGAAATTAGCATAGCTGCCTCAGTCAGCATGTGTGGTGGGGGGTGGGGGGGTGGGAGGGTGGGGGCAGAACGTTGGTCAGTGGAATTAGCCATGAATCTTTAAGCATGGCTGCATACCTTGGCCTAGTTTGCCACATCCTTATATGCTAAACAGCCATTCTAGTCCCGTTGAACGCCACCCTCTCTCTCTCTCTCTCTCTCTCTCTCTCTGAGTTCCATCTTTCTCGCCCTTGGACCGTGGTGCCAGGAACTAACAGCAAAGGATGAGAGCGAGAGAGAGAGAGAGAGAGAGAGAGAGAGAGAGAGGGAAAGAGGGACACAGAGAGAAGGCCGCCATGACGGCAGGATGAATGAGGTCTGACATGACCTTATTAGGGCTCACTTAAGAGAGTGCTTTCTGGAGCTGCTGCTACTACAGCGGCGCCCATTATATGTGCTTCTATAATGTGATTCCAGGGTAGGAGACAGCAGAGAGAAAGGGGGGAGGGGGTTGGAGGGTGGCGCTTATTAAGAAGAGATAAGAGCAGAGACATCATTTCATTAACAACAAGCTCATGATGCGTCAACATTTGTTATTGTTTTGTTTTTTTAAGCGTTTTCATGGTATTTTTTATTATTATAATGATATGCCCAAAACTAATGCTGGGTTGAAAATGGATAATAATGTAGGGCCAACAAAAAAGTTGGGGGAAATATGCGTAAAATAACATAATTTGATTATGTAGACTTTAACCCATTCCGGACGGGAACCCGTTTTGCTGTTTTAACTAAGCATTATGTTATACTTTAGCTATTGAAAAACAGCAGATCTACAAGCTCATAGCGCGCCACCGAGTGGCGCGCTACGAGCTTGTAGGTCTGCTATTTTTGAAAAATCGTGAAAATGTGGCACAAATCTTGTGACGTCATTATTTCGACGTCAGGCTTAAATCACTGAAATTCAATATCGCGGTCTAGGAGTAAAACCATCCGTTTCCCATGCAGCCTCTCTCTCTACCTGTTCAGCTAGCTACAGTACGGCCTGAGGTTGAATGCGAACGCTATAAGGGGACCCTGGGAACCCAAAAGACAGCCCTTGATAGGAGAAAGTAGCTCGGAAAAAACATAAACAGATGCTTGAACCAGCCAGCGAGACGGAGAGCAATAAATAACAAGTGATATTATTATGGCCCCAGTCTGGAGTTACTCAGACCTTCAGTTTTGTCCCCCCCCCCCCACATGTCCTCCCAACAGCTCCATTCATTATTGGATTGATGAGCAGCCTAATGGTCAGTGAACTAAAGAGAGCCAGGGCCGCGTCCAAAGGACCCGCAATTACCAAGGGCCCGATTATGGCCTAATTAACGAGGGCCGGAGACGGTGAAGGTGACGTGCTGAACACACACATCCATTCAGCGTACTGTCAGTGTCCTTGGCCCATTTTAGAACTACTTGAACCGCCTCTTTGTTCTTACAAATCGTAACGCGTGGCTGACCTGAGATCAGATTCTAAAAATGTCTTCTACATCCTGACAGTTTTCTGAGAAAGCCGTGTTTCGATGTCAGTCGTTCTTCGATTTTTCAAAAATAGCAGACCGACAAGCTCGAGCTTGTAGGTCTGCTATTTTTCAATAGCTAAAGTATAACATAATGCTTTAAAACACCAAAAGGGGTTCACGCCCAAAAAGGGTTTTAAATAGGCGATCTACGAGCTCGACGGCGTTGTGAGGTTGTGGATCATGCTATGTTTTAGTTTTGAAAAATCTGTGAAATATTTCACCTGTAATGCTGGCATGCACACTTATAAAGGATGCCAGGTTGAAAGTGGATGGCAACCGAACTGTTTTGAAGGGCATTTGATTGAAGTGCATGTTGCACACTTCACCTTTATACACTATTCACTTTCAGAAACGATTTGAATAGATTCTATTATAATTTGAACCTATCTGTATCATGGTAGTAAAGCACGTGTTAATATAACTAGCACATCTGCAGTGGTTGGAGGTGGTCTCCAACTCTCCCACCGAGACACTGGTTGAGAAGTAGCACTGCCTGGAGCTCATAAGCACATCATCTATACCGAGGCTAAGAGGGGGACTCACTCCGTCTTGCTCTACGTCCTGGTAAATCGGTATCCCACGTGAGAGACCTGGAGTTCATATCCCATGTGTAGGACATGAAAACGTATGCGTTTCAACTCTTAACCCATTCTGTACGGGAACCGTATACAGAA
>NC_139704.1:37332817-37640317 GCF_964188405.1 Protomyctophum parallelum
TCTGAATTAAATGGTAGTGACTGCTGTTTTCATAGTAGCTGTAGTTAGTTAGCTGTAAGTACTGCAGCTGCTCCAGCCGGGAGATTTAAGACACGAGGTTGGAGAGGAGATGTGTGTAATTACAGAAGCTTAAGAGTTAATTGAAGGGAGTGTTGTGTGTGTGTGTGTGTGTGTGTGTGTGTGTGTGTGTGTGTGTGTGTGTGTGTGTGTGTGTGTGTGTGTGTGTGTGTGTGTGTGCGTGTGCGTGTGCGTGCGTGTGTGTGCGTGTGCAGGCGCTACTGTGAACAAACACAGTGATTTGTGAGTTTGAACCCATAGTTCCACACAGTTGTACACAGTACTGTATGTAAATGAAATGAAATGAAAATGTATACAGTTTGTACTAATCACAGAATGTTAAAAACCATATGCAGACATGAGCGTACAATTACATTTTGTCATACTTTGTACATAATATGACTAGAGCGGTGCCCGTTGGGCACTGGCCTACTTAGTTGGAACGATGCAAGTTGGAAATACATGCCCCACCCAGTTATTGTCTCCACCAGGCCGAAGGCATGGGGGGAGAGTATGTTTTGCACTCCGTCCGTCCGTCCGTGTGTCCGTCCGTGTGTCCGTGTGTGTGTCCGTGAGCAGCTAATCTCGGCCACCGTTAACCCGGTCGATGCCAAATTTTGCACACACACTCCCTGGATGCCAACGATGAACCTCTGCCCCAAACTTTCCAGAACGGCCTGTTATAGCGCCACCAGGAGGCCGCTTTGTGCAAAACAAGTTTTTGCACAGTACACCTACAGATTTTGTCCAAACATCGCGCAAATTGGTACACAGTCTCTCTAGAGCCATTCAACGAAACCGGTCTTTCAGATTTCTCAGACTCCATCCTGATTGGTTAAGATTGGCTTCCAAAGTTCACAGGAGTGCTCAGTTTCAAACAAAATGCTGCAAATCATGAACACATCGCGTGATTTCCGTGAAATTGTGCACGCACATTCCCACTAGGCCGAGGACGAAATGCCACATGAACAATTTCAACTCAGCCTCAAGGTGGCGCTATAACTGGCCGAAAAGTGTTTTTACCTCTAACTGCACGGATCTGTGGATAATTTACTTTTGTCGCCCTTTTATCCAACCACCAGATGAAGGCAAGCTGCAATGTCCTACATTCCTATCCTGGTGGAGACCTGTGCCCAGAAGGGCACTTTTTCTAGTTATGTATGTGTTCCTTTTATGCCCATATATGGAGTTATTTGTCAGGCATGCCCAAATATGGAGTCTATGCAGTATGCAGATGTCAGAACAACATTGTGATGTCAGAACAGGCCAGCTCTATATATGGAGATCTAAGGGTGTGATCAGGTGTGATCAATCCAGAGCCCAGGCAGAGGCCTTTTGTGGCGGTTCTGGACAACCGTGGGTCCGCCCGACTCGACACCGGGCACTGCACCCCCTGTGGTGACGTGGAACACGTGTGTCACATTTGAAGTCAGTGGGGCGAACGGTTCCCGCGTTACACATAGATTACACACAGACAGAGACTTGGTGCATTTATAGATAGATAGACTAGAGCGGTGCCCGTTGGGCACTGGCCTACTTAGAACGATGCAAGTTGGAAATATACACACTGGTGCTTCTATCCAGTGATCTTCACGTTGTAACTCGAAAAGGTTAAAGGTGTGGCAGATGTTCACTTCTATTAGTCGGGATAATGCTAGAGGAAAACCTTGGTGCACAGCCAAAGAACACAGTCATGCATGCACATGCACAGTCGCACACACGCACACAGACACACACACGGACAGTCGCACACACATGCACACACACACACACACACACACACACAGTTGTATTACTATACTTGTGAGGAACAAAAAAAAACTACGACGACAAATATGCATTTTTAACTGTACAGCCCGAGTTGTACTTGGTCTCACACGGTATCGTGCAGCAAATCCACAAGCTTGAAGATCGGCTATTTTCGGTGTGCGACACCAGTAACCGAGTATAAATCAATCACATAACTCCAACCCCAATCCCCTAAACCTCACCTCTAAATGACTACCTCCAAAACACCCCAACCTCAATCTTATCCTAACAGTAAAGCCTGACTCACAAATCATTTTAACAACCATATTTGTCTTGTGAGGAACTGGGAGAATTGTCTCAATGCGTTTATCAAATTCTATACTCATATGACTGAGGGGACATTTTGGCCCTCACAAGTATAGCAATGCACGCACGCACGCACGCAGCCTGGTGGCATGGCGCCATAGGTAAGGTCACATGTACGTTGTACATGGCCGTTGTACATGGCCGTGCCAACTGAGGAGTGGAGGCCTGCAGGCTTGTGTTCTTCCAGCCGCTCCTAACATATGCTGCTCAGCTAGCGCCCACGGACACGGCACACTGCAGCATATGCTGCCCTGCCTATACAGTGTGCGTCACACTGCCTCCACAGTGCCATGGGGAAGGAGGAGGTCAAACACACATACGCAGACACACACAGACACACACCCCTTCTGGCTATACAACCCAAGCTGAGGTTTGTGAATAGCAGCACTTTGAGTATTAGCACCAGTCAAGCATATTATGGCCTTTCCACACAGACGGGCACAAGCACACACAGATATAAAGCAGCACTAATGAAGCATGCGTTGCGTTCTACTGCTTGAGTTGAGCGCATCACAGAATTGGTACAACAAACAGACCCTAAGAGGCTAAGAAAGCGCTGGAAGGTTACTAACAAAACAGGGTCTAATAACAGCTTGACTTCCACGTGCGTCTCAGACTTCATGTGGCTATGTATAATGACGTCACTTACCCAAAGTGACTGAAAGAGTGAAAGTGTTCACGGCCCACCCATCTGACCTGCACTTAACACTTATCACACTTATCACAATGAAAACTAATGTTTTTAACTCATTTAGGCCTGACAACGATTTTTAAAAAATAGCACAATGTTAATGTTATATTATCAATAAAATCGTAGTCTTTTGCCAATAATTTGGCGTCTCGCAGCCCACCAATTGGCCCCCGGCCCACAGGTAGAGAATCACTGACCAAATTCGTATCGTATGACGTTTTACTTGATATTTGGGCAATGTGTCATATCAATCTGAACTCAATTTACTTCCATTATAAAATATAAGTAAAGTGTGTAAATATGTGATGCAAGGAGTTGGTCTACTGGTAGTGTGCACAAGAGATCTTGTGCTGATTGGTCCAGTGGTTTGCGAGATTAGCTCTGGAAACACAGATAGCAATGTTTTCCTATATCTTCTTAAATCAAGCGTTAACTAACTAAATCAATTAATAGTGTATCATCGTCTTTACGCACAGGAGGTTTGACAAAGAACTCATATGAAAATGTATAACACTTGCCGACAAATGCTTCACGTCAAAACTGTTTGTAGTTGATGGCTCACTCATACAGGCTGACGCCTCGTAATCTTTGCGTTCCGTTTGAATGTAATCATGACGAGAACTTCGGGTTACTTAAGTAACCTCAGTTGTATAAGTGACTCGAAGAAGAGAGTCATATGATATGACTCTCTTCGAGAGAGGCACTTAAGACAACAACGGTTACAACAAATATTTTTTGGGCCAAATGAACCACATAAAAAAGAGAAAAAAAGAAATGCCCATAATATGTTGTTGTTTTTTTGTCTTGTCCCGTTCAGAGAGATTCCAGGTGGTGGTCAGAGGGAACGGCTTCCTCCACGCCAGAAACACAGACCAGGTCCTCTGCAGCTTCAAACTCAATGACACACACACTCTGGGTGAGTGCACGCATGCACGCACAAACGAACGCACGTACGCACACACATGGTGTGTAAAAAAAAATCATCACTTACAGTATTGTAAAAATGTGACTAAAAATGTAATACTGGCCCAGGCCGTAGCGTAACGGTCTGGGCACCGGACTGGTGATCCAGTCGCGGTGTGCCGCGGGTTCGACTCCCGAACCCGACACGGCCTTTACCGCATGTCATCCCCCCATCTCTCTCCCGTTTCCTGTCAGCCTACTATCTGTCCCTTAAAAAATCAATAAAAGGCGTAAGCCGCAAAAAAATATCTTAAAAAAAGAAAAAAAAAATGTAATACTAAAAGATGCCTCCTCATTAATTAGCATCAATCATGGGAATGGAATTACCCTCGCAGTCCTTGCAGGGCCAGATCTTAACCCATTTTGGGCGGGAACACCTTTTGGTGTTTTAAACATTATGTTATAATTTAGCTATTCAAAAATAGCCACCGAGTGGCGCACTACGAGCTTGTAGGTCTGCTATTTTTTTTAAATTGTGAAAATGTGGCTGGTTTCAGTTTTTAACTCAAATCTTTGCTTCTGGTGGGTCCCTGCCTGGAACAACATATTTTCAGATGGGGGTCGGTGGCCAATAACATATAATCTTTGGGGTCCTTGACATGAAATATTGAGAACCACTGATATAGAAACATGTGAAGAAAAATAAAATCGACGTCAGTCCTAAATGGGTTAATTTGGGTGTATGACTGAATATACAGTATAATGGTAGCCGTATTTTGGCAGCAGACTTCATGAATGACTCGTTTCCTTTTTTTTTTCTTTTTATTATATTTTTTGTCCCACGATTTTGTAACCCATTTTTCACCCCAGTGTCAATCATCTAATGTGATCCTGGGCTCTACACACCCTCCGCCAACCTAGGGAGAGCAACGGACTTAACTCATGCTTCATGACTCGTTTCCTTAATTGCAGATGAGAGGCCAGTGGGGATAGAAGACACCTTCCTGCTTTGTCCCGCTCCCGTCGTAGAGGAAGTAGGGAGGTACGTTTAACTTTACAGTACACATCAATTTTGGTCCTTATACACAGTCAAATCCCAAGTAAGTGCAGACTCACTCCCTTTTTTTCACCGCAATCTGAAAGCTCACCATTTTCAGACTCCACCTCACCCAGTCACACTCCTTGGCTAAACGAGAGCGAAAATCTTAAAACGTTATAATGTTATTTCGAGTATATTGTTTAGACAGATGCTAGGTTGGTTTGTACCTGATTCTGGTTTCTTTGAGGCACTGCATTGCACTCTACTTTTTTTTTTTAGCAGTGGTGGAAAAAGTACTTGAATGTTTTACTTAAAGGTATATTCAGTGATTTCACTCCAAAAACCTTAGGTTTCGTTTTTGGCTGTGGGACCCAGCCTTTCGTCCAATCAGGATAGAGAGTCAAAAACGAAACCTAAGGTTTTTTGACCCACAGGGGACAGGGAGGAACTCCTTATATGGCCAGCACACTCTATAGTAGGGAGGATTATCACAACAAAACAAAAAAATAAGTGATATTTGAATTAAGTGAAATCACTGAATATACCTTTAAATAAAAGTATCAATACCGCAATATAGAACTACTCCGTCAGAAGTAAATGTCCGAAATTCAAAATGTACATGAGTGAAAGTATTGACATCAAATTGTAAAAGTACTCATTTTGTAGAATGTCCCCGTTTGAAGTTATCAAATGTATGAAAATCTTTAGAAAATAGCCGATCTACAAGTTCACAATGCGTCACGATGCGACACATTGTGAACTTGTAGATCGGTCGAAACTTGTAGATCGGTCGAAATGTATATACGTACCTGTAGGGCTGAGGTGGTAATGTATGTTTTGTAGTAATAATCCAAATGTAAAAAGTAACTAGCAAACGTTCTCAAATAATTGTAGTGGAGTAAATTACAATATTTGTGTACAAATACCTCAAAATTGTACTTAAAGGACAACTTTAGTTTATTTTCAACCAAGGTTCATGTTTTAGGTTGTTATGAGAGAAAGTAAAAGATGAGTGTTCATTTCTTTTCATTTGCTGCTTTCTTTCATTTTAGGGATTTTAGCCGTTTTTGACAGGGGGGCGGGGGCATTCGAGCATGGTGCTAAATATGTATGTCTTTACAAAATTTTATAGCGATTTATTTTTTTATTATTTACTATAGTCCTACTAGACCCCAAGAAATGACATCTGGCCACAGAAGATCACAGGATCTACTGAATGTGAAGGTAGCCTACTGGGGGGAAGCCACACTGTGTCATAGGCTCAATATGTCAGTTTGACACATTCAGTAGATCCTGTGATACAGTATTTAAGTAAATGTACTTACTTTCCACCACTGCTATTTAGCCTGTAGTTTGTTGACTATGGTAACTCTGCTCGCTCAGATTTGCACTTGTAAGTCGCTCTAGATTGTGGGCATCTTCACTGCATTCAAAATGATGTCATTAAGATACTTTGTTTACCATGCGGCTGCCTGGGGCAGTTTGACGAAAAGTACTTTTTCAGATGTCGAGTTGTGAGTGCAGTTTGTCCTTCACATCAAACAGAGAATTCTCCCATTCTCCATCCATTTGTAGTATGTTTGTGTGTATGTTTTATTCATAACATGTCCTCAGCCACCAACTAATTATGTACACAGTAGCTTCATTGTACCTTTCCTGAGGTTTTGGTCAGACTGACGGTCCAAATCGGAATAGTAACTAGTAGCTTAGCTATCTCTTTTTTTTTAGACAAAACATGTCATATAAGTCTGTTATTTTTTTTCACAATGCTATCTACATTCTTTACTTCTTTTTAGAGAATAAAACTTTATTTTAACCCAATTTAGGCGGGAACCCTTTTTGGTGTTTTAAGCATTCTGTCCTACTTTAGCTATTGAAAAATAGCAGACCTACAAATCCCGGGTGGGGACATGAAGGTCACATTTATGTCACAGTCACAGATGTGAAAGTGGTTTTCTGTACCGCCGTGCGTGCGCTTCGGTCTCTGCATAGGGAGTGTTGGAGCGGGATCCGACTCCAAGCCTCGACCTCTTGACACCCAGTTTAACTGTCCCATTTAGAGCTGCCAACGTCTCCACTCGCACCTAACGACAAGCCACGGTGTTCTTTGCCAACTGGCTGCGCACAACAAGTTTGGGTGTTTGTTGTAGAGAGACGGGGAGAGGGGTTTTCGCCCTTGAACAAATGAGGGCCAAAGTCACAGAGTGTCTGTGATCAATCAGCGTTTGTCACCGCTAACGAAGCCAGACACCAGTCACAAGGAGGACAACAAGACGGAAGCCTAGGAACGTAGCTTAATGAGAGAGCCTCCTGGTGAAAGAAAGACCTTCACAGAAGCCTCTGTGTGTGTAGTGTGTGTGTGTGTGTGTGTGTGTGTGTGTGTGTGTGTGTGTGTGTGTGTGTGAGTGTGTGTGTGTGTGTGTGTGCGTGTGCCCCCACATCATATCACTGCATCATAGAGTATGTCTGACACTCTGGTAGAGAGTAATGCCTGATTTATTCTGTCCCATGGCCATGACGGTGTCCCGCGCCGAAAATAGCCGATCTGTAAGCTCACAAGGCGCACAGTGATGTGTTGTGAGCTTACAGATCGGGTATTTTCGCCGCGCGACACCGTCGTGCGATGCCGTATAAATGGGACTTAAGTGTGACTGAGGTAAGCGAGGCAGTGCGAAGTTCCCTCGGAGGGTTTCCAGCCAGGCTCCGGGTGACTCAGAGCAGATGTTTATGTTTTTTCAGGCAGGACAGACAGCGATGCTGCAGGCGAGGCCGGCCCGGGCGACGGCTAAGGCCTGCAGCGCCCGTGCATAATTATAAACTCCAGCGCTGGCAGCCTCAGACACCCTCGCAGTCATCATCTGTCTTGTCGCTGTCACTCGGATTTTCGGGGGGATCGGTTTGAGAGAACCACTCGCTGGCGTTTGCCTCTCCCGGCGGTGTGACATGGGAGGAATTTGGGTTTCCGCACCGTGGCTGCAAGTGTTTGTCTGTTTGTCAAATCCCACAAAAAGTTAGTATATTGGGAGATACTGTAAGCGACGGAATCCACTTTGGCTACGTAACAGGTTGAAGCTCTCCTCAGTGCTGGACCAGGAGCATCATTAGAGGCTGTAATGGTGCCTGAGGGATCAGTTTCCCACAGGAAACAAGCCATTAGAGTGGAGTCAGCACCGCTTCCCACCTACAATTTCCTCGGAAGGAAGCAAATCGATAGTGAACGGTTGACGGGTTCCAGGCAGGGCTGATGAGCTGTGTGTGTGCTGCGTTGCAACGGAGTGAAACTACAGTAGGGAAAATAATTGACATTGGAAGGGTCTCTGTGCTGGCTCGCCAGGTGTTAGTTGGTCCTGTTTCCATATCAGTGGTTCTCCCAACGATTTCATGTCAAGGACCCAAAACATTATACTGTATGTAATAGGCCCCCCCAGAAGCAAAGTTATGAGTTAAACACGTTCGCTGTGAAAGAATATACTTATTCAAAGATTTGCGCCACATTTTCAAGGTTTTTCAAAAATAGCAGTTCTGCCATTTTTCAATAGCTAAAGTTTAAAATAATGGTTAAAGTGGTTAAAAGCTACGGTGACGCAGATCAAGCATTATAGTTTGCGTTAACCATTTTAGGCCTATTTTATACTTGAATGTAGAATGTTTTACTTATTATTAGTAAAACATTAGTGTGTGTGTCCCTTAAACCATAATCATTCAGCTCCATACCCCCGCCGCCCCCTGCCACCACCCACCCCACAACACCCCCGCCCCCCCCCACACACACACACACACACACACACACACACACACACACACCCCACACACACACACACACCCAACACCCAGCTCACTCCATCCATGTCGTATGTAATGAAGTCATCTGTGCCGCTGTCACACCAAGTCACTACGTTGACTAGGATGAGTAGCCTCCCGAATGAAGCCACATGTGTAACGCACGCACACGGGGCGAAGAAAGACGGATAATAGTGGGCAGATTGATTGATTGATTGATGGGGGGTGAGATCTTTCTGTCACCAGGGAGCTGATAGCACTATGACCCATGCCTGCCAGAGAGGAGAGGAGAGGAGAGGAGAGAAGTGAAGGGAGAGAAAGACAAGAGTAGAAGCGGACAGTATACCACCTGTCCCCACTTCCTGACACGCACGCATGCGCACGCGTGCACACACACACACACACACACACACACACACACACACACACACATACACACGCACACGCACACGCGCACACACACCCAAACCATTTATTTATGTACACACAAGGAGATGCATACAAGGACACAAATAGTATAGGTGCAGTAAGAGTTACACAAATTATGGCATGTGTTTTCATGGTACAACAGGCATGTCACTCAGTAATCTATGGCTATAAGTAGCAGCGCCTCCGCCCTATGTAGCAGCTGCCAATTATAGCAGAGACAATACAATACTTTGCCAGCCTTTTTGCCTCCTTTTTGGGCATCCCAAGTTGATGGAACCCTCTAACAATGTGGGCATGCCCTAGCCTAGGCTGCCGAATATAAAAACAAATAGTCTGAACCTATAGCCCATGCTCTGAGATGGTGTTTAGAAGTGGTTGGTATTCAATGACCGTGGTCATAAAGGCTTCCTCTAGGCTGTGGTCAAAGGTGCAGGCTATCTCTGACTAATACAGACACTTCATACATACTCCAGTTGTTGGTGATAGGTTATCACCATTTTAGGTGATAGCTTATCACCTAAAACGGTGATAAGAGTTGAGGTCATCATACTCGCGGTGATGTCCTTAAGGATTGACCCCGCCTCCCTGTGGTTTACCAAACTTCTAGACCAATCAATGAACGGGGTGATAGCTCCAGAGTGAAAAGACTTGTCTGATAGTAAAAACAGAGATGGATCTGTGTCCCCGGTGATAGCTGATCATCACCGCGACTGACGTAACCCTTTAAAAACCACACCGCGGTGATAAGCTATCACCAAAAACTGAAGTATGTATGAGCCTTTCCCTGGACTCTTCATCAACCACAATATCACGCACGCACACACGCATGCACACACACACACGCACACGCACACGCACACGCACACGCACACGCACACGCACACACACACACACACACACACACACACACACACACACACACACACACACATACACACACACACACACACACACACACACAGTGTGAGTTATGAGCCACAGCAGCACAGAGGGAGTACAGAGGAGGAGAAGGAGAAAACAAACAGTCAAACAGTGTGTCAGTGTGTTCCAGGAAATGAAGGAGAGAGAGAGACACACACAGACAGACAGACAGACAGACAGACAGACAGACAGACATACAGACAGACATACAGACAGACAGACAGACAGACAGACAGACAGACAGACAGACAGACAGACAGACAGACAGACAGACAGACAGACAGACAGACAGACAGACAGACAGACAGACAGACAGACAGACATCTGAGGGGGTCTCAGATGGGAGGGTCCACGCCGAAGGGATGTGAAACAGGAAAAGCGAGTCGGTCCTACCAACCCCCGCCCCCTCTCCTCTGTCTCCGTTTCCTCTGGTCTCACTCCAGAGCTCCCTGTTCACCCTTCTTCCCAATCACCCTCCAGTGAACCTTCCCCTTCCCCCTCCTCCTCAAATCTTCAATAACCCCCCTTTGTGCCCCCCACCCCCCCTCCCTCGGAGCACAATCACAGCAAAGAAATCCTTCCTCCGTTCTTGTCCAAAACCTAGAACTGCAACCGTGTCTGCTATATCCACCCCCACCACCACCAGATTGGGTTCATTGTCTCCACCAGGCCGAAGGCCTAGTTGTCTCCACCAGGCCGAAGGCCTAGGGGGAGAGTATGTTTTGCACTCCGTCCGTCCGTGTGTCCGTGTGTCCGTCCGTCCGTCCGTCCGTTAGCAGCTAATCTCGGCCACCGTTAACCCGGTCGATGCCACATTTTGCACACACACTCCCTGGATGCCAACGATGAACCTCTGCCCCAAACTTTCCAGAACGGCCTGTTATAGCGCCACCAGGAGGCCGCTTTGTGCAAAACAAGTTTTTGCACAGTACACCTACAGATTTTGTCCAAACATCACGCAAATTGGTACACAGTCTCTCTAGAGCCATTCAACCAAACCGGTCTTTCACATTTCTCACACTCCATCCTGATTGGTTAAGATTGCCTTCCAAAGTTCACAGGAGTGCTCAGTTTCAAACAAAATGCTGCAAATCATGAACACATCGCGTGATTTCCGTGAAATCGTGCACCCACATTCCCACTAGGCCGAGGACCAAATGCCACATGAACAATTTCAACTCAGCCTCAAGGTGGCGCTATAACTGGCCGAAAAGTGTTTTTACCTCTAACTGCACGGATCTGTGGATAACTTTGTATGCCAACTCCCTAGAGGCCAAGGAAAAACCTTTGCCTGGAATTTTTCACATCTGCTCTTTATAGCGCCACCAGGAGGCCGACATATGTCAAACACATTTTCTATTATTACTCCTTCAGATTTTATCCAAATTTCACGCAAATCGCTACACATGATCTCCATAGTCATGTGATCAAGACAGCTTTGTTTGATTTATCATATTCCATCCTGATTGGCCACGATTGGCTCCTACAGTTTTCAGGAGTAGCAAATGGCCACAACTCCTCAACGCAGCGTCCGATTGCGATGAAACTGTGCACGCATATTCCCACTAGGCTGAGGAAGAATCCTGGTGGAGACCTGTGCCGATTGGCACTTTATCTAGTTTTCTTTTCTTTTCTTTTTGTTTTGCTCATATTTCTTTAATCTCTTTCAAACTGGCGTGCCTACAGGTGAAAATGATTTTCTTTAACTTTTTCCCAAAACACCATTCTTCATACCTTTTCGACATCTTTCAAAAATATTTGTAAAAAGGACGGAGTTCTCCGCCATTTCAATTAGTAACGCCCAGCACTCAAGACGGAGATTTATATCAAAACCGATTGCATCGCTCCACAGGCTGGGAGCGTCTGTTTTTAGCCGACGAGATCGAAAATCTTAAAACGTGAATCTAAATAATTCCATCCAATTCTAAGAAAAGATGATGTGATAGACGGCCCGCTGCAGTCCCGTCGCTAGTCGCGTTAGAATTAATCATACCTCCCGTTGTTGCCGATCGCCTCGGGAGTGTTTTGGCTACATTTAGCTACTTCAGCCACATCCGGGATAACATCCGGTCCGTCGCTAAATGTGCTCCGCTGCTATAAATCTATGATTTAATAATGGATTAAATAACCCCGGGCGTTCGGGGTGCTAAACAATGTTTGAACAATGCTCCTCCCTTCTCAGCCTCTTGTCCTCCTCACCCATAATTCCTCCTGTGCGGTGTGCGTGAGCATGCTAATGTTGTCCTGTTATCTTGTCATCTTCCTAAGTTGTATGTACAGTAACGGTAAGACGGAGATAACAGCACTCATAACATGAGAGCAAGCAGGGGAGCAGGAAGTCATTGGGTTGTCTATGGTTTCCACATTAGAGGTTTGGTTCACATCCAAACACGAGAGATTCCTTGAGAGGGTGGAGAACTCCCCGACCTCTTTAAAAGGTTCTTGGCTCCCCGAGGTGTTTGGCGTGAATCAGGCGTGTGTGTGTTGTGTGTGTGTGTGTGTGTGTGTGTGTGTGTGTGTGTGTGTGTGTGTGTGTGTGTGTGTGTGTGTTTTGCCAAATCTGCACAAAACTGCCCAAGAAAAAAAGGTATCTGCACAGCAAGATTGTGTTTGTCTGTATTTCAGAGGGCAAGTAAGGACAGAGTACAGTACATTTAGGAATTTGACTACAGTGTGCATGCTTGTACAGCAATGGCCCTCATTTATCTAAATGTATCTAACCTAGAAACAGGCGCAGATCCGGTATCATGTCAGTACCATGGCAATTATCATGGTCAGTATAATGGTCAGTATCATGTCAGTTTTGTGGTCAGTATCATGGTCAGTATTATGGTCATTATTATGTCAGTATCATGTCAGTCTTGTGGTCAGTATCATGTCAGTCTTGTGGTCAGTATCATGTCAGTCTTGTGGTCAGTATCATGTCAGTATTGTGGTCAGTATCATATCAGTATCATGTCAGTATTGTGGTCAGTATCATGTCAGTATTGTGGTCAGTATCATGTCAGTACCATGGCCATTATCATGGTCAGTATCATGTCAGTATTATGGTCATTATCATGTCAGTATCATGGTCAGTATCATGATTTATGTCAGTATTGTGGTCAGTATCATGTCAGTATTATGTCAGAATCATGTATAATGGTCAGTATCATGGTCCACTTGGTTCACTAGTTTGGTTCACAGGAGGGCCGACGGGCTAACCGGGGCCCACTGATGGCCAGCAATATCCAACCCAGCCCCCGATTAGCCCCAGTGGCTGGGGGCCGGGGGGGCTAAATGTGGGACACAATCACAGCAAAATATTCTATATTCTAATGACGTGTCAATGTCACCGCTCTAAATCTATTCATCATATACTCTGAAATACACTGTGTTAAGGCCTACTCATACTCGAGAACTACAACATGACGTCACGAACGTGGGGTTCATGTGTGTGTGTGTGTGTGTGTCTGTGTCTGTGTGTGTGTGTGTGTGTGTGTGTGTGTGTGTGTGTGTGTGTGTAGGGTGATCTACATGCAGGTCAGCATGAATGAAGGCCTGTCTTACATCACCAGCTCTGTTCACATCACCACCACTGAATGTGTGAGTATGAAACATGCACACACGCACACACGCACTCACGCACGCATGCACGCAATATACTGTACATTGTATGATGTCTGTACACTGCATCTTATCTTTTTGCCAGACATTACTGCGTCCCCAGCAAAATGTCTTAACAATACGCCATCAATATCGCCATCTCACAAGTGTACAATACTCTTGGGGGGGGGTGTACGTTGTTTGTTGATGTTTGTGATGATTTGAAAAAAGAAAAAAATGGGTAACTATGTGCAAAGATTTTCTTGTCAGATGTACTGCTTGGCTTAGCCTGGTTAATAAACCAGACTAATATCGCACGGACCGCGGGATATTAGTCTGGGGAGGCTCAGCTTGGATTTCATTTCCAGGGGGGCGGTCCCCAATAAAAACTATATATACTGTATATATATATATATATATATATATATATATATATATATATATAAATAAAAACAATACGCCATCACAATCATTTAAAACACTTCATAATATCCATCCAATATCCAATTCACACGGTTGGCTATTAAAAGAATAGCAGATGTACGAGCTTGTACAGTACATCTGCTATTTTTATGTCATAATGTCTGTGTCATCTGATCTGAACTGCGCGACGTGTTCTTTCAAACTCCTCTTTTACTTCCTGCCTTGTTTGTGTTTGTTTTCTTTATGTAGCCGTGTGTCTCCTCTTGTCCTCTCTGTCCCCTCTGGGGTCTCCTCTGTACTGTCTGTCCTAAGAGGAGACCGTGAGTACCTCCTTCTCTTTTCTCCTCTTCCACTTGTGTCCTCGCTCGCACACACACACACACACACAGAACGCCTTTGTCTTTCATCTGCACAGTTTTTACCCATTTTCCCCTCCCCTGTCCACTGTGTTTTTGTTTAATCTTATTCTTTATCCCTGTCTGTGTGTGTGTGTGTGTGTGTGTGTGTGTGTGTGTGTGACTGTGTGTGTGTGCGTGCATAGTTCGATGGCACCATTGTGCTGATATCCCTGCTGGTACTGTTCGTGGTGTTGGCGCTGGTCCTCATGTGGTGGTTCTGGCCCCTGTGTTGCACTGTGGTAAGTCTCAGTGTCTTTACACTGTATATTGTGCTACTGCTGGTGAACGACTCCTCTGTCATTTCGTGATAAATTAGTGTTTATCGAGGGGGGAAATGGGGGGGGGGGGAGTAGAGCACCCCACAGAGGGCGTTCTTCAGAGAACATCTGGAGGGAGGGGGGCTAGAAGTAATATTTTTGAAGGGGGCCTCGCTGAGGTGCACTCTGTTATTTTTGGGGTTTTTTATGCCGGTTCATTCGAGTGCACATTAACACATCATTGGACTTCTTTCCATTATCTAAGACTGTTAAGTTCTACGTTTTTGGATGAGAACGGTGATGAACCACTTCGACTTCGACTATAGTTGGCCCTATAGGCCTACTATACTCCATTGTACGTTCACAGTGTGGCGTGACGAGGGGCGACATCTTTTGAGCGTGGTAAATATAAAAATGGTAAATTGTGCATTTATATAGCGCCTTTATCCAAGGCGCTTTACAGAGATTGTGCATTGCATTCACCCATTCACACACACATTCATACACCGATGGCAGCGGAAACCATGCAAGGCACCAACCAGCACATCGGGAGCAATTAGGGGTTCAGTGTCTTGCTCAAGGACACTTCGACAGTAACTCTGGGGGAGCCCGGGTTCGAACTGGCAACCTTACGGTTACCATCCAGGCACTCTACCCCTGAGCCACCGCCGCCCGCAGCATGCAGATCAGTTAGTCTTGATATATTATTTTAAGTTATACAATTGGGAGAAGAAGAAAAAATACTTTGACATTTTAAGACAAATTCTGAAAATGCTGTGGTTGGTTAAATTATTTTGTGAAATTGTTAAATTGTGCTTTCTTTTTTATTTTGTCCCTAATGTCCAGGTGATCAGAGAACCTCCGCCACCCCCTCCTCCAGAGCCAGTAAGTCTCGCACTACACATCGTCTCATACGGTTAACGTCATAATAATGCATGAGACGAGTGGGTTGGTGTAACCCCCGTTGTCTCTGCGTCTCTCAGGAGTCTGACGATGAAGACGGGATGCCCAAGAAGAAGTGGCCCACAGTGGACGCATCCTACTACGGAGGAAGAGGAGTGGGCGGCATCAAGCGCATGGAGGTATGCACACGCTAGGGCATTAACCAAACGTGATTTTTGATAGTCGACTCGACTACCATCAAAATCGATTTATAGCCGATTAGTCGGCGGTAAAATATGATATTTATTCCATCCAATCAAGCATTAAAACATCGTGTTCTGAAACAGCCAGCGAGTGAAGCAAAACAGAGCCGTTGAATGCAGGCCGAGTGGAATAGTACTAAGAGAGTGGCGACACACTTTGATCTCACCGCAAAGCGGGTACCTATGGGCTATAGTTCCAAACATTGGAACTATCCCATTGAGATAGAATGAGCACTTCCGCATTCCATTGTTACAGTGGGAGTCAACGCGAGTGTCGCCACTCTCTTACTAGATTACGCTGAATGCCGCTCTGATTGGCCGAAATTAGCTCAGCTGTTTCAAGTCAAAGTTGCGAGTCCACAATGACTCACGGATGGACGCGTTGTGAGCTTGTAGATCTGCTATTTTTGATGCGCAAGACCGTTCTACGGAGCAGCATAGCATGTTACGTTGTTCACAATGTTTGGAGAGTGGAGACTGGAGCGGGGAGGAGGAGGAGGAGGAGGAATGAACCATGCAATGTTTTTCATACAACCCTAAATGTTCAACAACAAGTTACAACCACAGTTCCTTTGGTTTTTAGAAGGAGCTACAAGCTATGAGGAGGTTATGATTACATACTAGGTTTGCTAGCTAGCAGGCTGCCAGGCTATGAAGATGATCAACTACTTAACTTCATCGCGACTATTATAACTATGATCGTGCGGCATAGCGGTTTGTTTTTTTGTTGGATAAGCATGAAGAAACATGAAATCACGGCAAGAGCTACTGTAGTTTGACTGTCACCAAACTGGATAATATTGGGCAGAGTGAGGAGGAACTCCTGCTATACTTTACTGTACCGGACGACACGACGACACGTCTCCAATCTAACTTGTTGAACAAACTACAGTAATAAACTCACCAATAGTAAAAGTATTTACACAATGTAGTTGTCCCCATTGAGCGTATGAGCCTATGAGGCATATCGCATTATGCTTTTCCCAAAGAAAAACTGTCTTGAATGCTACTAGTGCCACCGCCAATCCGCCGCCCACCGCACCTACACCAGTGAGGGTGACGGCAAAACCCACGTACAGTAGGCTTGTATATGATATGAAAACAATCAGCCAGGAATGGATTAGTACTGAAGTTGGCGAACTACCAACAAAACAACCGAGCTCACAGCTGCATGCCTGCATGTCTGCTGTAGAAAAGCAACAAAAATTTTTTTTAGCGAATAATCGGATGTCAATTAACAGTGTTGACTAGTGTTTTGCTAGTCGACTAGTCGACTATTCGATTATTATGTTAATGACCTAGCACACGCACGCATACACCACGTCGACACGCATGCCTGACTTACCGAGTTGAACATTTCTCATTGACAATGACAATGGCGTTTGGGAGGGAGAGTATGATGAAGAGAGAGAGAGAGAGAGAGAAAATAGGCCTACATAGAGACATTCTTTGCCACCATGCAAGTCCCATCCTGTCACAACAGCTCACAACTAACCTCAGCAACCACAACACAACACAACATTTGGATTTGACGGCTGTTATGTCAAAGCCAACATACACATCAACAACAACAAGAGCCACATACACATCTACTGGGGGTGCGCACGCTTTTCCGACACACCGAAGATCCGTAGCGGGGGGACATGCGATGCGTTGCGAAAATGCGATGGTCCGACATGCGCTGCTCCCGTGCTTGCGGTTATGGTTAGGTTAGGGATTGAGGTTTCGGATCAATAGTATGTCGGAACTAAAGCCTGTACCCATCTACTGTTCCCTGTTAGGCCTCATTCACACCTAAAAGACACCTGTCTTGTGTCTTGTCCGTGTTTAATGGCCTCTCCAATGCATTCCCAATGGAAGTCACATGGTTTGAAAAGACAGTCTTGTTTGATGGCTGTGTTCTGCCCCCTTCCCCCCCATCAAACAAGACTGTCTTGTCAAACCATGTGACTTCCATTGGAAATGCATTGGAGCAGCCATTAAACATGGACAAGACTGGTGTCTTTTAGGTGTGAATGAACTTGCAACTCACATAACTTCAACGGCAGATACAACACAACACAACAACTGTAGATTCATCAGCATTCAATGTTTCATTGCCACCCAGTCATTATGGGTCCCAAAATGACAGTAATAGTACCAGCTTGAATCACACTAGTATACACACAGCATACAACAGAAGCAGCAGCAAAGTAGCAAAAAAAAGTTTTTTACCTTGTGCCGTCTTCTACTTGACTTCTTCCGTTGTGTAAGTGATGCCAGGGTCAAACTTTGGAACCCATCTAGTTCATGATGAGCCCTCCAGCGGCGTCTCCAGCCATCTCCATCCTCCATACATCAGGCTAGCTGGCCAGTTTCCTCCCAGTATCACTGACACCGACCAGCCTCATTCTCCTGGCTGACATCTTCTCACTCAGCCTTGGATGTTTAGTACTGCACATAGAATTCTGGTATGGTGCAGTGGTCAGGGATTTAGAGCAGGCTCTAGGGTCCAGCATTCACAGCATGGACTCAGGGCTGAGAAGGAGCCGAGCTTGGGGGTCAGGGGTCATCACCATGGCTCATGTACCTGTGGAGCAGGTTGAGAGACACCATAAGCATACAGTACATATAGCCTACTGTAGCCTACTTGTTGAGGGGTGCTAAGCCCCTCCTATACAGGTTTAATGTTTGTTTTTAACATTAAAAACGTCTTTGACAATGAAGGGAAATTCATTGAAAGTCATTTTGGCCCTAATACAAACATTAAATGCCATTGACAATAAAGATAATTTAATGTTTGTTTTGTCCATGTTTGTTTTGTCTGATAATTACGTCATAAAAACTGTGTATATAGTGTCCCTCACTTCACACGGGTGTGATGTTTAGTTTTATATCGGATAAATAATACATTTTAGGAAGGAAGCTGCAGAGACTTTGGATATGCCTGGACTAGGGTTTGCTGTGAAATAAATTGAGAGATTTACTTTCAATTAAACCATCATGCAAGGATTTGGTGCAGTGACGTCCCAAACAAAACATTGCACGGCGGACCCACTTCGACTAATGAACTAAAATGTTTATACGAACTGGCACGGCGGCCAAACAGTTCCAAGTATAAACAAGCACTATTTAAGGGCATGATATAAGCAGGCCAAGTGAACTTCAATTTTATAACATCACATTCTTGACAGTAGCAGCACTGCTGTAGCCTACCTGTTAATGTTTGTTTGGGCAGCTGTTGTTGATGATGGTTTTACCAGCATAAGCCAGCATTAGCCCTCCAAGCAGAACCCAAATGCTACTGAAGTTTCTGACATTTGTTCGACCCAGTGCATTGGGTCCTGTTCCACGTCGTCCATGCCACCTGATTAAAACATTTACTGGCTCATGTTTACATGTTTACCGCCTCCCCGCGCTCTTTGACGATATTCTTCAGTATGAGGCTTTCTGAATATGTAAAGTTAAGTACCCATACATGCCGCTGCGAATATCTCCTGTGGCGCGGAAGCCGTTAAGTATTTTTAATATATGTTTGCCCGATTTGGAAGCTTGGATTCTTCTTTTCCTTCCTTGTTTATTGACACCTCATTGTACCGCCTATCTGGCTAGCTAGTGGCGCTATAGCTATGACACAGCAGATCAGAGGCAGGGACGTAGCCTCACAAGCCAACCGCACACCGGGAGGCGGTACAATAAACGGTAAACAAACAAGAAGAAATAAAGCGACCAAATCGGTCAAACAAAGATTAAAAATACTTAACGGCTTCCGCGCCACAGGAGATATTCGCAGCTGGATGTATAGCTACTTAAAGTTACCGAATTCAGAATAACTCAAGGAAAATAATGGCGTCACATGCCGCGGGTCCTATTTTAGAGAGAATCTCCACATCCGCATATAGGAATTTCCATACAAAAATACAGTAGTGAGCAGGGACCCAACGTAAAGCTCAACAAAATATCAGAAAAGTTTTACGTAGGGTCCCGAAAGGGGCTAAGCCAGCATGAGACTGAGAGACTTATACAATGAACTACTCATCTAATGCCGTGGAGGTTCCATGTTTAACGTACTTGTTTTTTATATCGTAAATTTGGGCTAAAAGCTTGTGTTTAATCCATGTGGATTCTTGTTGGTTGGACTTGCTGGCATCATAACAAGTTGTCATGGCAGCTTGGCTGCAACCAAAACTGACTTCCTCTTTCTCTTCAAAATAAGAGCCACTTGTAATGATTAGTCAACACTAAGAACTCATGGAATGTTGCTGTACATATAGAATATATTTCATACTTTGTTGTTGTTTAGGTGCGGTGGGGTGAGAAGGGCTCCACTGAAGAGGGTGCTAAGCTGGACAAGCCCAAAAATGCCATCGTCAAGATGCCAGAGCAGGAATTTGAGCCGTACGAACCCAAACCTCGGAAACGCCCCCGCCGTGTGCCACAGCAGAGGAAGTGGTACACTCCTATCCAGGTAAGGGAAAAGGAAAGGGAGGAAGGGACATTTATTTTACAAGCTCACAAGCAGCACACCACGACACCATGTAGATCGGCCATGTTTTGGGCAAATGACACCGTGATTATGAAATGAAATGATGGCATCTTTATGTTTATATTTTGCTTCTCAAAGATGTTTGAGGCCTGCCGGTGAGTTTTTCTTTCTCTCCGTCCTGTCTCTCCCAGGGGAAGCTGGACGCACTGTTGGCTCTGTTCCAGAGAGGATATGACCAGGTGTCGCTGATGAGACCTCAGCCTGGAGACCAGGTGAGACCGCAGCCGCACGGACTCTCTGTTTATTATTCTAACGCACTGGTTCCCAAACACTGGGTCGGGACCAAGGTTGGGTCGCGGACCAATTTTTATGGGTCCCTTTTTTTTTACATTTTGTTTTTCATTTCAAAACATTTTCAAAAAACATTCCTAAAAAAGCAAAACATTTCATGAATTAAAAACAACCAGTAATTCATGAAGAAATCAATGCAAAATATAATAAATTCCATAAATAAGAAAAGAAAAAGAAAAAAAAGAAAAAGTAGCCCATCTACAGGCTCACAATGCGGCGGGAAGCGACGCTTTGTGAGCTTGTAGATCTGCTATTTTCACTAGTTTGGGTCCCAGGGAGACAATTTCTCTTTTGGACCACAGGCTAAAGAGTTTGGGAACCACTGTTCTAACTTCTAACGCATTCCTGCTTCATCACACAGCGTCATGAAGAACAACAACAACCATTTTACTCACTGTGCTACAATCTGAGAACCCATCGTCAAAAAATAAAGAAAAACAGCGTCGACATTTCCTTCGAATGTCAACAGTCTGTCTCGAGAGACTATACTGTTTCTAAGATACGACAGACGTGTGCCTTATAGCCATAGGCTCTGCTGTCCCCCCCCACACACACCCTCCCTCTATTCAAACCACAACAAACAAGCATGGAGTCATGTAACCGATACTTTACTGGCTTAGAACAGAAGTTCAATGTCTAAAGGAAAAACAAAAGAGACAGAAGAACATAATAGAACTGAGTGGAGGGGGAAACAAGGGTGGCTAGAATGTGTGACAGTCGATTATGGGCACAGACTGCCGCCAAACTTTTTCAGTTAGCTATGGTAGAATTTGAACATGGAGGGCAGTATTTTGCGTGTCTTAAGTACCAGGTCTTATTACTTAACTTAAGACCTGGCGGCGTGGTCAATGCTGTTTGGCCACTCAGAATAGCCAAATGGCATTGACCACGCCTCCAGGTCTTAAGTTAAGTAATAAGACCTAATAATTAGACCACTGACTTTTTTTGCTTTTGTTGTATGTTGGCCTTCAGTTGGTAAATCTTAAAAGCAATGGTCCATAGAAGGACTGGGATTTGAACATAGAACCTGTGTGCTGAGAGTCTGTTTATCAGACCACTACACCATCACTCAGTCTTAGCAGTACTCTTGAAGTGTCTGAGACTCAACAGCTGGGTTCGAGAGAGACGGCAGTTAGTTGACTTGACTGACATTATTCCCCTTTGAGGCTGTTTCTCTGTATCTCTGCAAGGCTTCACTATACCAATACCAAACCCAAAAGATAACAGACTTCTGACATTTGATTAAAATCATCAATGTAAAAGCTTCTTTAAAGGGATAGTTCAGAATTTTTGAACTTAAGTTGTATGAAATACTTGCCATTAATATAGTGGTTGCAACTGTATTAATTGATTGCCCGAGTCCCGTGGTGGGAGTTCTCCTCTGGTTTTGGTGAAATATTAAGTAGTTCCGGTCATTTTGTGGGGGTCACTGGGGGTCATGCATTAAGTAAATTAACTCACAAAACTAATGTCATATTGTTGACCTATTTCTAAAATCGTAGCACAACTTTCGTTCGTCCCTCTATTGTGTCCATATCACTACGCCCAAAATAGTTCCATGTGATAGAGGGGTCAAAGTTGAACGAAAGTTGCTCTAATATTTTAGAAATAGGTCAGCAATACAAATGACGTTAGTTTTGTGAATTATTTTACTTTTAATGCGTGACCCCAGTGACCCAATCAATTAATACAGTTGCAACCACTATATTAATGGCAAGTAAATGGTAAATGGTGCATTTATATAGTGCCTTTATCCAAGGCGCTTTGCATAGATTGTGCATTACATTCACCCATTCACACACACATTCATACACCGATTGCGGCGGAAGCCATGCAAGGTACCAACCAGCACATCGGGAGCAATTTGGGGTTCAGTGTCTTGCCCAAGGACACTTCGACATGTAGACAGGAGGCGCCGGGATTCGAACCGCCGACCCATGGATCATTGGACGACCTGCTCTATACCTCCTGAGTATTTCATATAATTTAAGTTCAAAAATTGTGAACTATCCCTTTAAGTGCAAATCAGTTTACCAAAGCGCTGGACTGTCCCCGCATGAATAAAGACGCATTTTGTTCTTTCTCTCTTTATCTCACATAAAAGCAGCAGGTGTCAGTGAATAACATTGACAGCTCTCAGCAGCGCAGATCAGACACACACACACACACACACACACACACACTGAGTCAATGAGTCAATGAGCCACTGATACTAGTCCTTCTGACAAAGCAGTCATTGTTACAACACAAGGACTACTGTACCCTTCCCTGAGCATGGGACCGTCCAGAATATTGGCCAGAGGGGGTTTTCCGGTTCTCTGTTGAACACATAGTTCGCTACTCACTCACGTCTGTGATTGATGTAACATGAACAAAGTATTACCAATGCTGACATCAGCGTTTTCACAATCAAGCAGCTGTGTGTGTGTGTGTGTGTGTGTGTGTGTGTGTGTGTGTGTGTGTGTGAGAGAGAGAGATGGGAGAGAGAAGCTGGCACCATTATCTAACCTTGACCTCGTGCGCGGCATCTCATAAAAACATAACGCATGTTTACATCATCACATTGGTCGCCATGGCGACACATCTGCTCGGACATAAATGGGTTCATTCTGTCTTTTCTTGGCCGAGACATTATGTCAGATTCATTACGTTACGACATATGACTGTATTATAGTTAATGTGGGTTTGTTCATGGACGTGCACGTATGTTTCCGCTACTGTGTCTGGAGTCCGTTATTCAAAGGATTTTATATAATTGCTGTCAGGCAGAAACCTCTTATCTCCATAATTGAATTTAATTAATCAATGCCCTACCTAGGGCCTACTAGATCATACTACAGCGTCACCCAAAAGTAGGAGATCTGCAAGCTGAAAACGTGGGGTGAATCGACACGCTTTGAGCTTGTTGATCTGCTACTTTTGCTATTTTTGAATTTTAATCCTGAAAAGTAACTGTTTTGCACATATGAGGTTTCCAAGTGACGATATCAATGTCTCATTTGATCTCCCGTTCCATCTTTAGCCGGATTAGTAGTGATCTAGTGTCGAGCATCTAAAAAAATCTACAAGCTGTGCCGAGCATCAAAAATAACACTTCTGCAAGCTTGTATAGATCTGCTATTTTCAGTGCGCGGCACTGGAGCGCAGCCAAGTATAACTCAGGCTTGTCGTTGCTCGGAGCAGGTGGATTTATCTCCGTCAAGGAGGGGACAGAACTTTCTTCCCCCGGTAGTCTTTGTCTGACAGTGTCTCTGGGGGCCGCGTTCACGGAGCCACGCAACAATGACCCAACAACCTCCTTCACGCGCCATTAACTGAGGAAAATAAAACTGCCCTTCTCATGAAGGAAATGAAGGGAACGCAAATCGACTTTTGTCTCGGTGGGGGGGGGGGGGGTGGCTTGCACGGCATCGGTAATGGCCATATCAGACATGAAAAGACCACAATGATTTCTCATTGTGCAACTGATCTGCACAGAGGTAACAATGCCAGGCTGCCGGATTCAGATATTCTAATGAGGACTTCCTCACAATAGCCATGTCAAAAAAGCGAGGAATGCTAAAAAGACATAATAAATTTGGCGCTGATCAGTCCAGCGGTTTGAGAGATTAGCTCCGGACAGACAGACAGACAGACAGACAGACACGCAGAGGCAGGCAGGCAAGCAGGCAGGCAGGCAGGCAGACAGACAGGAAGACACACAGAGACAGGCAGGCAGGCAGGCAGGCAGACAGACAGGAAGACAAGCAGACAGGAAATCACAACACATGTTGCGAGATCTGCTATTTTTTATGAATTAAGTCTAACTTATTAGACTGCGTGTTTTTCGGTTACACCAATTGCCATTTTTGCCATCATTCAGAGAGACACACAAATCTTCCATAGGCCAGTCTCCTACACAGACCTAGCACGCCGTAAAGGACACAGCCAGAGAGCAATAAAATATTATAGCCGGATGAAGAATTGCAACTAGATCACAGAAAGTATCATCAATTTTTATTTTATGCTCTGAATTATGTAATACAGATGACTCCCGCTCAGGGACAGCCGATGTAAACTAGCTTATATACTGTAGTTATACTGGTGCAATATATTTAGTGTGCCTTGTCCCTGTCTCATAAACAGACAAATGCATAAAATGCAAGAAGAAATTAATAACATGAATCAGATCTCTTAGTCTGGATTGTTAACGACTTAAGGCAAAATAGATGTGAAAATAGATGATCTACAAGCATCGTGACACATTGTGAGCTTGTAGATCTGCTAATTTTGCTATCAAAATTAATACAATTATTCAAAGATAATTGTGATTATCTCAAATAATTACTATTGGGTGATTATGTAATAATTGTGACAGGCCTATACCTGGCACTGTGACAATATTTGAAAATCTGAAATAGCGTGCCAGGGTTAACCACTTCATATGGAGTCCCTCAGGGCTCTATACTAGTGTGTTTTCTGTTACTGTGGGGAAAGCTTTTTCGGAAAATAGCCGATCGACAAGCAATTTTCAGAGAAACCGTTCCCCACAATAATGTAGTTTAGTCAGGTATTAAAGTGTGCATATCATATTTTATCTTGGCGTTCGGCTCTGCTAAATCTCCCTCCCTGCTCGGCACAATTAGACAGCCATCATTAAACATTAAGAGCAGGGAGATAGATATATACAATAACAACCCCCCCATGGGGAACAGAAATAGCAGAGCCCACCGGTGGTGCTGGGGTGGCGGTGAGAGCAAACTTAGGAACGCAGGAAGAATGCAGTCTTAAGTGAGCTTAAATACCCCGGCCAATTGGTCAGCTGGACTGCCACATCAGCGTATGACATGTGGGCCTTGCATGACACTGAATACATACACCCACATAGTAATGCAGTAGTTCTGACTGAACTAACTCTGCAAGCTCTCGTATCATCTATAATGTAGTCAAGGAGCAGTTCAGGAACGTTCAGGAACATACCCCTATCTGTCCTCGGCCTGCATTGTCACAATGCCAAAATACTTAGCATTCATTTAACTATGGACGTAATGAACTTTGAATTTGTTGCTTTACAACCCGAATCTGCAAATGGCCGTCAGCAGGAGAGCTGCCACTTTCTGCCACACTCAAAGTGTGTGCGTTTAATGCGTGCGTGCGTGCGCGAGCGTGTGTGTGTGTGTGTGTGTGTGTGTGTGTGGCTGTAGTGCGTGTGTCAGCCCTCCAGAGCGAGCATCACATAAACAGATGGGGAGTTGAAAGGCCACGAGCCGCGTTGTGACAGAAGACATTCCCTCCTATTGTCCCCAGAGCTGATGCCCCCCCCCCCTGTCTGTCACACAGCACTAAACCATCACCATTCTCCTTAGCTGTCTCCCTCTCTCTCTCTGTCTGTCTCTCTCTCTCAAGACTGAAAAATGCTCATTTATCCTGATAGTTAAGTAGCTAATTCTGCTGCAATGTGTCAGAGTGGGTACATGTACACTAAGCCTTCATTATGCCTCGTTAACACTTTACAGTAGTTGCATGTTGGTGTGTGCGTCCAACAACTTTAGTGTGTATTGCTGTGCTTGCCCTGTAAACGCGCAAAGCAGGAACATGCGGCTTAATGGTAATACTATAGACCTATATGATCCCACAGGGGAATTTCAGTTTTCAGCTCCGCCTGGCTCAAGTGGTCAGACGTGAGCGTATACAGTACGTACAGAGGGGAGCTGTTAGGGGCTGCAGGATGTGTCCTGCTCAGGGACACCTCCTCACAAAGGCCTGGGGATTTAAACCTGGGACCCTTTTGTTTCCCAGGCAGCCTCTCTAACCATTCAGCTAGCTATGCATTGGTTTGTATTGATGCATGGCATGTGCATGTAATGGCTCATTTTTGACAACCAGCAATGTCCGTGTACACCTACAGTATGTGTTCACCTATGTATGTGTTCACCTATGTATGTGTTCACCTATGTATGAGCACCAGTATGAGTACCAGTAGGGGCGCTGTTGTGCCATGCAAAACAGAGAGAGAGAGAGACAGTGCTGACAGACTGTTGCCTGCTAATGAGAGAGAGAGAGAGGAGGGGGGGGGGGGGGGAGAGAGAGAGAGAGGGGAGTTGCACCACTCGGTTCACACAGGTGTGATTTTTCTGTTGAGGACGACAAACGCCTCCGTACGTCTCATCGTCTCTCCCTTCCGTATAGTTCTCCCCCGTTTGTGTTGACTGCTGTGGTGAGCCATGCCTGCGTGTGTCTTCTCGTCAAAGAACATAAAGAGAAGCGGTGCAGAGGGAGCGCCCCGAATTATATTATATATAGGGGGGTTAATAATAAACAAAGTGCCAGGAGGGTGAGAGATGCATAGAGCTGCAGCGGCACATTGTGTAGAGAGAGAGAAACTCTGACCATGACAAGTGGCTGCTGACCTGCATCACATCATGACGTCACATCAGCGCTACAACGTGGCTTCAGTACTCGTGTGCAGACAGGCGGATAAAGCTTTAAGGCCTATTCATAGTCTGGATTTTCGGTGGTAAGGTGACCACCGCTCCGGTGGTGCGCTGACCACCGGAGCTGAAATAACGTTGAGCGGTGGTGAGTAAAAACAGAGAGAAGGGCTGGAGCGGTGGCGGTGGTTTGCTCTTCACCGCGGCTCGTGACGTCATGTTGTAGTTCGGTGGTCACCCCACCACCGTAAAACCAGACTATGTATGAGCCTTTACTCTGAGACCTCCACCTATACTGGTACGTCTGGTGACGTGTAGCCTCGGAAACCCAGACGTTTTTATTTCCAGGGAGGAACAAATAAGTCTAGGTCCGAGTCCACTTCAATTCGGCATAGAGTAGCGCAAACGTCGATCACTCTCTGCTGATTTCTGATCGTCTGCACCTTTGTTAAATTGAAGCACACATGTACACACACACACTCCTCTCTCTCTCTCTCTGTCGCTCTAATTAATCAGTATCATGTCGCGCAGCTGCCTATGCCATAGAAAGCATAGGTGGACCCCAGGCTAGGTGACGTAACAATGTGGTGGCCAGAACAGAGGAGAAAACCTTTTGCTAACAAACGTTATTGGCCTGCAACAAATCATATCACCGTCCCACAATACGTTGGTTCTGCACTGCAGTTACTTTTTTTTTAATCTTTTTTTTTTTTTTTTATGGTTTGCAGTTTTAGCCTCTACGTTAAATGTATAGAGGAATGTAGATATCACCAGACACATTGGTATTTGTGGAGGCGTGAAGTATTCACTACTCAGATGGTCTGGCTGTGTGAGACTCATTTAGCTGCAGATGTTGTTGTATCATGTTTATCTCTCCCCTGCTTGTCTGTTGCTGCTCTCTTCCAGCATGTGATTGAATTCAAATGAGCTTTATCGGCGCATGAGTATAAAGTCAAAGTATGTACATTTGGAGAAATACAGCATTTGCAAAGAAAACTAAACAAAAAACGAAGAAAAAAAACCTGGTGAAAGTATGTACATTTGGAGGGATGCAGCATTGTGTAAAGTAAACAGCGCGCTCTCTCTCTCTCTCTGTTATTCATGGGCTTGTTGTGTCTTCATTCAGGCCATATGTGTGATGGTGGAGGCCTGCTTGCAGTCGGCCTCGTATTCATGAGGCTGTGCTGTCATTGTGTCCATATGTTCCCTCCGGTGTTCACTGCCGTGGCTCTGCTGCTCACAAACTGGGCCTTTTCACTGCGGCCCACTGACACAGCTGGAGCGACCCCCACCTCCAGCCAAGCAATCAATTACACACACACACACACACACACACACACACACACTACACAGGATGAATGGGCCCTCCTCAGTCACAAAACCCTAGCGCTGCCTGGCCCCTCTTATTATTATGGCCCCTGTGTGACTTTAGGGCCTCTGGGTTTAATAAGGTGTTAAATCAGACCACCAAGGGTCTAACCCTCCATTCTACACACTGACTGAGCGCAGCTACCACTTTTGTGTACGTTTTGAATGTGTGTGTGTGTGACTGTGTGTGTGTGTGTGGGGGGGGGGTCTAGAGGGAACAGAGAGGGTGCAGAGAGAAGAACACTATCAATGAGGACAATAAGAGAAGAGAACCATTTTCCCCTGACTTGTAAATTATGTTAAAAGCTGCGAGGCCCCCTGTTAACCATTGTGTGTGTGTGTGTGTGTGTGTGTGTGAGTGTGTGTGTGTGTGTGTGTGTGTGTGTGTGTGTGTGCATGTGCGTGACGAGCACACACACACACACACACGCAGTGTGTGTGTGTGTGTGTGTGTGTGTGTGCTCTAAAACCAGCCTTTACATTCCAGCCACAATAAGACACATAAACCACTTTGTGTTGTGCATCAAGAGAGGGACAGAATGGATGAGGCTCCTATAGGAGAATGCTAACATCGTCGCAGTCGGAGAGCACAAACCTCCTACCTCCATTATATTCTAACGTATTGTGTGTTTCTTGGTACATCAACGCGCTGCTAGATCACACCACAGCGACAGACAAAAGTCTCGCCTGAAAAAGTAGATCTGCTGCTTTTGCCGTTTTTGAACTTGAATCCTGAAAAGTACGTTTTGAGGTTGGACAGAGACCATACTGTAAGTGATTGTGTATGCGTGTGTGCACGACGTGTGAGTGTGTGTGTGTGTGTGTGTGTGTGTGTGTGCGTGAGATAACATTGTCCCAGTTGGTCTTTGCTATAGCAGCATGATGACCATTGTGGTGCAGGTGTGGACCTTAACACAGAAACGGCTCTGTGTGACTTGTTGGTACACACAGGCCTCTGTCATCAGAGCTGGGCACGTTGTCACACCATCCACTTTGGCTGGTGCTTCTAAAGAAGCTCTCTCTCGCATGAGCACGCGCACACGTGCGCACACGCACACGCACACGCACACACACACACACACACACACACACACACACACACACACACACACACACACACACACACACACACACACGCACACGCACGCACGCACACACAGATACATAACGTTAGCATAGTCCTGCGTTCTGAAGCCTGATTATGGCTTGCAGGAGGGTTTGGTGCCGATAGCGTGTTGGTGTCGCGTTGCTTCTTACACTCAATTTAGCCGATCTACACATGAACAAAGCGGTGCGTTGTGAGGTGTTGCGAGCTTGTAGATCTGCTATTAATGGCCTATGGCCTCGTAACTCTGTGTGTGTGTGTGTGTGTTTGTTTCAGGGTCGCTGCATACAGTTCCAGCGGGTGAAAGCGGAGGGGTCCACGGCGGCCCGGCCCCCTCCCCCTCCCCTCCATCCCTCCCCTCCTCCTCCTCCTCCTCCAGAACATCAACCACTGGTGCAGACCCCCTCCTCCTCCTCCTCGGTCCCCCGGTCCAAACCCCCTTCCAGAGGCCCCCGGACCACGCCGCCCCCTCGAGCCCCCCCGCCCGTGGCCCGCCCCCTTCCCCCTGGTCCGCCCCCGACCCGCACACCCCCGGGGGGACCCCCGGGACCCCCTCCGTCTCGACCCCCACCCAGACTCTGATGAGAGAGAAGAGAATAAGAGAAGGAAGAGAGAGGGCGTCTGAAAGGGGCCAAAATGTCAATTCTTCACAACTGTCCCCCCACCCCACCCCCCAACGTCACGACTCCCCTTCTTTCCCAAAAAAAATAATGAATCTCCTGAAACAAGCCAGGAGCAGTTATTATGACTTGTTGAAGCTCTGTGCTTTGTTGCTGGACAGCAAAAAAAATGAAAAAGAGAAAAAAATGAAAAAAGAAATATATATTTAAATGTAATATCTAAATCAGCTACTGAGTTTTATCCGGAAAAAGAACATTTGAGTTTTTTGGCACATGTCATTGCCAGAGCTTGTTTTTGGTTCACACGATAACCTCTTCCATCCACCGCACTTTCATTGCACGAGGCTCACATGGGACTGTGATTTTTAAAAGTCATGGATTTGGTTGTAAAACCTTCCACATGCAGTGGTGATGAGTGAACCGAAATGAGCGCTCCCCCATTCCCCAACACGTTCAGCATGGCAATGGCACCGACATAGGCTACATTCCGCTGTTTTACAAAACGTTATGACAGAGCCAAGCATGTACAGCATGCTATAATAGTGTTGTTGGTGAATTCTTCCCGCAAGAAAATGTCAGTGTAAATGTGTGAGGAAAAAGTCACGTGTCAGCGCCGGTGTGTTGTAGATGAAAGTTGCAGCTGTGGTGTGTCGTGTCTGAGTAATGCTGAGTCATGCTTGCCATGTTTTTATTTTAGATTTTCAAGTGCTTGACAATGGTAAATGAGAATGTGATGATTAAGACGGGGGAGGTTTTGGGAGATTGAATGGTCATTTCAATGTTTCGAGGGTACTGCAATGTGAGTTAGTATGTTTAAGAGGCTGTGCTGGATGCAACAGTAGAGATCAAACTAAGGGACATGGACCAAAGCAGCCGCTTCCCTCAAATGCTATCTGGGAACCCCTCAGCCAAAAAAGGGGGAAAAAACAGTGCCCTCTGCTATTTGTTTCCTCCAAATCGGTGCTTGAGAGATTAACACAAATGTAACCAGTCCATTAGGGCTACAGTTGTGTACTCTCTCTCAGTTTAACACGGAGAATTTTACTGTGTATGAAATAGGAAGGAACAGACACAAATCATGCTCAACTGTAGTGTTAAAAATACAGTGTCACAACTGCGGGGCAGTTTTTCATATTTAATTTATTTAATACCGGCCCAATTTGCTTCCAATTTCTGTTCGGTCAAATGCCTTTAATTGACTTCTATTCATAATATTTTGGTAGCTCAGTGATTAGAGAGGGACATACGGTACCTGTATAATGGGTGGAGGCAAGTTAACCACATAAACCCTATTCAGGGGCAAAAATAGTCAAACCTCCAAATCTATGTGCTCAACATTGTCGCTATTGTAAAGGGAAATACTAGCAAACTAGTATAGAGCCCTGGGGGACCCCAGATAGCTAACGTACAAAAGGTTTAAGTGGTTGCTTGCTACTTATTTGTGGGTTTCTTTTTTTGTTTTTACTTTTAAAAGTATGATATTTTAAGGGTTGTATTGTTGGGGGTTCTCCCGTACAGGCCATTTACTGACTGAAATGATCATTTGCATTATTTCTATATTAAGTCTATTGCGTCTCTGTTTTCATTAAAAAAAAAGATTTTATACTGTAAACTGTGAGGATTAATCTATAGAATCTAAGAATGCAGACGTGTTGAAAATAGTTATTTGGTGGTTCTTCGCAGTGGTATAGCAATGGTTCTCAAACCTCCCAAATAAAGGCCTATGCATTTGGACACGGACCCCCATCTGTTTGTGCCAGGGACCCCCACAAGATTTGTGTTGCTAAAATCTTTCTAAAATCTTATATATTGTTTTGATAAAACATTTCTATACTTTTTATCCCTTTTGGTGTTAGCATTATGTTATGCTTTAGCTATTGAATAATCGAAGAACCACTGACATAGAAACATAGAAAACTGTCACGATGTCCAAAATGGGTTAAAAGACACACAATCCCAGGGGGGCACTAGTGTGGTTGCAACTTCTCCAGGTTGCTTCATACCAGGGGTTGTGTTGCTCGTCTACTCCCAACACATACATTCTTCCGCTTGGTGTGGGCACCTCTAATGGTTGTAAATAGGATAATTTGACGGGTGCTACGTATATTTAAATACATGCTATATGGCACCAAGAGGTTCCCCCAAAGAACCACTTGGTGCTTTCTAGCACCTTGGTTCAGGGTCTATATATATTATAATAAGGGAAAATTAGTGAAATGTGTGGAAAATCTGGGCAAAAAATGCTTACCACTAGCTTTCTTCACAGATGAGTATCATGTGTTCATAAAGGTGTCTACTATAACATATAGATTTGTTCCAACCCAACTCCCTTGGGAAACTTTGTGACAGCTGCTGAAAGATGGGGTACCATTATCAACCAATATAAGGCAACAATTTCCAAATTTCATTATACTTTAAGTAGCATGTGCAATGCCCATAGCCGTCATCACAAATGTGATGAGCTCAGCACATTTGGACACATTTGGGACGAATTTTGTATTTCCATGCAAAATTAATGCTTGGAATGGATTCAGCATCATGAAAACCCCAGTTTGACATGGCTACTTAAAGCATAATGACATTTAGGGAATTTTGCCTTGTTAATGGTACCCCAACTTTCAGCAGCCGTCACAAAGTTTCCCAAGGGAGTTGGGTTGGAACAAATTTATATATAGTATAAGTTATAGTAGACACCTTTATGAACAAATGTGTGAAGAAAGTTTTGCTAATTTTCTCTAACTAATAGCATCTTTAAATTACAGAACACAAGCGGTTGTATGATTCATGTATCTATAAATTGAATAGTTTCCCCCATACAATGTCATCTGCGAAGAACTCAATTTACAAAGTCATAGTACTGCAGTTCTGCTGCCAAGCACAGTGTCAATGCAACAGAGAAACCAAATGACACGTTTATTGGCTGTTGTATAATATTATGGGATGCAACATTGGTGATGGAATGTTTTTTTTCTTCACTTTAATAGATCTTCTTTAATCAGACTAATTACTCTTTTCAGCTGCTGTCCGGATGTGAATAATCTAGCCATGACTTTTAAGAGATTGCCTGCATTATAAATCCTGAGTTGCAAAACTTAATTGGCGCATTGAGCTGGTGTTAAAAGTTGTATGCAGCTATAGCAGCACATCATTCATAACGCAACGTTCTACAGTGCAATGGGCGGCAGGCCTGGGAATGTTCCACGACAGGCCAGGAGCACATCTGCTCTCCTCTTCAGAACAACCGTCTCTGACAGAGAACTTAGTCACACAGGACGTCCGGTAAGGTGGTCATGTGCGCATGTGTAGCAACCCATAACGGGACATTTCGATCTGGTGGATCTGCCATTCTTTGATGGCCTACTTTCGTGAGACGCTGTAGTAGCATGATCAAGTAGGCCATTCGTTAAAATATTGAGATAGAAGGTTCTGCCCAACAGCAAGGGCATACAAACAGAAATAGAAAGTGAACATATCCGATCTACAAGCTCACAACTCGCGTTAAAGGTTGTTGTGCTGTGAGCTTGTATTTTCACTATGCATTGTACAATAAAGTATACAGGGCATACAAGGGAATGGAACCTAGGCTGATTTTTGTTGTTTTTTCTGTTTGAATTAAAAGTTAGTAAGCAGTGCAGCTAATCAAAATAAATATATATACGAGTATGTTAGATTTAGATGTGCCACTATTCATTTGATTAATAGTGGCATTCCTTACATTACAGTGTAATATATAAGATCAGTCTTATGTAGCGGTTTATTTTTTGTGTAGTTTTTAAGCTGAACCAGGAAACAAACTACAAAATTAAACAAAGGTTTTCATCATCCCCATTCGTATTACACTTTCAGAAGATCACGTCGAGACAAGAACACCTGAACTATTGTTTATTGCCTGTATTTCCATAACAAATACTGCACCATCATGCAGGAAAATTGTCTTGAATCCACTCAAGAGACCTATGAAGCAGTCTATAGTGTCATCTAGTGGTCAAACAGAGCAATAACATGAGCGCACACGGTATCATAATAGTCTATACACTTTGACCAAGATACATAAATACATATGGACGTTAAACAGACGGTTAAGTACCATCCACAGAGTGTATACATTGACCGACACTGATTCGACAAGCGTGTTCAATTTACGGTCGCGCGGTCATCTGTCAATATCTTTGATTTTGTTTTGGTGACATTCAACAGGGTCACTGGCAAATATTTGCTAACTTCATTCCACGCAGTCAAGATGTTACTTTGTCCATTTTCACCTGTAGACAAGACACGTAATGTCTCTCTCACACACTCACTCTCTCACACACACCCCAGGGCGTACTTGTATGTTTACATTTCAGAATGTTCATGAGCAGTTTGATCACGCCATCACACACAATGAATCCAGAGACATCCACGAGACATCTTGTGCTCCTCAGGATCTCCTCTTGTTCCTCTGCACTTTCTTCCCGGAGCCGGAGCGCGCCCCCTTCTGGGCGCCCCTCACCATGCCCTTGAACTGCCCCTGCAGCTTGGCTCGTTTCCTACACACGCGCACACAGGAAAGAATGAGCTCTCTATAGCAGTGGTTCTCAAACCTTTTCATGTCGAGGACTCCCAAATGGACACTTATATGCCAGGGACCCCCCATAAGAGAAGTTTGTACGGCTCTTGCACAGTCATTCTCAACCATTTTAATTTCAAGGACCCCGAGTTTGACATGCATTAGGTTACGGGCCTGTTTGGTTCCATTTGTACAGTTACAGATCCCCAATTGGAACCATCTCAAGGAAAGGACCCCTGGGGGTGTCCCCGGAAACCACTTTGAGAACCAATGCTCTATAGCCGATCTACAAGCAACACTTGTGCGACACTCTTTATATGAGTATTGCATACATTTTTGAAAAGCCATACAAAGTTGAAATGATGGAGGACAGCAACGTGACCATACCTGCGGTTGAGCGTCTCCTTCTTCAGAGGGATGTATGCGTACGGGTCGACCCGGCCGCTCTTCTTTACATCTCCCTTCCCCTTCTGAAAGACACCCAGGGAAAGAACACACTTAAAACTGCAACGTGTCATTTATCCCATTCTGTTATAATTTAGCTATTTTTGAAAAATCGTGAAAATATTTATTTCAGAAAACTGGAGGATTTAGAAGATTTTATTTTTAGGTCAGACCTAAATGGGTTAATACAACATAACTACACTGCTGTGTCAACTTGCCAAAAGAACAATAGAGCAAATAGACAATCTACAAGCTCAAGTGAGCTTCTAGATCTGCCATTTGAGCTATTTTTGAAATGTTTGAAAGAAATAATGGGTTTATCACCACAGTACCATATTCTGGTCTATAAGAAGTATGATATTTGATTTTGTCCATATTGCCCAGCCCTTTTGTGTGTGTGTGTGTGTCACCTTAGACTTGTAATCTGCTCCAGAGTCTCGGCCTCCCAGGGGTCTGTGGATGCCCGAGCCTCCCGCTGAGTAAAGACAGGACACCATGAGGACAACTAACACACCATCACTTTGCAGAGTAACATTTTGTAGGTTTCTTTAAGTATTCATCATACCCGAATATTTAGGCCGAGGTTCAACATCCATGTCGTCATCAAAGTCGCCATCTTTGTACTTCCTCTTCTGGATTTTTTTCTGAGAGGATTAAAAAAAAGAAAAGGTGTGAATAAAGGCGGAGTAATATTTATATTATATTATTTATAAGCACCATTAAAAAGTCTAATATGAGCTGCAAGTCAATACGATCAAAGTACTCACACTCTTGATCCCAGCCTCGCCCAGGATGTCATTCAATTCTTCTTTGTCATCTGTGGAGGGTACAGTCAATGTCACACAGCTGCACTACATTAAGACTACGTTCACTCATTCATTTGTCACGTCGTGGCGCGCTATGAGCTTGTAGGTCTGATTATTTTTTTTTATCGTGAAAATGCTGCACAAATTCTTTCAGAAGACTTTTTTTTCTTTTTCGATGTCAGGTCTAAATGGGTTAACAGTTTGACTGTTTTACACGCGTAACCCGCATTTTAATCAACCCCCCTTCACTGCAGAGATTGTTGTATTACCTTTAGAGCATACGCTGAATTATTTGGGCTTTTAATCCGTAAAAATCGAGCGAAAAAAGCTTCCTCTGTTTGTTATGAACGACCGCACCACCCGCCATCTTGGTACACCCGGAAGACGCAGCACAGGAGCCTCCTCCATGAGGCGTTGAACCCCATTCGTTTGCATTGGCCTCAATTTCCCAGAAGCCCTAGCAGCCCACAGCATGTGACGATTTCCGGTTTCGTCATCAAAACGAATGCATCTAGTCTCTATCTCTGCGACGAAGACGGAGTTTCTTTTTATTTATTACATTACGGCGGATTAAACACATAAAACAAAAGGCGGGTCTGTCGTGTATGGCAGCGACAATAACCTGGAGTAATCCATTCCCGGCACGGAAACCGTTTTAAAATCAGCCTCCTAAATGGGTTAAAGCAAAAACACAACGACTGAAATATTTGTTAGGCCAAGTCCCGATCTGTGATTTGTGTAATTAAAACGATTGCCTAAATTGATGTGTATAAAATTGGTTGTCCCGATCCGATCACGTGATCGGAAATCGGGGCCGATCACGTCATTTTAAAATGATCAGAATAAAAAAAAAACATGATCGGGACATCCCTAATTATAATTACTAGAATGGTGCCCGGCTATAGAGCTCAGAGTCGGTAACGAAGTTGGAGATCCATGCCCCACCCGGCTATACAATACCCGTTGTACGTGTGTCAGAGTACCCGTTCAAGCCATCTGTCTGTGTCCCTTTTATGCCCATATATGGATCTGTCTCTCTGTGTCCCTTTATTCCTATATATGGAGTTCTGTGTCAGGCACGCCCAAATTTGGATTGTTGTGCCAGCTCCAGAGCCCGGGCAGAGGCCTTTTGTGGCGGTTCTGGACAACCGTGGGTCTGACCGCCTCGACACCGGGCTCTGCACTCCCTGCGGGGGTGTGGAACGCGTGTGTCGAATTTGAAGTCGGTGGGGCGAACGGTTCTTGAGTTACGTGGATTACAGCCATACATACACGCATACCTACAGAGAGACGTGGGGCATTTATAGATTTAAACTGGGCTTTTATGAAATATCCCAGATTCTCAGTAGAAGATACTTCTGAACATGCATTCCAATGCTGGTTTGACAGACTCAAAACATTCTTTAATCTTAAAAAAACGTATGTTGTGAGCTTGTAGACTGGCTATTTTGGGTGTGCGACATCCGGATGCTTTGCATCCCTGGGGCATTTTGTGAACAGCCATGATTCTAGGTCAGGATTCAGGAATCAAGACTGTTTTCTTTACTTTCTTCGTTATTGGCTTTTCTACTTATGGTCCCCAAAACTGTTTCACAGACAGAGCAGAGATGTACGAGACAGACGGCTGCAGCCTACCGTCATCCTCAGATTCCTCACCTTTATTCTTGTCATCGTCGTCGTCTTCTGTGATGATCAGCTTTCCATCTGACGACATCTTGAAGCCATGCTGGACTTTGGCAATCTTCTTCCCTACTGGGTTGGTGGCTGAGAACACCATAATCACGTTAACAATCACATGACCTCTGTTCATTGTAGTGCAATGCTCAACCTCGGCATATCAAACAACACTCAAACAACACTAAAAACCTCAGTGTTCATTTAGAGTCCAGATAAAACATCGTCTAACTTCAGCATCATGACACATCTCAGAGCGAAACGGGCTAGAGAGGCGGGGCATAATGTTGAGCGGAATTTGTTGAAAAGTTGTCGTAATTACTATTAACTCCTTTAGCGCTACCTAGTGTTAGCATGCTCACACTGCCGATATGCCGCCCGTCTGCTCCCACTCTACGGAGCATCTACGTTTATAAACGTACATGGCACAAAAATAATTAAAAGTTGAACATTGATTGATGGCTCATGGGTGGATGTCCTTATTGGTTGAAATTGGATGGCTCAAGCACATGCCATATTTTATTTGACCACAACAACACATACATTTGATTTTGGACTTTGTTTGAATACAAAGAAGTCGCCTTTTTTCTTTCTATCTTCCATATAATGTATGACTGGCATTTGAACTATGATTTGAACCATGTAGAGAGAAGGCAAAACATGACCTATAAATGTACCCACGAGGATTCATTTTTACACTCTCCTGGGTGTATAGGTAGTGAAAGGGAAAATAAAGTACGTTTGAGTTGAAATTACGTCAATAAACCTTGAGAGATGTCCTTACCCAGAACTCTGTGGGACGACTTGGGGTCCAGGAAGTTGAGTGGTTCGTCGGCCTCTCCTTCTTTCAGCCAGGCCTGGCCCTTGGGCTGCTTGGTTACTTTTTTCTTGCCCTTTTTCACCTTCCCTTCATCGTCCGACATGTCACTGTCCGAGTCCGCCAGAATGTCCTCGATGCTGACCATGAGGGGGACAAAGGGAATTGACCATATGCACGACACGTGGCAAACTGATTTGCATTGATGTGCATTTGACTGCCCCCATCAGAAAATATATTGTGCCAGGGACAACTATATGAGAAAATTTGTTAACATTTGCCATCATTTAAAGTGCAAATAATATGCATTTTAAAACTGCTTTTAATATTTAATATCATATTGTCTATGTCCCTCAAACTTATTTCTAATGGTTTGAGCCTCAATCACCACTGATAACCAGTCCTTGTCATTTCTTTCTGGACTTTGAAAGCAGTTTTAGCTGCAGTACCACAATGTCCTGAGGTGGTGTGGGTGCTGATATGCAGATTATTTAATATTTGAGTCATTATAATATTGATGCTAGATAAAACCAGGCTTATTTCCAATCCATGTCAGCTTGGAAAATCAACAATGGTGGACATTGTAAACAATATGGAAATGCAAATTTGGAACTGAAGACTGAAGAGGAGGAGGAATTATACAAACTACAAAGTAGGGTGACATTGATGACATCACGATGAGGACAAAATCAGTTGAGCTGTTCCTGCGAGCAATTTCCATTAAAGCACGTGATATGATATGAAAGCCTGATTGTTCAAAATTGGTTATTTGTGGGGATAGAAAACACTTATGGGAGCCCCAAAAACACAAAAGAAATTGAATAAGTAGAATTAGAAGAGTTATAGGTCCTTTAAATACATAACCAATTTACAAGCATCTACAACGCTTCCCATAGCAAAGCATTGTAACCTTATAGATCGGTAACTATTCCTCATTTAGCTGGGGACCCCCCGGAACCCCCTCAAGGACCACGGCTTCAGGCCAAGGCACAGTGTCCTAACCTCTGGGTCTTGGCGTTAGGCATGTCGTTGTCCTGGTCGCTGTCCTCGTCGTCCTGCTGCTCGTCCACCTGCCTGCGTCTCTTGGTGCGAGCCTCGTCCTTCCGGATGTTCACCAGCACCTTGTGGTGCTCTGCAGGCAGCATGCTCTTCACCAGCTCAAATCTGCATCACACACACACACACACACACACACACAGTGTAAAGGCTCATACATACTCCAGTTTTTGGTGATAGCTTATCACCGCAGTGTAGTTTTTAAAGGGTTGGAAAACTACACCATTACGTCAGTCGCGGTGATGAACAGCTATCACCGCGGACACAGACCCATCTCTCTGTTTTTACTATCAGACAAGTCTTTTCACTCTGGAGCTATCACCCCGTTCACTGATTGGTCTAGAAGTAGGGTAAACCACAGGGAGGCGGGGTCAATCCTTAAGGACATCACCGCGAGTGTATGATGACCTCAACTCTTATCACCGTTTTAGGTGATAAGCTATCACCTAAAACTGTGATAACCTATCACCAAAAACTGGAGTATGTATGAGCCTTAACACGCATTCACACAGGGCTGTCACCAATCACGAAATTATACTCGACTAATTGTCATGAATAATAAACGTTCAGTTCTCTCAACCTCACCAACTCGAAAAGGCTGCTCTCTACATGACTATATGCAGCGAACACACAAAGAAATGTGTTTAGTCGAGGACAGCTCCACTCACCCAAACTTTCTGATCAACTTGGTGAAGACGGTCTTAAGTTTGACCCTGAAGTGTCTCCTGATGTCCTCCTTGATGTTTCCAATGCCCTCCATCTGAGAGAGAGAGAGAGAGAGAGAGAGACCAACAATTAGCCACTGGGAACAGTCACTGACAGCCACAGGAAAATAACCGGCTAAAATAGCCGATCTACAAGCTCACAGCTTTGAGAGCTTGTAGATCGGCCATTTACGCCGAAGAGATTTGGCGTAGATAGACAAAAATAATTGCACCTGTGCGAACTTAGCGGTGCAACTATACTTAAATTCAATTAATGCACAGTTGTTGACTTAAGCACGAGGGTTGTAAACTTGTAATGACCCCTCCTTCCTGGCCTATGTGTGTGTGTGACCCCAATTAGCTGACTGCTCAGTGTGCAACTGTAGGGGTCAATAGGTCGAGCTACAGACAGACGTACGTACCAGGACAGTGACGTGCGAGGCCAGGGTCTTGGTGTCCATGATGAAGAGGATGACCTTGAGGAAGCCCAGGGCGGCCTTGACCACCTCCCTGGTGCGAGAGGTCATCAGCAGACACACGTTCTGCAGCAGCTGTTCCATGGAGCTCGCCTCAATGGTGTCTGGGTGGAACACACACACACACACACACACACACACACACACACACACACAGGACTGACTCCTACTGGACACATGCAACCACCGCAACCGTGTTCACACGGGCAGATAGAAAGCTACAAAGATTCACAGCATTCACACATTCATTTGTCGCTTTGTATCTGAAGTTGAAGCCACTTTCTATCTTTTTGTAGCAGCTACAAACGACGGATTTTATTTGTAGCTTCACGTCGCTGGGCTTCCATTGAAAATGAATGGTAGACTATCTTTGTATCTGCCCGTGTGAACGCAGCATGAGACTACACACCCCTTCATTGATGGACTGAAGCGCCCCACCGATAATACTCCTTTATTGCCCACCGTGGACTACCTCTACTTTTTAACCACTTAAGCCCCATTTGATTTTATCTCATTCATTTTATCCAATTCATTTTTACTTCCTCGTAAGATGATGTGAAGCGGCAAAAACACACATTATTTTGTAACTTTTAGGTCTGCTATTTTTGAGACAATTGACAAAATGTTTGCCTACAATGACATGCCATCAACCAAATTAGCAAATGGTTAATCATCTTATTCTGCTGTAATTAAAATCCCCACCCTTGGGGAAATAATCAAGTGCAATCAATCAAACAGTCCATCCATCCATGGTAAAATGGAAACAGCAGTGGTCTTACCTTTATACTCGTACACCAGTCGGGTCAATGCTAGGATGGTGCAGGAGATCATGGTGACAGAGCCTGTCAGCCCTGCATACAGCAACACCAGATACTGATCTACAGCATCTGAGAACAAGACCCACATGTTAGCATTCTTTTATAAATTATACCCTTATGCACTAACAACTAAAACATGATGCTGAAATGAATAATCGCCTCTGTGACCTTACTCTTTCACCACTTCCCGTTTTTAAACATGATGTACAATTTACAATTTAGGTATTTAGCAGACGCTCTTAATCCAGAGCGACTTACATTAAGCAAGAACAAAAAAGCATGGGAATACATCACATAAAAAGCATTTATCATGAAACATGCGTAAGCTAAGAAAGTAACAGTGGAATATCTATATAATTAAACTATACATATAAACTATACTATACTATGCTATACATATGTACTATGACGTGCTATGACTACATACAATGCAATTATAGTGCTGTCTATATAACATGCTATAAGTCTGTATCAAATGTGTGATGTGATGTGAGACTAGATATCAGACAGCAGCATCAAGTTTCACTCGCATAACATAGATGATGGAACATTGGAATCGTTACCTTTGGTATTGCCACAGATGCGGACAAATGCTTTTCCTATTTCCACCAGCAAGGAGTAGGCGTTCTTACGAGCTCCAACCGACACCTCCTTGGTACAGATAATCACCTGGAGGAGAAAATCAGTTAACCACTCGGGAGACTTCAAGACACGTGTCAGTTAACCAGTCAGAAGACTTCAAGACACGCGTCAGTTAACCAGTCAAAGAAGACATGCGTCAGTTACTATAACCACACAAGCCCTATTGTATACTTGGTTGTAACCATATCGCATGAAAACGGACAATCTACAAGCTAACACCAGGTTAAAAGTGGCCAGTGGTGGAAAAAGTACTCAAATGTTTTATTTAAGTAAAAGTATCAATACTGCAATGTAGAAATACTCTGTTAAAAGTAAAGATTGTGAGCCTGTAGATTGGCCAAAATGTATATACCGTAGGGCTGAAGAGGTTAATGCATGTGTTGAAATAATAATCAAAATCTACAAAGTAACTAGTAACGAAACATTTTCAAATAATTGTAGTGGATTAAAGATTTTGATACGAGGTGTAGTGGAGTACAATCGGAAACTACAAAATAAATACCTCAAAATTGTACTGAAGTACAGTATTTAAGTAAATGTACTTGGCTACTTACTACATGAACACGACTAGCATGTGTGTGTCTGTAAGGATGTGTACAGTTCGTACCTCTGGCAGCAGCTGCGTGATGAAATCCTTGTGTTGTTCATTGAGATGTTTCACTATGTGGATCAGACACTTCAGTCTGGGCTGAAGTCAGAAGACAGCAATAGAAAGACAACAATTATAAAACATTATCTGCATTACTGCCAAAATGAATCAGATTATCTTGCTACAACGATCATGTGCTCGCGAGCGAGCACACTAGAACCAGCTAAACTCGACTTGTCTTTTCAGGTTTTAGGCCTGGTCATTTTGGGGCGATACCAAAGGGTTGAAAACTGCAGATTTACACCATGGTCACGACGGACCACTGCATGGAAGCTCCAGACCAGAATACTTTCCAACTGTTAAATGAGTCACTGTAAAAGTTAAATAAATCAATATTGAGCAACTGTGGCCCATTTCTTGACTAAAACGTTAGCAGTCTCTTACGCAGGGGGAGTAGACGTCACTATGACAACTAGCTACAATAACAGGGTCCTAAACTGAAGCTTCTGGAGTCGAGTTAGGCCAAACTATGGAATGGAAAAGCATCATAATGTTTAGAGCAGTGCTTCCCAAACCTTTTAACCCATGACCCAAAAGAGAAATTATGCATTCCTCCAGAACCCAACATAGTGAAAATAGCAGATCTACAGGGTCAGAAGGCGTCATTGTGAGCTTGTAGATCGGCAATTTTCACGACATCTTAACCCATTTTGGGCAGGAACACCTTAAACATTATGTTATAATTTTGCTATTTTTGAAAATTCGTGAAAATAAAAGTATTTAGAAGATTTTTTTTAATTTCGAGGTCAGGCCTAAATGGGTTAAACATTTGTTTTCTAATTTATGGAATTGCATAGATTTTTATTTAATTTCTTCATGAAATTACTGGGAAAGAAATGTGTCCTCGACCCACAAATGGGTGCCGACCCAGTGTTTGGGAACCACTGCTGAAGTGTAGGGTGCAGTACGTAGCTCAGACTAGTCATTGGTTCCGACAAACGACAACCAACCTCAAACCCTAACCTAACCATAGCACGGGAGCAGCGCATGTTCGACATGCGGACGCATGTCGGACTAATGCTCCAACTAACATTCCAACTAATGCTCCGTCGGAATGTGTATGCACGGTGGTCGGTGGTCTTACCCTCTTTGCTGGCGACGAGGCGCTCTTCAGGTTAGCCATGAGGATCTGTTTGAGTGACTCCAGGTTGGTGACGACAAACGAGCGGCACTCCTCCCTCTCCCCTCCACACATCTCCTCCAGCACGCGGTACGCCTTCTTCTGCATGCGCGGATCCTTCGTCTGGATGCGATTTAAATGCAAAAGGTCAAGGTTAGCAATGGAATTTGGGGGTTTTGCGGTCCATGAGCTATATGCACAGTTTGCACACAGAATAACTCTTCCTCACTTCCGGGCAAGGAAGCTTAGAGAAGGAAAGGAAATGGTCACATGACTGGGCTGCGCCATGACACTTTCATGGGAGCCAAACTCACACCGGAAGTTCAATGAATACATGGCAGTGAATGCAGCCGGCTGGACCAGCTCATAACAAACATTATTTTGAGATGAGATGAGATGAGATATACTTTATTAATCCCTGAGGGGAAATTTAAGTGTTACAACAGCATAAAGTGCATAGAAACTACTGGACAGACAGAAAAACACAGAACAGACACAAATGACATAATCACACAAGACCAGGACCATATGCCATTTGGGGGGGGGGGGGGGCAGTTCTTATGCCTTTGCATTGAAAAGTCTGATGGCAGTTGGCATAAAAGAGAGTCTGTAACGTTCCGTGCGCATCGGGGGGAGTGTGAGCCTATGGCTGAAATTTTGGAACAATTGAGATCTTTGTCATATAATCGGTTCAGGAATATAAACGAAGACATATCACAGGTTGTTTTCTAATCACTTGCTTTTCGATGTGCACAGAGTGCACAGTATATCATTTTATCGGAGGATCTAAACAGCAGCAGGTATCGTTTCTGGCTCGGAGGTATCGCGAGATTTGGCTGCCAGACAGGAAACGGTGGGAAGTCTTGCGATACTTGGTACGTTCAGAAAGGTACTTTGTGCTCTTTAGATACCATACCTCTATAAAAATTACCCAGTGTACTCATCGAAAAGCAACACAGCAGACAATAATGTGTTGTCTTCTGTTGTTTTCCAGAAGCGATTACTTTACAAAAGGTCTCAGTCATTCAGAAATAGTGTTTGTTCATGAGCTGGTCACTGAGCTCTCATCGACTCCAGTGCATTCCGGGTGTTTTGGGCTTCTTGTTTCGTGTATGTATAGTTTTATTAGCAGTATAACAATTTGCAATTTATGTTTTACAACAAAACTCTTAGGCTTAACCACAGACCACATCCTGCATAAATCTAAAACCCTATAGTAAAAACACATGTCTAATGATGGCGTGGCATTTCTGAGGATCTCTGATCTCATGTTATTGTTGATGATATTATGATTGACTGGAGTCTGCAGTTTCTGGTGTCATGCAAGCCCTCTGTATTGGTTTTCCTGTGCTTTGTATTATTCATTGTATAGCAAGACATTGGCGCATGCACTCAAAATAGCAGATCTACAAGCTCATAGCGCGCCACCGAGTGGCGCACTACGAGCTTGTAGGTCTGCTATTTTTTAAATCGAAGAACGACCGACATAGAAACATAGCTTTTTCAGAAAACTGTCAGGATGTAGAAGACATTTTTAGAATCTGATCTCAGGTCAGAATGGGTTAATTTGACAGGGGAAGCCACTGCAGACCCGTTTCCTGGTTTTAGGACACAGTGTAGAGCCCCGATGCCTGCGTAACTAAACATGTTGGGGAACTGTAGCTTGGAATCCATGGTTACAGATATTTGTGCTGGTTCTTACCTCCAGATAGGGCTTCACCAGCTCATAGGTAGTAGACATGCTGGCCTCGTCTACACAGGGAGCCATGGCGATGATCAGGTCCATGACTGACAGGCTGAGAGGAGAAGCCACGCAGGGAAATGAGAATGCAGATTAAAAAATAAAAATAAAAGAGCATGACCAAACCATTGATAAATATACTGGGGGTCGTACGGTGGGGGTGTCAGAAAACAGCAGATCTACACGACCACTATGTGGCACGTTGCGGTGTGTCGTGAGCTTGCAAATCTGCTATGTTCATAAATAAGAAATAAGGCATTTGGGCTGTTGTCCTACCGTGTGAACTCGGTGGTTCCTGCAGAGACCAGTCTCTCTGTAGCTTTCTGCAGGAAGGTACAGGTCATCTGAGGGGGAAAAGGAATCATGTATTAATGTGAGCACTGTTCACAGCCCTATTAAAAGATAGTGTAGTGCAGGGGTCGGCAACCGGCTCTAGAGCCGCTTGCGGCTCTAGAGCACTCCCCTAGTGGCTCCCTGTAGCATTACAAAGAAATCTATGAAAATGTATAATGTTTATTTTTTCACATTTTTATTTTTCATTTATGGTTTCTGTAGGAGGCCAAACGTGACAGAAACATTCTTAAGTTTCCCAATTTTGTAAAAATGTGTAGAATAAATATTAAGTTTCAATAATGTCAACTAAAATTCGCGTCATAGCATGCGACACACTCGCATGCTGCGCGCCAGACACTATTATAAACAAACCGGTGGGTGTGTGAGGCTGGTGCCTGCTACGCTATGGCTTCTACAGGGAGAAAAAGAAAGATAGCCGACGAAAACAGAGGATTTAACAATTCGTGGACAGACGCTTATGCCTTCACAGCCAATGCAGATGAATTGCCTGTATGCTTAATCTGCAGTAGCCCATGACGCAACAGCAGCCTGTTTTACGCAATCGCAGTCCAAATCCAAACGTGTATATAAACATTCCGATTTCAAATATAAGGTCCTCGCCACATGTGCCACGGGGGTTAGAAATTTGCTGGTACAGTGATTAGCATTGCTGCATCCCGCGTTGTTTAATAAAAAGCATCTTTTCTCAAACGGGGTTGGGAAATCCACAGTTGCACACCGGTTGGGGGCGCGTAGTTGAAAGCCAATGGCAAAATAACAGCTCGGATAAAAATGCTTTTTATTAAACAACGCGGGATGCAGCAATGCTAATCGCTGTACCAGCAACATTCTAACACCAGTGGCACACGTGGTGAGTACTTTATATTTGGAATCTGAATGTTTATGTACACGTTTACAATTAAATGTAGCGATTGCGTAAAACAGGCTGCAGTTGCCATGACGCACCATGGCTAAATCTGCAGTGACAAACTTATCAAACAATAAATAAAACGTGGCAAGCCGTTCACAGACGGTGACTACAGTATATGAAGGAGTCATATAGACGTTGAAGGAGTCATATAGACGTATTATCTCCCGTGTTGCAACGAAACTATAGCAGCAGCCAGCAGTGGTGGAGTTTAAAGCTGCGATCCACTTCTTAAAAGTTAGTTTGCTGACTTTGCTCCCTTCTGCTTTCTTCAGCAGTTCTGCGACTGAAACAGCCCTCTTTCTCTCATTCATGCAAACTTAGCATGCTTTCCCTGGAAATGTCTTTCAACGTTACTTTTTTATTGTTTGATAGCTTGTCACTGCAGATTAAGCATACAGGCAAATACCGATATTGTAAACCTCCCAAAACACGACACACTTGTGTGGAAAACATGGAATGCTCTTCCAGACAATTATGTGAACATGAAGAAACTCGCATTTGGAGTATTATCCATCTTTGGATCAACGTTGTGAGCAGATATTCTCAAACATGAACTACATTAAATCCAAATACCGCACACGCCTCACCGATGAGAGCCTGCAGTTGTGTGTGAAGATTAAAGTGACATTTTACGTGCCCAATGTTGAGAAGCTCTCCAGCGATGTCCACACACAGAAATCACATTAAACGGGTAAGAACACAATGCAAAAAACATGGCATAATAATGGAGGGTGCGTTGACTGCGTTCGGAAAATGCGCACCGGGAGCGCACTCACCTATATTAGTTTGCATTGCACAGTGCGCTCAGTGCGCTATTTCCGAACGGGCCCGTAATGAAAGTTAAACCATAGCGCACTTTTTATTTTGATAGATAGGCTAATATCCACTTGCAGCCCTTTTGTCTTCATTATATAAGCATTTTAAGGCTTACATTTTTTTGCGGCTCCAGATAGATTTTGAATTTTTTTTTTGGTTGAAAATGGCTCATTCAACATCTTGGGTTGCCGACCCCTGGTGTAGTGTGTGAGTGTATGTATTCTTGTATTAGAGAAATAGACATTGTGAGGACAATTTTCCACAAGTATAGTAATACAAATGTGTGTGTGTGTGCGTGTGTGTGTGTGTGTGTGTGTGTGTGTGTGTGTGTGTGTGTGTGTGTGTGCGCGTGTGTGTCCATAGCTGACCTGTGTGTCGGTGATGGTCAGGTAGACTCTAACAGTGTCTAGGACAGCCATCCTACAGGGGTCAGCGTTTTCTCCTTCGGCAGGCGGCTGGCTGTACACGTTGAACAGGATGGGCAGGAAGTTCTTGGAGAAGCGCGCCACCTCAGCCTTCTCTTCCTCTACAGACAGGAAGCACATGGTGATGACAATAGAGACATATAAAGGTAGACGCCTCCTTCGGCTCTGGGGCGTATGTGCAAAAGTGAACATGTCATGTGAACAATAGCACCTGAGCAAAGTGAGTTTTTTTGTATGTTCCACACACTGGTAACAAAGTGTTTGTGAGTTGTGAATGAATGTGAATGCATACAGTAGGTGTGTATATGTATGTACATGCATGCCTACGTGTGTTGCAGCTCTTGTTGATGATGGTGCGTAGGGCCTGGCAGATGGTGAGCCTCAGGTCGGGCCGTTCGTTGATGGTCACGCCCAGGGTCCGGGCCACGCCTTTGTAGGACTCCAGCACGTCCACCGCCCCGTTGCAGAACCCAGGCAGCATGGTCCAGAACTGACAGAGGGACAGACGGAGAGCCATGACACCTCCAACCACGTGATATAGCTGCTTAACCCATTCTGACCTGAGATCAGATTCTAAAAATGTCTTCTACATCCTGACAGTTTTCTGAAAAAGCTATGTTTCTGTGTCAGTCGTTCTTCGATTTTTCAAAAATAGCAGACCTACAAGCTCGTAGCGCGCCACTCGGTGGCGCGCTATGAGCTTGTAGATCTGCTATTTTTAAATAGCTAAAGCATAACGTAATGCTAACACCAAAAGAGGTTCCTGCCCAAAATGGGTTAAGACCCGAGGACCTGGTTCTACAAATGTCTTCTAAAATCAGAACAGTTTTCTGAAGACCTGAGCTCACCTGCAGCTGTAAGGTGTGGTAGACTTTGGCCTCCAGCTTCTGCCCCGCTTGTTCCAATGCTTCAGCTACAGCACAGATCAAAAGAAAGAAAACTAGAATCTGACCGATGTCACAGTTTTAGGTGAGTATATTAAACTTCAATTCATGAAGAGGACATTTAAATTAAACTGCAATGAACATGCAAAAATGCACATAATTATGAACTTTTAAACTGCAATTTCTAGCATACTGGCAGCACAGGCATCAAAAAATAAAAGCTTTTTTGTTCATTATACTAAAGGTTCATTCAGACAGGGAGCGGATGACGCAGATGTTGTCGTCTGCATCAAAGACGCGTTATTATGTATCCCACCGCAGTTCTAGGAAAGCCCTGCTGTGATTGGCCAGTAGTCGTTGTGATTGACAGTTCTCGTTTTTGCGACCAGTCATTAGTCCTACAACTACAACCTATATCAAACCTTCACCCTAAACCTAACCTCCCACAGGGCAGTACACCTAAACCTAACCTTAACCCATGTCTAACCAATGACTAGTCTAAACTAAGTATGCACCCCCCTAAACCTAACCCGAACGGCCTAAACTCAGTAAAACTATGCCTTCCCGGGAGCCAATCAGACACACGGTGAGGCGTGTCTACCCTAGAACGTTGGTGGGATTCATAATCACGCATCAAAGACGGGTCTGCTCATGAGCCGCACGGAACGCGTAGCATAAAAAAAGCTCACTAGTCTAGCTAGTCACCCGCGGGAGTGTGCACGAAACAAGCATGTGCGACAATTTAACGGGACCGCGGCCATGAAAATACACTCGCGTAATCGCCCCTCAACTTCTCCACGCGTCCAAAATAAACGCATGCCTCTCATTGAAAATGAATTACTAGGCGTGTCAGTTGCTGCCCGTCTGAATTCGAAAAATCAGGACACGTCGGCTGAATCAATTAAGCCAAAATAAGGGCCCATATCGTACAAACCAATTCGACAAGTCAGGCTCACGTATTATATACAAGAGAACCCGCCCTGGTCAGCGGATAAGACCTGCGCATTTACCTTTCTGCTTCAGTGCGGCGGCCAGAGGGAGGAAATAGGAGATGAAGAAGGCCAGGTGGGTCTTCTTCACATGGTCTCGTAGGACCGGGACCAGCCAGCTGCGTGGAAACTCCAGATCATCCCTGAAGAACAAGGGCACAAAAGTCAGAACACTCATTGATAACATAACTCCAAAACAAATCCTACACAAACTGTGTGCGTGTGTGTGTAGTTCTTTACTTACTCGCATCCGGTGATGTTGAGGGGTACGGCTGCCAGAAGTATTTCAGGCCCCATGGCCTCCACCGCACCTCCTACGGCTAAATCGAGCTCACCGCTGAAGGGGAAGTGAGGAGTGGCCCGCAGGTCTGCCAGGGACTGTAAAGACTGAAAGGAACACAATGACATCAATAGTCTACTCTATAACAGTGACTGTCAACCTTATCTCTGAGGCCCCACACAAACCCCATGTTTTGAGTATCACCGGTCTATATCCTCAACTCACTATTCTGTTAGCCTCGGTCCCAGGCTTACTTATCTGCGGGGAAAAAAGCCAGGTCACAACCTAAGGCAGAGAAGCTATCGGCGGACATATCCTCCGGAATATCCGTCAGATGTATTTCCCCCGGATACGATATTTTCCCGACCAATCACAACACTTGTTTCATTCGAATGTAAACTGATTTGCAAAGCATCAACGTCATGTCCTTGGGCAATACTTCCGCTAAAATAGAACTTCCGCTGATAGTCTTTTCAGCGTAGGTCTTGCCCAGGGTGCTATTCTGCCCATTGCTTGTCTTTGGTGCTATCAGAACCCGGTGCTGTATAAATGTCTGTGTGTTACCTTGGTCATGACAGGGTGCTGTATAAATGTCTGTGTGTTACCTTGGTCATGACAGGGTGCTGTATAAATGTCTGTGTGTTACCTTGGTCATGACAGGGTGCTGTATAAATGTCTGTGTGTTACCTTGGTCATGACAGGGTGCTGTATAAATGTCTGTGTGTTACCTTGGTCATGACAGGGTGCTGTATAAATGTCTGTGTGTTACCTTGGTCATGACAGGGTGCTGTATAAATGTCTGTGTGTTGCCTTGGTCATGACAGGGTGCTGTATAAATGTCTCTGTGTGTTACCTTGGTCATGACAGGGTGCTGTATAAATGTCTCTGTGTGTTACCTTGGTCATGACAGGGTGCTGTATAAATGTCTGTGTGTTACCTTGGTCATGACAGGGTGCTGTATAAATGTCTGTGTGTTACCTTGGTCATGACAGGGTGCTGTATAAATGTCTGTGTGTTACCTTGGTCATGACAGGGTGCGCTTGCTTTCCTGCAGCTCGATAGAAGCAACCCAGCACCTGCAGCACGACGGGCCAGGAAGCATGGAAACGATAAGACAGACCCTCCTCCACGATACTGGAACACACACACACACACACACACACACATGCACCATTACAACAACAGTCATCCATGTGTAACTTATGAAATTATGAATAATATCAGCTCTGGAGCTCACCGGAACATCTTGCAGACGTATGCTGGGTTTCCGGTGGAGGCCGTGGCACTGACGGGGCCTATCTCTGCCATTCGAGGAGCCACGCACTCATTCAACAGAGCCTGAACACAAAACATACATGGATGAATGATAATAATAACGATTGACTGGATTTATATTGTGTTTTTTTTTCTTTCGTAAATTAGTGATACTACTGTATGCAGATATACTGTATGTTCGTTTACTAGATACTACCATTTACTACTATGGTAGTCGGCTCAGGTTGTTCTGTAATAAACTAGCCTGGGAAGCATTCCTTTTCTGGTTTATGATCCGGTCTGGAGCGGATGGTAACTTACATCATGTTGTAGTCACTGATTTGTAGTCATCAGGCAGGAAACTACAAATCGGAATCAGAAGTACCTCAAATTCCCTGCGATCAATGGCATCGTCATTTTAGGGCCTACCCAAGAAAAGCGTTGGTGGTGTATTAATCTGATATGTTTCTTCGAGTACGTCTTAAAACGATTAGTTTGTTTGGTATATCCATATTTTATTCTAACTCGTAGCGACTGGTGAGACAAAAAGCAAAGCGATGCTGAAAAAGCCGTAAACCACAAATGGGAATAAGAGTGTTTTGTTTGTATTTTTACCATCCGGTCTAGACCGAATCACATGGCGACTTAGAAACATAGACCAGGCTTTCCTCCGGAGGTGGGAAAGAACGACACGTGACACGAGGTTTAGTAACAGTAACAGACATCTGAGGACCGTTCCTTTACCTTGAGTGTGTTGGCAGCTGCAGAAGCCACCTGTGTGTGAGTGGACAGGAAGCAGTTCGTGGCAGCGGAGAACAAACGAGGGAGGTGACCCAAACTTAGAGAACTCTGAAGACTGCAGGGAGAGACGGGAAACGGTGATCAACAAAATTGCCAGAGGGAAAAATGCTACTGTTATTTGGTGACATTTGCTGTGTGGAAGTGATTACCTCGCCAAGTGGACATGGGCTTTCTCCATGACAGCCAGCCAGGCCAGTATGGGCTGCAGGTCGTTCTCACTGGGCAGGTAGTCGTACAGGGCCTGTGGACATTCCCATGACATGTACATTTTCATACGATTCATACAAGACAGGTCGGTTTTGTGCCTTCACCTGCTTTGCTTCAGTGTTTTATTTTCTGTACGTTTGTACAAATCAATAAACTGATCATGGTGCATTCTCTCACCGTGATGATCTGTGCGTTGAGTTCAGGTGACAGAGAAATGGCACCTGGTTTCCCACTGAAGAGTCGGTGGAAAGCCTGCATGGCGCTAGCCGTCACCAGCTGCAACCAACACAGGGAGAGTATGAGAGGATTATATCTACATGTCCTGTGTACAAATGAACACAAACAATTCACGCAAGGGGTAGAGAAATAATTTGATGCGCGTCCGGAGGTCCGAAAATATATTTCTTCACGTAAAACACGACAGGTGTCGGTAACCGATGGCAAAACGTTCAGCATTTCTTTGCCCTACTCTGTGTACTCACCACATGGCTGAGTGTCATCACTCGGAGCAGAGTCTCGCAGCAGGACTTGACCGCCCCCAGAGGAAAGGAAACCATGAGCTCCTTCAGAAGGCCCAGCACGTGTAGTATGGTGGTGTCCTCTTTACTGCCTGAACACAAACACACCACACAAATGATCAAACACCTCCAAAAAGGGGGGCAAGGCCAGTTGTAAAAACAAAATGCCTCTAGAGAGCACACGTCCTCTCACCCCCGGCCTGCTCCATTTCTTTGATGCAGAACTTGGCGGTGGCCATAGCAGCTGGGTGATGGGAGGGGGCGTTCTCTCTGAACAGGAAGTCACTACCCCTGAGGACTGCACACACACCCACATGGGCGGATTTACGCACCTACACAGGATGAAATGAAACACACAATAAAAAAGGATGCACCACTGTTTCACCATCGCATTTTGTTATGATCTTGAAAAGACACAGTTACACCGTCTTGCGTATCGGAGATACACTCAAATATCACTGCATTGTACAACCAATGCAAAGACTTCAAGGTGGTCCGTCATAATAGGAATGTCATATGATCTGTTCCAGTCTATACATTGAATTTAGATGTCCTCAGATTTAACGGCAGGCGGCGATCTCTGATCTTCTGGCTGTGCGAGACTACAGACGCAAGGAACAGATTTGAGCGGGCAGTGGATAGAAGCAAAATTCCAATGCCCAAAAATCTCGGCCACTCACTCACACTCGCGCTCTCCAGCATGGCAATGTTACGGCGAAATTGTTGACCTGACGAAATATGTGACCATCTTGTGGACTTCACATAACTTACATGGAGGTCTTTAAATACATGGCCTAAATACCGCTAGGTTAGACTCTGCTAATAAACGAACCGCAGTGATTATTATATTATATGATGTCTAGCTATCATATAATGATAATGCTGAAATAGATTGTCACCTATTTCAGCAGGTCACCAATTTCACGGTAACACCGCCATGCTGGAGTGAGCAAGTGGCCGTGATTTTTGTTATTGGAATTCCGCTTTAGATAGGCACTAGAGTAGACTTTGGAAAGAGAAACAGGAGACGGACCTTGGGCTTGCTGTGCACTGCGAAACTGAGCAGACCATGGAAAGCCTGCAGAGTGGAGGGGTACGTCCACACCGATGCATCCTGCTTCCTCAGCAGAGTGGCCAGGCAGGCCAGAATCTGGATAAGACACATACGTTAATAAAACACACGTTTTGTGTTGCACAGAACATAAACACCTAAACCCTACATGTTTCATTGGCCGGCGTCCCGTAGGGGTCTATATTGTTCCCTTCGTTTTTTTTTTCTTTTTACCTGTATACCAAATCTTTGATATACAATTCAACTTTGCCACATTTTATTGCCCATTTGGCAATATTGGCTATTTTCTCCAAATGTTCATCTATCACGCATATGAAAATGGCATGCACAGAATAGAGTCTTCACCAGATAATAATAATAATATACATATTTGGCTTTGAGGCAACAGAGAGAACATCCACTCACCCATCGGAGGGCAGGAGCAGAGTCAGAACTGGCCTGCTTCGACATGACGTCCATCAGAGCTTTAGCCGTGTCTGAGAACTTAGAGATGAGAACTGGAGTTGGGACCCTGGGAGACATAATTCATACACAAGCAACAATAAATATACAGTGTATATATCGTCTCTGTCAGGTGGAAACCTCTTATATCCAATATCGATTCAAATTCGAAAGTTGCAAAGCAAGTAGTAGAAGATCGACAAGCTCAAAACGCATTGCTTCGCGCCACGAGTCTTTGAGTGGGTCCCCAGCTAAGTAACAGATACTTTAGGAAATAAACGGAATGAACCGTTCTGCAACTCTGAGACTGTAGAAATGGAATATAATGGTCTTCAAATCAAATGAGGGTGTGTGGGTTAACAGGTTCTTGGAATGTTAAAATGTAAAAACCACGAGATACACCACACTAACCGTTTCATGGCGAGGTTAAGCAGGTACGCCACAGCAGCCTGCGACTCCCCGGAGTCTCCATCTACAGCCTCGAGGGTGGTCATCTGGAAACGAGCACCAACACAACGCACAGAATTGGTTTGAACTGGACACGTCACATTTGACAATGTCGAACTGAACACAACAATATAACGTCAGTAAAGTACCCACCAGAGCAGCAAAGTACTCGGTCTCTGTCTCTTTCCCTCCCTGAGCACGGATCACTTCAGTAACGGCTGCCAACACCGCACAGATCTGTGGAACACATCAAGGAGCAGCGCTAAGATCTGAGGCTGATTATACACACATGCCTTCTAAATCAGTACTTCTCACACTTTCAAGACTTTTCAAAAATGTAAAAAAAAAAGAAAATAGCAGATGTACAAGCTTGCAGCTGAGATTGTACATCTGCTATTTTTGAATACCCAACATTAAAATTCTAAAATGACGCAGATGCTTTCCCGGTTTCAAATTCAATGTGTTAATATTCTATCAGATGTGTCTACTGTCTTTGCCAACTCGTGTATTTCAGACTCAATGGCGGTGGCGTGAATTCAGTCTTGGACCAATACCCAATGTACACAAGTAGGGTCATACGTCAATAACATCATAGATGTCATTCATGTCACATCATGAAGATCTACATGTAAGCCATGCTGTTATCAGACCCTGTCATGTGAACTCATCATTCTGCAAAAACGTAAATGAATGCCCTATACTTGATAACACTACAGCGTCACACACAAACATAATTAGCAGATCCACAAGCTTGTTCACACAACAGAATTTCCAAAACGGTTCCAGAATATTTAACCCGATTTCCAGACATAACAATTATCCTAACAAGACCTAACAAAAAACGACTTCTGTTACAGACACAATTAACACAGTATACAAAGTTTAAGAGGTTAATTGAACTCAGCTGGCTCCATAATGAAGATGACGAACCCACCTCTTTGTGAGCGGCCGAGTTGGACTCCCAGTAGCGCTGCACCTTTCTGAAGGTGACGTTGGTACAGTCTGACAGACCACTGAGGAAAGTGCCAGAGGTCCTCTGCGAGAGTGGCTGCTCCTCTGGGTCCTCGTCCATACAGGCTTCTCCGCGGCCACGCCGCTCCAGGGGTCCTGGTGTCTGCAGATCATTGTGTAGTTTAATAGCGTCCACTGTCAGGTCACTCTTTCCTATGGACAGAGACAGAAGATAGGCTAGTGAGAACTGGGAACTAGGCACCCGAAATATACAGCTCCTTATCAAACACTTCGTGCAAACATACATTTTCTTCCGTAATATAAATCAAAAAGTGATTTATTCTCGATTCATTGTGCATAAAGTTTAATATTTAATACCTTTTGCTTTAACTCAAAACGCATGATGGCATACAGCTCATGAAAAAACAAATTAAAAAAAACAATCCCAGAAATGTCGAGCATCTGAAAAGTATATTAATGTACAGTATGCAGTCAATACTTGGTCTGGGCTACTTTTGAACACATTACATAGCCTAGTTAAATGGGAATGTCAGGTTGAAGGAATACACAAAATGCAGTGATGCTATATGAATGATGTCCCTGATGTAATGGATAGTCATTGTCTTGCAAGCAATTATACCAGTTGCAACTGATCCCTAATCCTATTTAGGAATGAACTGTCTGTCCAGAGCTGTGTTGCTGTACAGTAGGTGTCCAGACAATTAGACAGGCTGTAAGGACTGTGCGTACCCAGCTGTCAGAGGGAACTTCTTATGCAACACCTTTGCATAAGAAGCAACGGTGTGCAGCCATCTCTGCAATAATTATATTCACATCTCAAATGATCTATTCTTCCATTCCTATCATAAAGTGTTGACAAATTATTTCCATGTCTAATGTAGGTCCCCAGGTGAAATTCCCCAATTAGACAGTTGGAGTGGCTGGATCATAGGGTGCTTCCCGTTTTACTGAACATAGCTTTACTGAAGTTAAGTTTAGGAATAAGGTTAGGTTTAACCGTTTAAGCATAATTTACTTTTTAGGTTAGGTTCTGCAGAACTTCCGTCGGCTGTATGCCAAGTTGATAAATGGGCGACTTGTTTGGTATTCGTTATGGAAGTCCAGGTTTGCTTTGATGCTATCAAGGAAGTCAATACAAATGAGCCGTAAGCTCATTTGTATTGTTGAGTCTTACAACCTCAAGGTCTCACACCTTCCGCTTGACAATTCAACCTAGATTCTCTGTGGGGTTCAGGTCAGGCCAGTTGGCTGCTGGTCAGTTAAAACCATGGTCAGTACACCAATTACTAGTAGTTTTGACTCTGTGGGCAGATCCAGCTGGAAAGGAAAATCAGCATCTCCGTCATGTCAACACACTGAAGCACAAAGTGCACCTGATAGATGGCTGTGTTGACTCTGGACTTCATACAACACCAGCAGATGACATGGAACCCCAAATCATCACTGACAGACAGTGACAGTGAAATCCTCACACACTGGAGTCAATGATAAATGTCAACTAGCTCTGGTCCATAGCCCTAATGCCATTGCTGCCGTTGCATTAAGGCATTAGGGCTATGGACCAGAGCAAAATGTCAACATTAATCAAATTGTCTGCTGAGGCAGACAATGTGAATGTCTATGACGAATGAATGATGCCAATATTCATGTACCTTTAGTTTACAGTCAGCTAAGATAAAACTAGATGACAACTATAAATACTCACTTATATACTCACTCTGACACACAGAAACATCAGCTCATACATAACGTTATACAGGTCAACTCGTGCGTTAAGTGCAACTTCAAAACCATACACAACCTCACAACTTCATATGAATTTAAACCTTTGAAACTTTGAGCATTTAAAGATACCATAATGGCTAAGCTAAGTGCTAATGGTAGCAGAGAGACCCACGTGTGATCAGGGAGGAGGAAGGCTGAAGGCTCTTACCAGAAATCGGTCGGCTGAAATAGCGACTTTTTGCGGCCTCTCGGAAGTGACTGGTCTTCGGGTTGGAGTCGCTGCTGTGACCTTTCCTCCATCGTTTCAGTTTGGACGACGTCCCGGATTTTAATTTCCCCGATTTGACCATTTTGTTGAAATTGATAATAATAATCCCCGTTCTCTCAAATCTCTGCACTGCTGACTCTGTCGCTCATCGGATGACGTCACTGTCAGACTCGCGTCTCCGCGTGTCTGGTCTTTGCTTGTTATTTACTAACCAGTAGAGGCCGCTGTCTACCCAAAGGATAGAAATGCCTTTCTCATCTATCCCTGTCTTGAATGTCTGATGTGATGATGACCATTGGAATATAGTGTGTGAGAACTGTCGGAATAGAAGAAAAAACATCAAAAACTAACTGATTATACTATCGGATAATATTAATATGAATGAAATAATAAATAAATAAATACAATTATATACATTCCATAATATTATATTTTATTTTTATCTAAGAGTCCCACTCCCTCACGCCTGTCAAAGTCTCAAAGCAATGTTCCACCCTATGTTTCCACCTCAACTGTTCAACCAGATGGCAGGTATTTATTCAACCCATTGAGATGAATATTTTTCAGCGTGGTAATAATTGCCATATTTCACTGTATAGGGCTCCTAAAGCTGAGAGTTAGTGCATGACGTGCCGTCTATATGTTATTTCAATTGTGCACAGTACATTTCTTAGTGTCAATTGCAGTGATGGAAAGTACAGTACATTTACTCAAGTAATTTGTACTTTACTTGAGTATTTCCAATTTCCAATACTTTTACTTCTACTCCACTACATCTCAGAGCCAAATTTGTATAGACTACTTTCACTCCACTACAATTATTTGAAAACTTTAGTTACGTAGTTACTTTAGAGATTTTTAAAATAGCTCAAAGCTCTATTACTTAGGTTAGAACATGCCGCAGTGGTGTCCGGTTAGAACTTAAACCAGGATGCTTCGACTTCTGCTTTCAGCACCCTTGTTATATATTCTCCGACCAGGCTTGTCACGATGACTGCAGTTAGATCTATCCATATATAGTTCTAACTTCTACCACATCTATCTGATATCAGCACTAGGTCGGCTCAGGCCCAAATATAGGGATTGTCATACTGGACATATAAATATCATATATCATATAACCCAGCGTCCTAGTCGAATATCCCCATATATGGAGACAGTATATCCAACGAACACTCTCCCAGATCGGCTAATATGAATGGAAGTGAGTCTTCGTTACAGCCATTTCAAAATAGCAGATCTACAAGATCACAATGCGTCGCATCGGCTAGGTCTATTTTCAAAAGATTTTGTACAAATTTTGAACTTGTGAAATGGGACATTCTGAAATATGAGTACTTTTACTTTTAGTACTTTAAGTACATTTTGATGCCGATACTTTGGTACTTTTACTTGAGTACATTCTTAATAGGCCTATGGGACTTCTACTTGTAACGGAGTACATCTACATTTCAGTATTTATACAATACTTTTAATTATTGCTCTACCAGAAAACAGATGTAGAGAATGTTTATTTAATTTACAACTTATTTATTGATAATTCAGTCAAGCATCATATTGCTAAAACATTTAATAAAATCTACATTGGGTTGATAAGATACATCAGAACCATATCTGCTCCTTTGGACCCTTTTAAAAAGGTATGCCTTCAGCGATACACTTCACACTGAAAATATGAACTTTAAAACTGTGTTTTTAAAATACACCACGTGTGTCTATTATATAGATCAATGTACATATTTACATGTTCGGCATGCCACGGAAATTAATATCTATGATAAAAAATTACCCTCCTATACCTGGAAATTAGGTGATTGAAGTCATATCGCCTCTGTCGGGTGGAAACCTCATATTATGTCCAAAACTGTTACTTTTCAGGATTCAAATTTAAAAGTAGCAGATCTACAAGCTCAAACGCTACATTTGATTATTTTGTGTGACGCTGTGGTATGATCAAGTAGGGCGTTCAATTACCAAAAAAGTTAGAATATAGGTTTCTGGCCGACAGCGACGACAATATAAAGGATCAGGATTCACACAAACCCTGAGTTGACACTTACAGCTGTGTAACTCTGATGATGTGCAAAATGGAACCGAATGGATGCTTACGGCTCCAATTTAGTTCCATATGTATACTGTGTACACTCTCAGAGTCACATGGACACTTGGGACTTTCCTGTGCATCTTGCCACTGAACGATAGTGCAAAGTCAAACACAACAAGGGAAAAAAGGGCACGTAAACATAAAAGCGTAGGAGCTTTATGTGTTTTTCATTGGTCCATTCACTCCATTGGCCAACTTGGAGAGCTACAGGGTTCTATTGGGGAAAACGATGAGGCCATTTTGAGGACGGGAAAGGACAGAACGGGACCGGAGGGTGGGACATACAAAAGGTGAAATAGAAAAGTAAACAAACGTTTTAATAAAAACCAAAGTACACTAAATGTACAATACTGTAATTGCAGTATACAAGCCTAGCATGGCCAGACAATATCACTGCATGCTTGCCGAGGGCACTTTTTTTTTGCACTGGCAGATTCGTCTGGTTCCCAGGCTACATTCCCCCATGGGTATAGCCCAGCGGTTCCCCAAAATCTTTAGCTCGAGACCCAAAAGAGAAATACAATGCCTCCCTGCCGCCGGGACCCTAACTATAGTGAAAATATCCGATCTACAATTTCACAACATGTAGATCTGCTATTTTCACTACTTCTTAGAAGTTCAATTTCTTCGATTTATCTTTTTTGGAAAATGTATGAAATTCTCTTGAAATGTATTTTTTATACAGATTTATTTTTTACTTTCTGAAAATCGCGATCCAGATCGACCCACTATTTGGGAACGCCTATTGCCTATAGCTTTGTGTCCCTCTTTGTTTGGTTGATCTCAACTGGCTATGGCTGGAAGAGGCGGAGGCTGCTGGTTGACGATGACCTGGATGACGAATTCCTTCTGCATCTTGGTGTCCTGGAGGCGGGTCTTATCGGGGAGGAACTTCCCAGAGAAGAACCACCTCTGGTGGGCTATGTCGATGTCCTCCTGGGCCTGTAGCCGCCTCTTCAGCTCGGCGATGGAGTCTGCCATGGTGGCCGTCAGACACAAGTCCTTGCCTGTCAACGACGCAAATGACCTTAGTTTAGAGTAGATTCACTAGAGCACTGGTTCCCAAACTTTTCAGGTCGAGACAAAATGTTTGCCTCCCAGGACCCAAACTAGTGAAAATAGCAGATCTACAAGCATTGCCACATTGTCGCGTTGCTAGCTTGTAGATCGCCTATTTTCACTACTTCTTAACTTCTTAAAATTAGTTTAAATTTCTCAGATTTTTTCCCTTGATTCATGAACATGTTTGCTTTTTGAAATGAATAACAAAATGTAGGAAACCAAAAATAAACGGACCTACAAATATCGGTACGTGACACAATTGGGTCCCAAACCGGTGTTTGGGAAACAGTGATTAGAGCACTGGTTCTCAAACCTTTTCATGCCAAGGACCCCCATAATTGATATATATTTGACCGCGAACGTTGATCTGCAAATGCTTTGTGCCAGGGACCCCAGAACAGAAGATTAGTATCATTAAGAATCCAATGAAAACATTTTCAAATACTCTCAAGATTTTTGTAAAATGTTCAAAAATAGCAGATGTACAAACATGGATATGATTGTGATGCTGTATCAACAAACTCAACTCAAAGTCAATGGTCATGGTCACCAATCCGGTCAAAATTACATTATTATATCCATATCTCATAAATGGAGGGACAGGAGATGTTGGCTCTGTACCTCCAGCGTTTGTGACTGATTTATATAACAGTGAACATGAGTTATGAACAATATTATTGTAAATCGACAGATGACAAGCAATATTACAGGAATATGCTATAATTGTAAAATGGGAATACTGGGCAGAAAAGGGAATTTGTTCTGATGTCCGGGGGATAGAAAATAAGGGTTTTTCCTTACCTGTTGACATGCGGACACGCAGTTTAAAGTCCTGTTTGGGTGGAGACGGTGGTGCCTGCTTCTCTACGTGCACAGCGATCTGACCTCCATTGATGGTGTCTCTGATCAGGTTGACAGGCTTGGCTAGAGCGTAGACTGGGAGCTGATAGCGGTTGCCTAGCTCATCATAACTCTCCGTCAGAGAGCCTGTGGAGTGGGATGAGAACCATTAAATCAGCTTGTCTGTCAAACACTGATCTCAGCAATCCAAGACAATCGGTGACCTCCGCCTATGGTCAGACAACTAATTCCACAATCTTCAAATGTTACGGAGAGTCTGTAACTATGACTGCCGACAGCCACAAATGGTTTGCGGAAATATACTTTTGAATTGCCATTTCTGCTAAACAGAAAACAGTAAGTTATATTTTATGCTTTGTATGCTTTGACTAATTTGAGTTACAATGGGACACTTTTACAGATCTGCAAATGCTGAAACGAAGTGGGGAGGAGGAGGACGACGTCCGCTTTACAAAAGTGTGTGAGCCAACAGTCTGCCTCGAGAGAGAGACTAGTCAGATGCTGACTACGGTAATTAAATAACAGAAGGGTCAATGCCCAGTCCCATCAGGACACTGTGGTGTTTTGGTCTACTAAGCCAAAGATCCAAGGAGATACGTTTGTCCTTGAAACAAGGAAAAAGCTTCGTAATGAAATCCCCCTCCACCCGCACGTACGCACACACGCACGCACGCACGCACGTGCGCGCAGCAGACACCACAGGTGGGATCAATCTCTGCCATGGTATCTGACTACTAGCAATCCATCTGCTCTCGTCACACTCTCTGTTCTAGTCACCCTGGTAACAATTATGTAACGCCGGTCATAGTGTGGTAATCTCTAAGCGACTGGATACACGGGACTCAAACCACAGAACACTGCTGATATTTTGAGAATTACATTGAGTTACGTAGCAAAACTGGCAATGGAAGTTTACAGCTTTGATTTCTGCCTTTATTGATAGGACACAGTGAAGAGAGACAGGAAATAGGGAGAGAGAGACTGTGAATTACACGCAGCAATTTAGCAAAGGTTGTCGGGACCAGGACTCGAACCTGCGCCATGCTGTCAGGCATGCGTCTATATGTGGTATGCATGCACCTGGACCGCTTGGCCAGCGGGCGCCCTCCAGATCTGCTATTTTCAAAACATTTTGAGCGCTTTTACTTTTGGTACTTTAAGTATATTTTGATGCTAAATGGGTTCTCACCATGGGGAAGAGTGATGCAGGCTCCATCGACTATGGCCTGTGCTAGTTCCAGGTCGTTGCACTCTGCAGCCAGGCCAGCAGCCCGCAGGGCGTCCCAAATCTCCTTCCGGCCGTCAAAGGCCGGGGCCGTGTCCCAGAATTCATCCCTCTTACTCCTCACCTGGCCCTCTGTCATGGGGTACTCGCTCTTCCATTTCAGACGCTCCTTCTTCAGAGGCTCATTCCGTCCTGTGGTGAAGAAATTATATAGGAATGATTCACCTCTACTCTCACGTAATGTATCACCGACATATTATGAGATGGCAACTGCCTCATACATTATTATTACCAAGAAAACAATGGTTTAATAATATTTGTCGGGCGTTTATACAAACACAATTGGCCCGTGTTCAGAGGAGGGAAGCCGGGCGGGGAGGGTCATATTTGTATTCCTGCTGGCTGGGAGCGGGACCTGTCAGCAGGAAGTGTTAGGTGGGAGGAGTAGGATGAAAGCTCTACCGTACGTCCTGCCGGTGGGGTTCCGCTCTGGTAGGTGATTCAGTATAGATACGACAGAAATGTGTGTGGGGAGGAATTAATTGTAATGAAAGGGCAAACAATAATAATAATAACAACTAGAAATGCACTCTATCGAGGTGCCAACTTTTGCCTTGCACACAAGTAGGCCATTTATTGACGACGTAACCTTAGTTACGTCATCAAGAATGGTGGTCCCCTATTGGCCGACGGACCACACCGGACATACGCAGCCGATTACAGCACTTGCACTCTCTGCTTGCACAAGTAATAATAATAATTTAATAACTATAAAAGAATAAATAAATAAATAAATATGGAATTAGAATCAAGTCGCCTTAAGAATAGTTACAGATACAGTGGCACAGGGTTAAACACATGCTGCCCACCACCACCACAGACGAGGGGTTTGAATCCAGAACGCGGCTGCGCTGCTTTCTGCGAAACGTTTTGAGAATGATCAGTAGGCTGTCCTGAAGAGACGCACCACTTTCAACCTGCCGTCACTATTATATATCGGGATGTCACCATGGGGAAAAGTGTAAAAAGAAAAAAAAAATGTTAGTAGTTAGAGTAGTGAAAACGGCCGACGTACAAAACTGGGATTTTTTTTTTACTGTATATACTGTAGCAACATATATTGTACGTTTTTCAGAAAACTTCTTAGGATTGATATCAGTGTTTTAGAACAGAAATAGCAAATATACAAGCTCACAGCGACACAACAGATCTGCTATTTTAGATTTTATTTACACAAATCTTCTCTTCTGGGGGTCCCTAGCACAAAACATTTTCAGATGGGTGGTCCGCGGCCAAATATATATAATTTAGGGGTCCTTACTAGTTTAGAATTTGTAGAATCGGACTCGGGTCTTAATGGGTTAACTAAAATTACATAATTTTGTCACACCTCAGGAACAAAATGAACAGATGGTACTGGTTTTGACTTGTGATGTAATAGTTTATGTACACTGAGCTAGGGCTCATCTTACTGTACGTCTGTGAGCGTAAACAAACCCTACAATGACACGTGCACGCCGATTTCCAAAGAGCAGCACTAACGATACTGTATCTATGATATGATCTCACACATCTAATCTTAGGCTAACTAAACTCACTGCGGAGACTTCAAACAGAGAAATTCTACGTGCAGGTCTACTCTGGCAGACCTGGCAGCGTGCAAAGCCATTCCTACGCAGGAGGAAGGTCACTTTGATACAGAGAGGCAGGGAAATCAAAGTGATTATTTATAGTGTTGTGGATTACTGCGGTATAGACACACACACACACACACACACACACACACACACACACACACACACACACACACAGAGAGAGAGAGAGACGATCCAACAGTGGATTACAGTCGGTAATCAGGATCTACACAACAGGATTTATCTTCCACTGTTCCACATTGCGAGGAGAGACAAGCTCTCTGTAGGCAGTGAGAGGCAAAAGAAAACAACAACAACAACACAGGGACTCATGCAGCGTTAGATGTCTTAATCAACCTCACTTGTTTCACTTGCGGGAAAATAACAGGCTGAATAATATACTTTCTGTGAAAGTGAAATTGTCTTCATAATGTACACTACGACCTTTTTTATTTATTATTTTTGACCAGTTAACCAGTAGGCCTACCACTAAACCCTATATAAAGTATACTTTGTTGACTGGGGTCCCCTAGGGGTTTATACCAGGTCTCCTCCTTTGTCCCGTCCCCTCTATACCAGATCTCTTCGCCTACATTACAACATGAACAGAATGTGGTTAAAAACATGGACATGTTGTATAACCATGGACTTCCTCCAAGCTTCAGCTCAACCACATGCTGTGTGCTTTATCATGTGTGTGTGCGCCCAGGCAGATACAGTACAGTATGTGCCTGGGTACAAACAGTATCTTAGTTGTATGATTAATATTTTATTACAATTTACAATTTAGGCATTTAGCAGAAGCTCTTAAAAACATGGTAATACATCAAATACATAAAAATAGTCATCAAGAATCATAAGCTAAGAAACAGTGGAATATCTATATAATGAAACAATGTGTATACAATACACTAGTATAGAGTACTATGTCTACATAAAATGCTACATAAGTTTAGCCTTTGCATACGCCTGTAAGATCTTCAAGGCTAGGGCAAGTGCTACGGCAAGTGCTACAGTATGATGGAGTCTGAAGAGGTGGGTTTTCAGACTACGGCGGACGATTGCGAGTGAGTCTGCAGTTCTGATTGCAATGGGAAGTGCATTCCATAGTTTTGGAGCCAGAAAGGAGAAGAGTTTGGAACGTGTGGAGCGTTGTCCCAGTGTTTTTAGTGAATGTACTTCCAGCATGCGTTCCAGCATGATCTGAGCGCGCAGGAGGGTTTGTAGGGTCTGATCAGACATATTAAGATATGGGGGTGCCATACCTTTGGTTGCTTTGAAGGCCAGCATCAGAGTTTTGTACTCTGTGCGGGCAGCGACCCGGAGCCAATGCGAGAGTGGAGAAGGGGCAAGACATGTGAGAACTTTGGCTGGTTGAAGACCAAGCGTGCTGCGGCATTCTGGATCAATTGGAGAGGCTTAAGTGTGCATGCCAGTAGGCCAGTAAGAAGAGAGTTACAATAGTCAAGTCAAGTAATACAAAGCAAGGCTTTACATTTTCTGAAATCTGTGCTCCTTTCCTTAACACTAAATATTTGTGCATTCAATTTGCATTAAGCGTTGTATACTCATTATACTTTTCCATTCGGTTAGCATTAATAGGCTAAACTTGTGTGCAGAAGTGTCAAAAGACTCAAATGGAACCATGGAACTTATAGACCGAAACGGGTCTCATGGTCGCAGGCAGCATATTTCCTGTAGGCGGAGATGACATATCTGCGGTTTCCCCGCACCTCCTTCTACTACAGTGAATGGAAAAGTGACTGATGTTAGTCTGCCTCAAACGTTACTCTTTTACCTGCTTTTTACTAACACTAACATTACAAAGATGCCCAGAACATCTGGATGAACCTGTGTAGTTTATGGCTGCTCCAACAGTAGTGGCAACATTAAAAAAAACGGAATGTCAAAATATCTACCACGGTGGCTGAGACCAGAGCCATATTATACTAATGGTTGAGACAAAGCAGTGAAAGGGTCCTGAAAGATACATAACGTCAGTCTTACCCAATACCCAATCTTTCTGTTTTAGGAACACAAGGCTGCTGTATTTCATACCTCATACTAAGCATTAAAGTAGACTAATTAAGGCAGACTAACATCCGTCACTTTTCCATTCACTGTAGTAGAAGGAGGTGCGAGGAAACCGCAGATATGTCGTCTCCGACTACAGGAAATACGTTGCCTGCGACCAAGAGACCACCCAACTAAAGACTGAACAATGAAAATCTACCTTTTGTTTTAGTGCCCCAACCACTTGGAATGACATACAGCACAGCTTAAATTAAAGACCTACCGACAAATGTGTGTTTTTAACTTGTACTGTATCACACGTAAGTGGGAAGTTTTATCTAGTTTTATTATTCATGTGAATATTGTTTTTGGACTGTGATATCTCGACAACACTGCAAACGAGGGCAACCTTATTTAGAGAATAAATAAAGGTTTGAATGAATGAATAATTAGATTATTCCCTCTCTTTCTTCAAACCCTGTGTTAATTCAAAGGCCCTGTTGCTAGCCTCTGGCAAATGAGAGCTGCATGCATTTTATTGTGTTAGCCAACATAGTATTACATTACTACATTGTTAGTATTGTATCAACATATTGTTAGACAAACTCTGCCCAGACAGAGTCGAGCAGCTACATTCTGATAAATACAGGTAGCATAGAACAATGTAATGATGATACATTAGTTCTTATACAATTAGCTACATTAAGTATCTGGAAAAATGTCTGAGAAAAAACATAATGAGGTCAACTGTCATTGAAGGGACAGTTGAATGTCTTTGACGCTAGGGGCTCCATTTTGTCACCGCTAAACCCCTTATCCCTAAACTTCTTTGCCTTTTTTTTTACTATTTTGAAAAAAAAAATTGAATAGCTCAGCTAGCCTCTACATTGACACGTTGTGAGCTTGTAGACCGGTCATTTTAACTATTCAAAAATGTTTTACAAAATAGTAAAAAAAAGGCAAAGAAGTTTAGGGATAAGGGGTTTAGCGGTGACGAAAATGGAGCCCTAGGTACCATGCATACAATTCCTTCACAGTTCCACTTTCACTCAAGAATCGACCCAAAATGACTATTAAGATAACTACTAATAAAGTAGCCTAGTTAATAACACATCTTGTTTGTAGACAGCTAAAAGTCTACATGGCCCTGATCAAAATGTCATTGTGTAATTCAGTCTCACAATAAATAGTGATACAGTCAGCAGAGGGGAGGGGATTACCCAACACATCGCTTTCATATGGTTATTATAAGTCTTCTTTTCTTTTTTTTTCTCCTTCCATTTGTTTAAGCCATGGTGTTAAGAAGATACATTTGAACTAAATAACTCAATGCTGAATATGAATGATTTAACTTGTGTTCCATATGCAGGAAAAATATAATACCATAGCTAATACCATAAAATATTTTTTTGTGACAAGAAAACACTACTCATTTTGAGTCAACATACTGTGTAGCCTATACCTATACAATGAGTTTAGGAGACAATATTTTAGAAGTAAGAATGCCTATTCTATAGTGTAATCTGTAATGTCTCTGTCGGGTGGAAATCTCCAAATCTCATATCTGTGACTTTTCAGGATTCAAATTAAAAAGTATCAAAAGATCTACAAGCTCAAATCGAGCTTGTGGATGTGCTACTTTTGTGTGACACTAGTATGATCAAGTAGGGCATTCATTTATGGAGATAAGAGGCTTCTGCCCGACAGCAACGATAAGCAGTACTTACTTTTCGGCCCCACTTTGATAGAAAAGTCCCTGGCATGATAGCTGCGGCCCCTGGAGTTAGTTACTCCCATGCTGACAATTCTCTTTCCGCTTGGTTGATGCAAGTTGAACTAAAGCAGTTCTAAAACCAGCATTTGAGAGAAAGAAGGATCCATAAAGTATAATCCGAACAATGCCGCAGCTGCAAACTGCCACAGTCCTTCCTGTATGCAGTCGCTGCAACTGTCACAACTGCAACAAGCTTGACCTGTTTCCTTAAAAATGAACCATACTCACACACACACACACACACACAAACCCACAACAAACACCAAAAAATACAGTACCACAGGATCAATTTGTGTAGAGCAGCAGTGCAACGCTTATAGGTGAGGCAAACCTGTCCCTTGTGTTACGAAGCTACGAAGAGACAGCTTCATTACACAAGAGGTGTAATCCTATCAGCCCTATTTAAAAGCATGAGTTAGGAACACCAAGGGCAAGATGGCGAACCCATGAATAGACTGTAAAGCCTTAGCTTGCCAATTACATTTTATCAGCGGTGGTCTGGTGGACCCTATTTCGAGGTATACTGTCTCTCATGGCCTATTGTTGTGTTTCTCTGTTCTTTGGCATATTGATTGCAAAGGTTCAGTTCAAGGCAGAATGGTAATAATTAATATTCTTTCAGATGCAAAGCAGTTGTAGTAGAGGGCTCAAGGTGTGTGTGTGTGTGTGTGTGTGTGTGTGTGTGTGTGTGTGTGTGTGTGTGTGTGTGTGTGTGTGTGTGTGTGTGTGCTAGTACATGAGCAGGCATGAGTGCGTGTTAATTTAAAGGAGGTGTAAGTGAGTATAAAAAGGTTTGATCAGTTCTCTTTGTTCATAGAGTTTACAGAGATGTTTTCACAGCTGACAACAGAATGAGTAATTCCAACTATCCATGCAAACCCAGACAGAAAGGAAATATATATTATGCCAATATATGGCGAGTATATGCAGAATATATGCTGCATACTTCATATATGTGGATTTATAGAAAGTATGTCTCGTATATAGCTTATATATTTCCACATATAGGCCACAGTCAGTTTATTAACCAGCTAACTCCCAAATATTAGTATTTCAAGAAATGAAAAAACAAAATATAACACAGCAATACTGCCATCAAAGTTAGTATTGTGACTTTATATATTGTCAGATAATTGCATTAGGGATGGGAGATGAAATCTCTGGCCGATATCGGTATCCGATATAAGTCATTGCTGTTATGGCCAATAACGGATATGAACCGATAAATATATAAATCGATAATCTCATGCTGTATTAAAAAATCACACCCGTGTGAAGTGAGTGGTGCAACTCTGTGTGGGGATCCCCGGGGGTGGGGGGGGGTCCCCGGAAGTTCCAGACCCACAGGAACGCACCCAGGGTGCCGGCCCGGTTCTGGCGAGCCGCCTCGCATCCGAAACGGTAGAGAAATGACAGAGTTATCATGTGGGGGTCCCCGGAACATCCTGACCCCCAAGAGGCCCGGGGGGCCGGGCCGGTTCCGGCGTGCAGCCCTGCATCCGAAACGGTTGAGAAATGACAGAGTTACCGTGTGGGGGTCCCTCTACTGTACTGTACTGTCACTGTACTTGTACTGGCACACCCGAAATCATCATATGGTTAATATGTGCTGTATATATACTGTATATGTGTGTTTGTGTGCATTAGGTTGCGCACAGGTGGTGAAAAACAACCATGCTGTTTTCGTGCTCAGACCCACCCAGCCACCCACACACATAGGTAAGGGAATGGTTGCACCACTCAAAAATCACACCTGTGTGAAATGAGGGGCTCTCTTGTCATCGACATCGTACATCACTTTGTTATTTATAGAAGACTATTTTTGTCCATGCCAAACCCCTTATCCGTAAACTTGTCATCGTACTCTTCCTCGTTTACATATGACGTAAGTTTTCTCTTCAATGTCAATGGCGGATAATGTTTTGATGTTTAATTTACGTCATATTTAACGGAATTATCAGCTCTTATCATTATACACCATCATGCATCATCTCATACTGGCCATTGGCCAATCAGAATGCCTGTTATTGGTTAGCTGATTTGCTCGTTTACATATGACGTACATTTTCCCTTCAATGTTTTGATGTTTAATTTACGTCATATTTAGCTGAATTCTGACGTTATTTCTCCGTTCATCGTCAATGGCAAAACCCGAGACGGGCGGGGACAAAATGTAGCGGACATTTGACCATAATTCTCTTACCGTGGTCAATGGCAAATCTTGAGACGTGTGGGGACAAAAGCTGTTTATAGAAGGGGCTAGTTATGTTGAAGTTCCCAACATAAACTTTTGAATGCGTCCCCAGAAAACAGTGATAGAATCAGCAGCCTTCATCATCACAAAATGCTTTTTCAGGCTTATTTTCTTACATTTTCAAAATAATTATTATAAAATATCGACAAAGCCTAAAACCGATATTATTTTTTACATTGGTTTGATATTGCCCATCACTACATTATATTATCACCACGTCAGCTCACAATGCATCACAATGTGTGATTTAATGACACACCTTTAAAGGACAACTTTAGTTTTTTTCAACCAAGGTTCATGTTTTAGGTTGTTATTAGAGAAACTAAAAGGTGAGTGTTAATTTTCTTTCATTTGCTGCTTTCTTTTGTTTTAGGGATTTTAGCTCTTTTTGACAGGGGGTGGGGGCATTCGAGCATGGGGCTAAATATGTATTTTTTTTTTACCAAATTTGATGGTGATTTATTTATTTATTATTTACTATAGTCCTAATAAACCCCAGGAGATTACATCTGGCCACAGAAGATCCCATGATCTACTGAATGTGAAGGTAGCCTACTGGGGGAAGGCTTATACTGTGTGTATAGGCTCAATATGTCAGTTTGTCACATTCAATATATCCTGTGATCTTTTGTGGCCAGATTTCTTGGGGATTATTATGACTATAGTAAATAATTTAAAAAAAAATCGCCATCATATTTTGTAAATAAATACATATTTAGCCCCATGCTCGAATGCCCCCACCCCCCTGTCAAAAACTGCTAAAATCCCCAAAACGAAAGAAAGCAGCAAATGAAAGAAAATTAACACTCACCTTTTAGTTTCTCCTAAAACATGAACCTTGGTTGAAAAAAACTAAAGTTGTCCTTTAAGTCTACAATAATAAGCAGGACTTTAAATTTAATTAAATAACTTCTGCAAAGAAGTTCAAGGTTCATGGAATTTGATTGTCATTCCATACAAGTACAGAACGAAATTTGGTCCAGGTCATGTCAAAATAAATAATTTATTTCCCTGCGAGGAGCCTCAAAGAGTAAGAAGCTGACAATCTTCTTACTCTTTGAGCAAGAATAGTCTCCTACAAAGAGTCTCCTACTGACTCTCCTTAGAGAGTCATCAACTTATTGGCACAGCAATGTGACAAAAACAAAGAAATCTCCATGAGTTTCAAGGCTTCGTGGGGTGTGTGATTAATAGTAAATAATAATAATATTTTTTGTGAACTACCGTACTCCTTTAATAGCTGATTTACATGCTCAGTAAGCCAAATAATAAAATATATATTGATTCGGGGGTCTTTGACATGAAAAGGTTTGAGAGCCGCGACTGTTGTGTAAGGAATATATAAATAGATCCAGGCATGGTTCCAGCTTGTCTTACCTCCACGTTTTTTGCTTCTTGAAATGTCTCTGGTTGTCCCCTGTCCTTCTACACGATTCCTGCCCACACAGCCACCCACCACGGATCCTGACAAAAACAAAGTTCTATCATATCATCATGTCAACCATATAACATCACCCATTTTACACCGGTCTCTGGATTTATCCTCTTAGCAGATTTTGTATTGACCTGTACTTTCGTTGAACTGTAACCCACATTACACAGTTTTTCAATCAATCAATCAATTAATCAATCAATCAACCAATCAGGTATGGTCATTTCAAACACGATTTCAACCTTTTAGTTTTTGTTATATTAATGCAAGAGCATAGAAACAGAGGACATTGCTCTTGCATGAAACAAAAATCACACTCGTGTGAAGTGAGGGGCGCCTGGTAATGTTTGTGTAAAGTGCTTTAAACAAACAGCCAAATATGGAATTTAATGTTTGTTTAGGGTCAAATTATGATGTAATTTGTGCCAGCCAAGTCTATGGACTTTAAAGTTTGTTTAGGGTAGTTATGAATTAGATGCCAGGCAAATCTATGATTTTAATGTTTGTTTAGGTCAGTAAATGACAACGTAAGACGTCATCTTGTTGATATAAATACATCTTGTATGTATTTAAATCCTATTTAATTTTTTCACGGACATGAAAACATCAACATGCCCCCAGGTGTGCCCCTCATTTCATACGACTCGAGTGTGATTTTTTACTTATTACAGTAGTAGGTTAGTTAAATTAAAGATACTTTACTTATAGTAGCCTACTGTCCACCACTGCTCAATGGCAAGATGAGAATGAACGTTATCATCAGCAATAGGCGAAATGTTGCAAAAGTGTCCCTGATCATGATGACATCAAATATGACTATTAAAAAACAAAGGCATGATCTCTGACTCTGAAGTTGTAGTGACACTGTCACATCATCAGGTCAGGCAATGTGCAATGTTTAGGCTACTGTCACGTGTAGAGCCAGCTGACAGTAGGGCCAGCTGACAGTGACAGACCTGCATGCAGTGGTCCTATGTCATTTAATATTATACTGCATGCTATTGTGTCTTCATTAGTCTAAAACTACATTAAATCAATCGCAAATCCGTTTTGTTCGGTTACGAGACGTACATGCTACTATTTTTGTTGGATAAACGCAAGTGTTACAAATCAAGACAATTAGTGATAAAGTCTATATTTTTGCCTACCAGAAATCCAGTCAGCGAAATTATGCATTCGTCTGCAGTTTGCTCTCCACATCCGAACTTGTTACAAACTTTCCAGTGGATCCTCTGATGATGCGATCGACGATCAAGAAAAATATCTATGGTCAGCAGTTTGACACGGGTTCTGATTCTAAATCAGACAAGACCCAACAACACCCCCCGCCGTGCAGCGAGAGCTATTAGTTACTGCTGCAAGTAAATATATACCACGGTTGCTCGCGCATGCACAAAAATACCAAGTTTCTGCAGAAAAAACAAAAATTAACAAAAGAAAATGTATGCTCCCAGTGTAATAATAGTGTAAATAGTGGGAGGGGACCACCATCATCCATACATACACATCCCGTTGTACACTAACGCTATGCTCAAATTAAATCCCCTTGCGTCTGGCACGCATGCGCAACCTGGAGTCCTGAACCACAGGATATATCTGTCTGAGAGTGGAGCCTGCCTGGCAAATGACATGGGGGGTCCTTTTTGTGGGCTTGGCCGAAAGTGGGCGTTACCAAAAGGTGGGCGTGGCCATGGCCGCCAGAAGTCTGTCAGATTTTGACAGCTTCAAATTAGTGTTAAACATAATATAACCCAATTGACTCCAGTCCTCTCTGTTTAATATATCTATAATGAAACTATATAAACTATGCATATACCATGAAGTGCTATGACTACTAGCTCTGGTCCATAGCTCTAATGCGTTTCATTTAGAGCTATGTTACTCTAAACTTCCCCGCTCGCATGAATGCAGACCAGCCTCTACTCTTTGGCGTAAATAAAAATAACGTTTTTGCTACACATAAAAACAAAGGCGAGTTGTGTCATTAGAAAGCCTACTTTGGTAATTGGTTCTAGTTCTAGTGAACAGAAATAATAAATAAATAGACTTGGTAACCTAACTGTAGGGAGTGCAAACACATTAAAGAACCTGGGGGTTATCATCTATGAAAAGGCAACACAATGAGCAGAAAATAAAAATGAACCATGTAAATACAACAAATTGAGCAGAGCACTGCAGGGAGTTGAACCCCATTCCGGTAAACCAGAAGTACCACAACCAGTGCCTTGGTTTTTGTTTTGTTTTACGAGGTCCATTCGTTGAAATGTAAATTTTGCATTGCAACGGTAAAGTAATTTAATTCACAATTGACATTGTAGGCAATAATTAATAACGGTATGGCACCAGGCCAAAGCCATGGGGATAGAGTATGTTTTGCACTATGAGTGAGTGTGTGTGTGTGTGTGTGTGTGTCCGTCAGTTTGTTAACAGCTAATCTCCAGCACCATTAACCCGGTCGATGCCAAATTTTGCACACACACTCCCTGGATGCCAACGATGAAGCTCTGTCCCAAATTTTCCAGAACGGCCTGTATAGCACCACACATTTTTGTATGCCCTCCGAGACTATGGACTATAGCCTTTCGCTTTTCCGCGATTTAACCTTTTTTCAAATCGTGAACAATGATGAAGAATCGCGCACTATAGCATGCCACTTAATGACCTTGGGGTCATCAAGGTCATTGATATTGATCAATAACCTTGAGCAGTATAAATGACCTTCAATAAGACTAGTAAATGACCTTGACCAGTATAAATGACCTTGACAAGTACAAATGACCTTGACCAGTATAAATGACCGTGACCAGTATATGACTGACCAGTATAAATTACCTTCATGAGACTAGTAAATGACCTTGACCAGTATAAATGACCTTCATAAGACTAGTAAATGATCTTCACCAGTATGAATTACCTTGACCAGTATGCGGTCCGTGACCATGGACTATAGCCTTTCGCTTTTCCTTGATTTTCACCTTTTTTTTAAATCCTCAACAATGATGAAGAATCGCACACAATAGCGCGCCGCTCAATGACCTGAGACCATGGACCAATGAACCATGTAAATATAACACATTGAGCAGGGCACTGCAGGGAGTTGAACCCCGTTCCGGTAAACCAGAAGTCCGACACCAGTGCCTTAGTTTTTGTGTTGTTGTTCATTTACAGGTCCAGGTGTGCATACGCATGTGCGCCTGTGCGTGTGTAGGTGCATTTGTGCATGTGTGTGCACGCTTCAATGACCACTGTTGGACCCCATGGGGATCAAGGACCTCAGGGAGCCACCCATAATTCACAACGGTCACAGCGAACTCTGTTGCATCACAACTGGTGGCCAACAGTCGTAACCAACACCGCCACCGACCCACAGGAGAATACCATCGCACAGTGGTATCAGACCAACCACAATCAGCCAGCCCTCAAACCAAACCCTTCGACCTAGAAGAACTCGAAACTGCAATGGGAAAGTTGAAACCCGGAAAAGCAGCAGGGATTGATGACATACTGGCAGAAATTATACAGCACCTGGAACCTAACGCAAAGACCTGGCTCGTAGGGATGCTGAATACATGCATGGCACAGAAAACCATCCCTTCTGTCTGGAGAACGGCCAAAGTGGTTGCAATCCCTAAACCTGGCAAAGACCCATCATCCCCAAAGAGCTACCGACCCATTTCCCTCCTCTGCATCACCTACAAGAGAGGCTGCTACTCCAACGCCTCATGCCACTCATAGACACCAAGCTGACTAAAGACCAAGCTGGTTTCCGTCCCGGCCGCTCCTGTGCTGGACAGAGCTCAACCTCACCCAACACATTGAGGATGGGTTTGAGGGAAAACAAATAACTGGAGCAGCAACTGGAGGGCGAAGCAAGCACGCAGGCAGCTTGTGCCTGCCTGCGTGCGTGCCTGCCTGCCTGCCTGCCTGCCTCATGTGGAAGCTGCGTAGTTGAGTTTGGGTGTGTCTTTCTTTTTCTGTCTTTCTTTCTTAGGACGAAGATCAAGGTAGACGCCGTTGGAAGGCTCAACACAAGCCGATGCTCCTAGAGATCCATCCCAAAGCTTCCCTCAGGGAGCCCAGCAAGCCAGCTAGCCAGCAAGCCCGCCCAGTCAGCCAACGCAGCCAGCCAGCTCCGCCAGTCAGCCAGTGTAGAAAGTCAGGCTGCCAAGCCAGCGCACATCAGCCCTTGCAGTCAACCATTGTAGCCATACCAGCCTTGCTCAGTCAGCTCAGCCAGGCCTCTCTCGAGGCCTGGCTCTCTGTCTGCCTGGCCCGGTCTGCCCCGCCCTGCCTTGCAGCAACAGAACCAGCCTTGCTGGCAAGCCAGCCAGCTCAGAATACGAGCTCAGCAAGCCAGCGCAGCTGGCAAGCACGCAGTTAGTCTAAACCAGTTTCAGACCGGCAGGCCAGGGATTCTATGTGAGTCGGTGGCGGTGTTGGTTACAACTGTTGGCCACCAGTTGTGACCAAGACCGCCACCGACCCACAGGAGAATACCATCGCACAGTGGTATCAGACCAACCACAATCAGCCAGCCCTCAAACCAAACCCTTCGACCTAGAAGAACTTGAAACTGCAATTTGAAAGTTGAAACCCGGAAAAGCAGCAGGGATTGATGACCTACTGGCAGAAATGTTACAGCACCTGGGACCCAACGCAAAGACCTGGCTTGTGGGGATGCTGAACACATGCATAGCACAGAAAACCATCCCTTCTGTCTGGGAAAAGGCCAATGTGGTTGCAATCCTTAAACCAGGCAAAGACCCATTATCCACAAAGAGCTACCGACCCATTTCCCTCTGCATCACCTACAAGGCTATATGAGAAGCTGCTACTCCAACGCCTTGTTGCCACTCATAGATACCAAGCTGACTAAAGACCAAGCTGGTTTCCGTCCCAGCCGCTCCTGTGCTGGACAGAGCTCAACCTCACCCAACACATTGAGGATGGGTTTGAGGGAAAACAAATAACTGGAGCAACAGATCTCTCTGCTGCCTACGACACTGTCCAACACCGCACAATGGTCAGGAAAAGCCTCCTCAACAACAGGCGCTTCTATGTCCAGTTAAATGACCAGAGGAGTAAATGGAAAGCCCAAAAGAACGGCCTACCACAAGGTAGCCTGCTCGCCCCCTCCTTTTCAATATCTACACAAACGTCCAGCCACTACCCAAAGTAGTAGTACTGGAATGAAATGATAGAGAACACCTCACACACACATAGTTTCCTTTCGTGGCTGTTTACATTCGAGGGTCGCCGGTCCTCTCGAACGGAACAGTTTAACGTCATGCCCAGGACGAAAAGATATAGAGAACACCAACATGACAAATAACAGCAGGAAGGCATTATAAATTACCTTCATGAGACTAGTAAATGACCTTGACCAGTATAAATGACCTTCATAAGACTAGTAAATGATCTTCACCAGTATGCGGTCCGTGACCATGGACTATAGCCTTTTGCTTTTCCTTGATTTTCACCTTTTTTTTAAATCCTCAACAATGATGAAGAATCGCGCACTATAGCGCGCCGCTCAATGACCTCTGAGACCATGGACCAATGAATGAAATACAACACATTGAGCAGGGCACTGCAGGGAGTTGAACCCCGTTCCGGTAAACCAGAAGTCCGACACCAGTGCCTTAGTTTTTGTGTTGTTGTTCATTTAAAGGTCCAGGTGTGCATACGCATGTGCGCCTGTGCGTGTGTAGGTGCATGTGTGCGCACGCTTCAATGACCACTGTTGGACCCAATGGCGATCAAGGACCTCAGGGAGCCACCCATAATTCACAACGGTCACAGCGAACGCTGTTGCATCACAACTGGTGGCCAACAGTCGTAACCAACACCGCCGCCGACCCACAGGAGAATACCATCGCACAGTGGTATCAGACCAACCACAATCAGCCAGCCCTCAAACCAAACCCTTCGACCTAGAAGAACTCGAAACTGCAATGGGAAAGTTGAAACCCGGAAAAGCAGCAGGGATTGATGACATACTGGCAGAAATTATACAGCACCTGGAACCTAACGCAAAGACCTGGCTCGTGGGGATGCTGAATACATGCATGGCACAGAAAACCATCCCTTCTGTCTGGAGAAAGGCCAAAGTGGTTGCAATCCCCAAACCTGGCAAAGACCCATCATCCTCAAATAGCTACCGACCCATTTCCCTCCTCTGCATCACCTACAAGAGAGGCTGCTACTCCTGTTTACATTCGAGGGTCGCTGGTACTCTCGAACGGAACAGTTTAACGTCATGCCCAGGACGAAAAGATATAGAGAACACCAACATGACAAATAACAGCAGGAAGGCATGAGCCACAATCCACCGTCTTGGCAAAGACCACACCACCCATAATTCACAACGGTCACAGCAAACTCTGTTGCATCACAACTGGTGTAGGTATTGGATGGAGCCCGCACATCACAGGTATAAAAAAAACGTTCTATATTGAAATACTGACAACGTTTCGATCTATTTGATCTTCATCAGGTCATGTGTACACAAAACATACACTTTTATACTAAGGGAGTGCCCCCATCAACCAATCAAAACACCACATTTTGGTGCCCCTCCCATCACTGCAGGTGTGACACGTCAACCCTGAGTGAGTAGGTGGGGACCCAGACATATTGATGTAAATATAGTCTGTTCAGAAATGTTAGTGCCTCTCATAGAGCTTGTAGGTGATGCAGGAGGGAAATGGGTCGGTAGCTCTTCGGGGATAATGGGTCTTTGCCAGGTTTAGGGATTGCAACCACTTCGGCCTTTTTCCAAACAGAAGGGATGGTTTTCTGTGCTATGCATGTGTTCAGCATCCCCACAAGCCAGGTCCTTGCGTTAGGTCCCAGGTGCTGTATCATTTCTGCCAGTATGCCATCAATCCCTGCTGCTTTTCCGGGTTTCAACTTTCCCATTGCAGTTTCACGTTCTTCTAAGTCGAAGGGTTTGGTTTGAGGGCTGGCTGATTGTGGTTGGTCTGATACCACTGTGCGATGGTATTCTATGTGAGTCGGTGGCGGTGTTGGTTACAACTGTTGGCCACCAGTTGTGACCAAGACCGCCACCGACCCACAGGAGAATACCATCGCACAGTGGTATCAGACCAACCACAATCAGCCAGCCCTCAAACCAAACCCTTCGACCTAGAAGAACTTGAAACTGCAATGGGAAAGTTGAAACCCGGAAAAGCAGCAGGGATTGATGACCTACTGGCAGAAATGTTACAGCACCTGGGACCCAACGCAAAGACCTGGCTTGTGGGGATGCTGAACACATGCATAGCACAGAAAACCATCCCTTCTGTCTGGGAAAAGGCCAAAGTGGTTGCAATCCTTAAACCTGGCAAAGACCCATTATCCACAAAGAGCTACAGACCCATTTCCCTCTGCATCACCTACAAGGCTATATGAGAAGCTGCTACTCCAACGCCTCGTTGCCACTCATAGATACCAAGCTGACTAAAGACCAAGCTGGTTTCCGTCCCAGCCGCTCCTGTGCTGGACAGAGCTCAACCTCACCCAACACATTGAGGATGGGTTTGAGGGGAAACAAATAACTGGAGCAGCATTCAGAGATCTCTCTGCTGACTACGACACTGTCCAACACCGCACAATGGTCAGGAAAAGCCTCCTCAACAACAGGCGCTTCTATGTCCAGTTAAATGATGGAAAGCCCAAAATAACGGCCTCCCACAAGGTAGCGTGCTTGCCCCCCTCCTTTTCAATATCTACACAAACGACCAGCCACTACCCAATGCCTAATGCCAGCATTTCATCTACGCTGACAACCTCTGCATTACGACCCAACAAGCAGACTTCCAGAAGATTGAGTCTGTCCTTGAAAGTGCCCTCCAAGAAATGTCAAGCTACTACAATACAACCACCTGAAACCCAACCCATAGAGAACACCTCACACACACATAATTTCCTTTCGTGGCTGTTTACATTCGAGGGTCGCTGGTACTCTCGAACGGAACAGTTTAACGTCATGCCCAGGACGAAAAGATATAGAGAACACCAACATGACAAATAACAGCAGGAAGGCATGAGCCACAATCCACCGTCTTGGCAAAGACCACACCACCCATAATTCACAACAGTCACAGCAAACTCTGTTGCATCACAACTGGTGTAGGTATTGGATGGAGCCCGCACATCACAGGTATAAAAAAAAACGTTCTATATTGAAATACTGACAACGTTTCGATCTATTTGATCTTCATCAGGTCATGTGTACACAAAACATACACTTTTATACTAAGGGAGTGCCCCCATCAACCAATCAAAACACCACATTTTGGTGCCCCTCCCATCACTGCAGGTGTGACACGTCAACCCTGAGTGAGTAGGTGGGGACCCAGACATATTGATGTAAATATAGTCTGTTCAGAAATTGTAGTGCCTCTCATAGAGCTTGTAGGTGATGCAGAGGAGGGAAATGGGTCGGTAGCTCTTCGGGGATAATGGGTCTTTGCCAGGTTTAGGGATTGCAACTACTCCAGCCTTTTTCCAAACAGAAGGGATGGTTTTCTGTGCTATGCATGTGTTCAGCATCCCCACAAGCCAGGTCCTTGCGATAGGTCCCAGGTGCTGTATCATTTCTGCCAGTATGCCATCAATCCCTGCTGCTTTTCCGGGTTTCAACTTTCCCATTGCAGTTTCACGTTCTTCTAAGTCGAAGGGTTTGGTTTGAGGGCTGGCTGATTGTGGTTGGTCTGATACCACTGTGCGATGGTATTCTATGTGGGTCGGTGGCGGTGTTGGTTACAACTGTTGGCCACCAGTTGTGACCAAGACCGCCACCAACCCACAGGAGAATACCATCGCACAGTGGTATCAGACCAACCACAATCAGCCAGCCTTCAAACCAAACCCTTCGACCTAGAAGAACGTGAAACTGCAATGGGAAAGTTGAAACCCGGAAAAGCAGCAGGGATTGATGACCTACTAGCAGAAATGATACAGCACCTGGGACCTAACGGAAAGACCTGGCTTGTGGGGATGCTGAACACATGCATAGCACAGAAAACCATCCCTTCTGTCTGGAAAAAGGCCAAAGTGGTTGCAATCCCTAAACCTGGCAAAGACCCATTATCCCCAAAGAGCTACCGACCCATTTCCCTCCTCTGCATCACCTACAAGCCTATCCCGTCACACCAAATTGGTCGACACAGCCCTAAATGACACCTGTGGCATCATCATAGGATGCATCAAGACAACACCTGACCCTGTCCCAACACCTGTTTACATTCGAGGGTCGCCGGTCCTCTCGAACGGAACAGTTTAACGTCATGCCCAGGACGAAAAGATATAGAGAACACCAACATGACAAATAACAGCAGGAAGGCATGGGCCACAATCCACCGTCTTGGCAAAGACCACACCACCCATAATTCACAACGGTCACAGCAAACTCTATTGCATCACAACTGGTGTAGTTATTGGATGGAGCCTGCACACCACCAAAAAAAAGAAAAACAACATACTATAGTATGCCCTCCGTGACCATGGACTTTAGCCTTTCGCTTTTCTGCAATTTAACCTTTTTTCAAATCCTCAACAATGATGAAGAATCGCGCACTATAGCGTGCCACTTAATGACCTTGACCAATATCAATGACCTTGAGCAGTATAAATTACCTTCAATAAGACTAGTAAATGACCTTGACCAGTATAAATGACCTTGACAAGTACAAATGACCTTGACCAGTATAAATGACCTTCACCAGTAGAAATGACCGTGACCAGTATATGACTGTGACCAGTATAAATTACCTTCATGAGACTAGTAATTGACCTTGACCAGTATAAATGACCTTTAGAAGACTAGTAAATGATCTTCACCAGTATAAATGACCTTTAGAAGACTAGTAAATGATCAATCATTTAAAGGTCCAGGTGTGCATACGCATGTGCCCCTGTGTGTGTAGGTGCATGTGTGCATGTGTGTGCACGCTTCAATGACCACTGTTGGACCCAATGGCGATCAAGGACCTCAGGGAGCCACCCATAATTCACAACGGTCACAGCGAACTCTGTTGCATCACAACTGGTGGCCAACAGTCGTAACCAACACCGCCACGACCCACAGGAGAATACCATCGCACAGTGGTATCAGACCAACCACAATCAGCCAGCCCTCAAACCAAACCCTTCGACCTAGAAGAACTCAAAACTGCAATGGGAAAGTTGAAACCCGGAAAAGCAGCAGGGATTGATGACATACTGGCAGAAATTATACAGCACCTGGAACCTAACGAAAGACCTGGCTCGTGGGGATGCTGAACACATGCATGGCACAGAAAACCATCCCTTCTGTCTGGAGAAAAGCCAAAGTGGTTGCAATCCCCAAACCTGGCAAAGACCCATCATCCTCAAAGAGCTACCGACCCATTTCCCTCCTCTGCATCACCTACAAGAGAGGCTGCTACTCCCAACGCCTCATACCACTCATAGACACCAAGCTGACTAAAGACCAAGCTGGTTTCCGTCCCGTCCTGTGCTGGACAGAGCTCAACCTCACCCAACACATTGAGGATGGGTTTGAGGGAAAACAAATAACTGGAGCAGCAACTGGAGGGCGAAGCAAGCACGCAGGCAGCTTGTGCCTGCCTGCGTGCCTGCCTGCCTTCCTCATGTGGAAGCTGCATAGTTGAGTTTGTGTGTGTTTCTTTTTCTGTCTTTCTTTCTTAGGACGAAGATCAAGGTAGACGCCGTTGGAAGGCTCAACACAAGCCGATGCCCCTAGAGATCCATCCCAAAGCTTCCCTCAGGGAGTCCAGCAAGCCAGCTAGCCAGCAAGCCCGCCCAGTCAGCCAACGCAGCCAGCCAGCTCCGCCAGTCAGCCAGTATAGAAAGTCAGGCTGCCAAGCCAGCGCACATCAGCCCTTGCAGTCAACCATTGTAGCCATACCAGCCTTGCTCAGTCAGCTCAGCCAGGCCTCTCTCGAGGCCTGGCTCTCTGTCTGCCTGGCCCGGTCTGCCCCGCCCTGCCTTGCAGCAACAGAACCAGCCTTGCTGGCAAGCCAGCCAGCTCAGAATACGAGCTCAGCAAGCCAGCGCAGCTGGCAAGCACGCAGTTAGTCTAAACCAGTTTCAGACTGGCAGGCCAAGGCAGACAGACAGGAAGACCGAGGCGCCTAGGCAGGCAGACAGGCCAGGAAGGCAACAAAGTGCAGGCAGGGGGACTGTCCGGCCTAAGGCTGCGCTGCAAGGGTTGGAGCCTGGCCAGCTCCTGCTGGTCTAGACTGAGTGGCTGTGGCTGCACAGTAAGGCTGCGGTAACCTAGTCTGGGCTTGCTGCTGCACTGGCTTGCTCAGCTCGCATTCTGAGCTGGCTGGCTTTCCAGAAAGGCTGGTTCTGTTGCTGCAAGGCAGGGCAGGGCAGACCGGGCCAGGCAGACAGAGAGCCAGGCCTCAAGAGAGGCCTGGCTGAGCTGACTGAGCAAGGCTGGTATGGCTGCAATGGCTGACTGCAAGGGCTGATATGCTCTGGCTTGGCAGCCTGACTTTCTACACTGGCTGACTGGCGGAGCTGACTGGCTGCGTTGGCTGACTGGGCAGGCTTGCTGGCTAGCTGGCTTGCTGTGCTCCCTGAGGGAAGCTTTGGGATGGATCTCTAGGGGCATCGGCTAGTGTTGAGCCTTCCTATGGCGTCTACCTTGATCTCCGTCCTAAGAAAGAAAGACAGAAAAAGAAAGACACACAAACCCAACTATGCAGCTTCCACCTGAGGAACCGAGACGCGAGAAAAGAACTGAGCGTCACTTGGGATGGTCACAAACTCTCCAACCATACCCACCCCATGTATCTTGGAGTTACACTGGACAGGACACTCTTCTTCAAAAAAACACCTGGAGAACACAAAAGCCACGGTCAACACCCACAATAACATCCTGTGAAAACTAGTGAACTCCCAAGTGGGGCGCAGACCCACAAACAATCCGTGCAACTGCCATGGCCCTGTCTTTCTCTACAGCAGAGTATGCCTGCTCAAGCTGGAGCCGATCACGTCACACCAAATTGGTCGACACAGCCCTAAATGACACCTGTCGCATCATCACGGGATGGGTCAAGACAACACCTGTCCCGTCCGTGCCTTTATGCGCTAGCCGGCACCTCCCCCCGCACATCAGACGACTGTGTAACGCTCAAGATGAATGGAAAACACAGGAGATAGACAGTGAAGTCTGGAATGAAATGATAGAGAACACCTCACACACACAGTTTCCTTTCGTGGCCGTTTACATTCGAGGGTCGCCGGTCCTCTCGAACGGAACAGTTTAACGTCATGCCCAGGACGAAAAGATATAGAGAACACCATAATGACAAATAACAGCAGGAAGGCATGGGCCACAATCCACCGTCTTGGCAAAGACCACACCACCCATAATTCACAACGGTCACAGCAAACTCTGTTGCATCACAACTGGTGTAGGTATTGGATGGAGCCCGCACACCACAGGTATAAGAAAGACGTGATGCAGAGGAGGGAAATGGGTCGGTAGCTCTTCGGGGATAATGGGTCTTTGCCAGGTTTAGGGATTGCAACTACTCCAGCCTTTTTCCAAACAGAAGGGATGGTTTTCTGTGCTATGCATGTGTTCAGCATCCCCACAAGCCAGGTCCTTGCGATAGGTCCCAGGTGCTGTATCATTTCTGCCAGTATGCCATCAATCCCTGCTGCTTTTCCGGGTTTCAACTTTCCCATTGCAGTTTCACGTTCTTCTAAGTCGAAGGGTTTGGTTTGAGGGCTGGCTGATTGTGGTTGGTCTGATACCACTGTGCGATGGTATTATATGTGGGTCGGTGGCGGTGTTGGTTACAACTGTTGGCCACCAGTTGTGACCAAGACCGCCACCGACCCACAGGAGAATACCATCGCACAGTGGTATCAGACCAACCACAATCAGCCAGCCCTCAAACCAAACCCTTCGACCTAGAAGAACTTGAAACTGCAATGGGAAAGTTGAAACCCGGAAAAGCAGCAGGGATTGATGACCTACTGGCAGAAATGTTACAGCACCTGGGACCCAACGCAAAGACCTGGCTTGTGGGGATGCTGAACACATGCATAGCACAGAAAACCATCCCTTCTGTCTGGGAAAAGGCCAAAGTGGTTGCAATCCCTAAACCTGGCAAAGACCCATTATCCACAAAGAGCTACCGACCCATTTCCCTCTGCATCACCTACAAGGCTATATGAGAAGCTGCTACTCCAACGCCTTGTTGCCACTCATAGATACCAAGCTGACTAAAGACCAAGCTGGTTTCCGTCCCAGCCGCTCCTGTGCTGGACAGAGCTCAACCTCACCCAACACATTGAGGATGGGTTTGAGGGGAAACAAATAACTGGAGCAGCATTCAGAGATCTCTCTGCTGCCTACGACACTGTCCAACACCGCACAATGGTCAGGAAAAGCCTCCTCAACAACAGGCGCTTCTATGTCCAGTTAAATGACCAGAGGAGTAAATAGAAAGCCCAAAAGAACGGCCTCCAACAAGGTAGCGTGCTCGCCCCCCTCCTTTTCAATATCTACACAAACGACCAGCCACTACCCAATGCCTAATGCCAGCGTTTCATCTACGCCGACAACCTCTGCATTACGACCCAACAAGCAGACTTCCAGAAGATTGAGTCTGTCCTTGAAAGTGCCCTCCAAGAAATGTCAAGCTACTACAATACAACCACCTGAAACCCAACCTATAGAGAACACCTCACACACACATAATTTCCTTTCGTGGCCGTTTACATTCGAGGGTCGCTGGTCCTCTCGAACGGAACAGTTTAACGTCATGCCCAGGACGAAAAGATATAGAGAACACCAACATGTCAAATAACAGCAGGAAGGCATGGGCCACAATCCACCGTCTTGGCAAAAACCACACCACCCATAATTCACAACGGTCACAGCAAACTCTGTTGCATCACAACTGGTGTAGGTATTGGATGGAGCCCGCACACCACAGGTATAAGAAAGACGTTCTTTGTTGAAATACTGACAGCGTTTCGATCCATTTGATCTTCATCAGGTCATGTGTACACAAAACATACACTTTTATACTAAGGGAGTGCCCCCATTAAACAATCAAAATACCACATTTTGGTGCCCCTCCCATCACTGCAGGTGTGACACGTCAACCCTGAGTGAGTAGGTGGGGACCCAGACATATTGATGTAAATATAGTCTGTTCAGAAATTGTAGTGCCTCTCATAGAGCTTGTAGGTGATGCAGAGGAGGGAAATGGGTCGGTAGCTCTTCGGGGATAATGGGTCTTTGCCAGGTTTAGGGATTGCAACTACTCCAGCCTTTTTCCAAACAGAAGGGATGGTTTTCTGTGCTATGCATGTGTTCAGCATCCCCACAAGCCAGGTCCTTGCGATAGGTCCCAGGTGCTGTATCATTTCTGCCAGTATGCCATCAATCCCTGCTGCTTTTCCGGGTTTCAACTTTCCCATTGCAGTTTCACGTTCTTCTAAGTCGAAGGGTTTGGTTTGAGGGCTGGCTGATTGTGGTTGGTCTGATACCACTGTGCGATGGTATTCTATGTGGGTCGGTGGCGGTGTTGGTTACAACTGTTGGCCACCAGTTGTGACCAAGACCGCCACCAACCCACAGGAGAATACCATCGCACAGTGGTATCAGACCAACCACAATCAGCCAGCCTTCAAACCAAACCCTTCGACCTAGAAGAACGTGAAACTGCAATGGGAAAGTTGAAACCCGGAAAAGCAGCAGGGATTGATGACCTACTAGCAGAAATGATACAGCACCTGGGACCTAACGGAAAGACCTGGCTTGTGGGGATGCTGAACACATGCATAGCACAGAAAACCATCCCTTCTGTCTGGAAAAAGGCCAAAGTGGTTGCAATCCCTAAACCTGGCAAAGACCCATTATCCCCAAAGAGCTACCGACCCATTTCCCTCCTCTGCATCACCTACAAGCCTATCCCGTCACACCAAATTGGTCGACACAGCCCTAAATGACACCTGTGGCATCATCATAGGATGCATCAAGACAACACCTGACCCTGTCCCAACACCTGTTTACATTCGAGGGTCGCCGGTCCTCTCGAACGGAACAGTTTAACGTCATGCCCAGGACGAAAAGATATAGAGAACACCAACATGACAAATAACAGCAGGAAGGCATGGGCCACAATCCACCGTCTTGGCAAAGACCACACCACCCATAATTCACAACGGTCACAGCAAACTCTATTGCATCACAACTGGTGTAGTTATTGGATGGAGCCTGCACACCACCAAAAAAAAGAAAAACAACATACTATAGTATGCCCTCCGTGACCATGGACTTTAGCCTTTCGCTTTTCTGCAATTTAACCTTTTTTCAAATCCTCAACAATGATGAAGAATCGCGCACTATAGCGTGCCACTTAATGACCTTGACCAATATCAATGACCTTGAGCAGTATAAATTACCTTCAATAAGACTAGTAAATGACCTTGACCAGTATAAATGACCTTGACAAGTACAAATGACCTTGACCAGTATAAATGACCTTCACCAGTAGAAATGACCGTGACCAGTATATGACTGACCAGTATAAATTACCTTCATGAGACTAGTAATTGACCTTGACCAGTATAAATGACCTTTAGAAGACTAGTAAATGATCTTCACCAGTATAAATGACCTTTAGAAGACTAGTAAATGATCTTCACCAGTATAAATGACCTTGACCAGTATGCGGTCCGTGACCATGGACTATAGCCTTTTGCTTTTCCTTGATTTTCACCTTTAAAAAATCCTCAACAATGATGAAGAATCGCACACTATAGCGCGCCGCTCAATGACCTGAGACCATGGACCAATGAATGAAATACAACACATTGAGCAGGGCACTGCAGGGAGTTGAACCCCGTTCCGGTAAACCAGAAGTCCGACACCAGTGCCTTAGTTTTTGTGTTGTTGTTCATTTAAAGGTCCAGGTGTGCATACGCATGTGCCCCTGTGTGTGTAGGTGCATGTGTGCATGTGTGTGCACGCTTCAATGACCACTGTTGGACCCAATGGCGATCAAGGACCTCAGGGAGCCACCCATAATTCACAACGGTCACAGCGAACTCTGTTGCATCACAACTGGTGGCCAACAGTCGTAACCAACACCGCCACGACCCACAGGAGAATACCATCGCACAGTGGTATCAGACCAACCACAATCAGCCAGCCCTCAAACCAAACCCTTCGACCTAGAAGAACTCAAAACTGCAATGGGAAAGTTGAAACCCGGAAAAGCAGCAGGGATTGATGACATACTGGCAGAAATTATACAGCACCTGGAACCTAACGCAAAGACCTGGCTCGTGGGGATGCTGAACACATGCATGGCACAGAAAACCATCCCTTCTGTCTGGAGAAAAGCCAAAGTGGTTGCAATCCCCAAACCTGGCAAAGACCCATCATCCTCAAAGAGCTACCGACCCATTTCCCTCCTCCGCATCACCTACAAGAGAGGCTGCTACTCCCAACGCCTCATACCACTCATAGACACCAAGCTGACTAAAGACCAAGCTGGTTTCCGTCCCGTCCTGTGCTGGACAGAGCTCAACCTCACCCAACACATTGAGGATGGGTTTGAGGGAAAACAAATAACTGGAGCAGCAACTGGATGGCGAAGCAAGCACGCAGGCAGCTTGTGCCTGCCTGCGTGCCTGCCTGCCTTCCTCATGTGGAAGCTGCATAGTTGAGTTTGTGTGTGTGTTTCTTTTTCTGTCTTTCTTTCTTAGGACGAAGATCAAGGTAGACGCCGTTGGAAGGCTCAACACAAGCCGATGCCCCTAGAGATCCATCCCAAAGCTTCCCTCAGGGAGTCCAGCAAGCCAGCTAGCCAGCAAGCCCGCCCAGTCAGCCAACGCAGCCAGCCAGCTCCGCCAGTCAGCCAGTGTAGAAAGTCAGGCTGCCAAGCCAGCGCACATCAGCCCTTGCAGTCAACCATTGTAGCCATACCAGCCTTGCTCAGTCAGCTCAGCCAGGCCTCTCTCGAGGCCTGGCTCTCTGTCTGCCTGGCCCGGTCTGCCCCGCCCTGCCTTGCAGCAACAGAACCAGCCTTGCTGGCAAGCCAGCCAGCTCAGAATACGAGCTCAGCAAGCCAGCGCAGCTGGCAAGCACGCAGTTAGTCTAAACCAGTTTCAGACTGGCAGGCCAAGGCAGACAGACAGGAAGACCGAGGCGCCTAGGCAGGCAGACAGGCCAGGAAGGCAACAAAGTGCAGGCAGGGGGACTGTCCGGCCTAAGGCTGCGCTGCAAGGGTTGGAGCCTGGCCAGCTCCTGCTGGTCTAGACTGAGTGGCTGTGGCTGCACAGTAAGGCTGCGGTAACCTAGTCTGGGCTTGCTGCTGCACTGGCTTGCTCAGCTCGCATTCTGAGCTGGCTGGCTTTCCAGAAAGGCTGGTTCTGTTGCTGCAAGGCAGGGCAGGGCAGACCGGGCCAGGCAGACAGAGAGCCAGGCCTCAAGAGAGGCCTGGCTGAGCTGACTGAGCAAGGCTGGTATGGCTGCAATGGCTGACTGCAAGGGCTGATATGCTCTGGCTTGGCAGCCTGACTTTCTACACTGGCTGACTGGCGGAGCTGACTGGCTGCGTTGGCTGACTGGGCAGGCTTGCTGGCTAGCTGGCTTGCTGTGCTCCCTGAGGGAAGCTTTGGGATGGATCTCTAGGGGCATCGGCTAGTGTTGAGCCTTCCTATGGCGTCTACCTTGATCTCCGTCCTAAGAAAGAAAGACAGAAAAAGAAAGACACACAAACCCAACTATGCAGCTTCCACCTGAGGAACCGAGACGCGAGAAAAGAACTGAGCGTCACTTGGGATGGTCACAAACTCTCCAACCATACCCACCCCATGTATCTTGGAGTTACACTGGACAGGACACTCTTCTTCAAAAAAACACCTGGAGAACACAAAAGCCACGGTCAACACCCACAATAACATCCTGTGAAAACTAGTGAACTCCCAAGTGGGGCGCAGACCCACAAACAATCCGTGCAACTGCCATGGCCCTGTCTTTCTCTACAGCAGAGTATGCCTGCTCAAGCTGGAGCCGATCACGTCACACCAAATTGGTCGACACAGCCCTAAATGACACCTGTCGCATCATCACGGGATGGGTCAAGACAACACCTGTCCCGTCCGTGCCTTTATGCGCTAGCCGGCACCTCCCCCCGCACATCAGACGACTGTGTAACGCTCAAGATGAATGGAAAACACAGGAGATAGACAGTGAAGTCTGGAATGAAATGATAGAGAACACCTCACACACACAGTTTCCTTTCGTGGCTGTTTACATTCGAGGGTCGCCGGTCCTCTCGAACGGAACAGTTTAACGTCATGCCCAGGACGAAAAGATATAGAGAACACCATAATGACAAATAACAGCAGGAAGGCATGGGCCACAATCCACCGTCTTGGCAAAGACCACACCACCCATAATTCACAACGGTCACAGCAAACTCTGTTGCATCACAACTGGTGTAGGTATTGGATGGAGCCCGCACACCACAGGTATAAGAAAGACGTGATGCAGAGGAGGGAAATGGGTCGGTAGCTCTTCGGGGATAATGGGTCTTTGCCAGGTTTAGGGATTGCAACTACTCCAGCCTTTTTCCAAACAGAAGGGATGGTTTTCTGTGCTATGCATGTGTTCAGCATCCCCACAAGCCAGGTCCTTGCGATAGGTCCCAGGTGCTGTATCATTTCTGCCAGTATGCCATCAATCCCTGCTGCTTTTCCGGGTTTCAACTTTCCCATTGCAGTTTCACGTTCTTCTAAGTCGAAGGGTTTGGTTTGAGGGCTGGCTGATTGTGGTTGGTCTGATACCACTGTGCGATGGTATTCTATGTGGGTCGGTGGCGGTGTTGGTTACAACTGTTGGCCACCAGTTGTGACCAAGACCGCCACCGACCCACAGGAGAATACCATCGCACAGTGGTATCAGACCAACCACAATCAGCCAGCCCTCAAACCAAACCCTTCGACCTAGAAGAACTTGAAACTGCAATGGGAAAGTTGAAACCCGGAAAAGCAGCAGGGATTGATGACCTACTGGCAGAAATGTTACAGCACCTGGGACCCAACGCAAAGACCTGGCTTGTGGGGATGCTGAACACATGCATAGCACAGAAAACCATCCCTTCTGTCTGGGAAAAGGCCAAAGTGGTTGCAATCCCTAAACCTGGCAAAGACCCATTATCCACAAAGAGCTACCGACCCATTTCCCTCTGCATCACCTACAAGGCTATATGAGAAGCTGCTACTCCAACGCCTTGTTGCCACTCATAGATACCAAGCTGACTAAAGACCAAGCTGGTTTCCGTCCCAGCCGCTCCTGTGCTGGACAGAGCTCAACCTCACCCAACACATTGAGGATGGGTTTGAGGGGAAACAAATAACTGGAGCAGCATTCAGAGATCTCTCTGCTGCCTACGACACTGTCCAACACCGCACAATGGTCAGGAAAAGCCTCCTCAACAACAGGCGCTTCTATGTCCAGTTAAATGACCAGAGGAGTAAATGGAAAGCCCAAAAGAACGGCCTCCAACAAGGTAGCGTGCTCGCCCCCCTCCTTTTCAATATCTACACAAACGACCAGCCACTACCCAATGCCTAATGCCAGCGTTTCATCTACGCCGACAACCTCTGCATTACGACCCAACAAGCAGACTTCCAGAAGATTGAGTCTGTCCTTGAAAGTGCCCTCCAAGAAATGTCAAGCTACTACAATACAACCACCTGAAACCCAACCTATAGAGAACACCTCACACACACATAATTTCCTTTCGTGGCCGTTTACATTCGAGGGTCGCTGGTCCTCTCGAACGGAACAGTTTAACGTCATGCCCAGGACGAAAAGATATAGAGAACACCAACATGTCAAATAACAGCAGGAAGGCATGGGCCACAATCCACCGTCTTGGCAAAAACCACACCACCCATAATTCACAACGGTCACAGCAAACTCTGTTGCATCACAACTGGTGTAGGTATTGGATGGAGCCCGCACACCACAGGTATAAGAAAGACGTTCTTTGTTGAAATACTGACAGCGTTTCGATCCATTTGATCTTCATCAGGTCATGTGTACACAAAACATACACTTTTATACTAAGGGAGTGCCCCCATTAAACAATCAAAATACCACATTTTGGTGCCCCTCCCATCACTGCAGGTGTGACACGTCAACCCTGAGTGAGTAGGTGGGGACCCAGACATATTGATGTAAATATAGTCTGTTCAGAAATTGTAGTGCCTCTCATAGAGCTTGTAGGTGATGCAGAGGAGGGAAATGGGTCGGTAGCTCTTCGGGGATAATGGGTCTTTGCCAGGTTTAGGGATTGCAACTACTCCAGCCTTTTTCCAAACAGAAGGGATGGTTTTCTGTGCTATGCATGTGTTCAGCATCCCCACAAGCCAGGTCCTTGCGATAGGTCCCAGGTGCTGTATCATTTCTGCCAGTATGCCATCAATCCCTGCTGCTTTTCCGGGTTTCAACTTTCCCATTGCAGTTTCACGTTCTTCTAAGTCGAAGGGTTTGGTTTGAGGGCTGGCTGATTGTGGTTGGTCTGATACCACTGTGCGATGGTATTCTATGTGGGTCGGTGGCGGTGTTGGTTACAACTGTTGGCCACCAGTTGTGACCAAGACCGCCACCGACCCACAGGAGAATACCATCGCACAGTGATATCAGACCAACCACAATCAGCCAGCCCTCAAACCAAACCCTTCGACCTAGAAGAACTTGAAACTGCAATGGGAAAGTTGAAACCCGGAAAAGCAGCAGGGATTGATGACCTACTGGCAGAAATGTTACAGCACCTGGGACCCAACGCAAAGACCTGGCTTGTGGGGATGCTGAACACATGCATAGCACAGAAAACCATCCCTTCTGTCTGGGAAAAGGCCAACGTGGTTGCAATCCCTAAACCTGGCATAGACCCATTATCCACAAAGAGCTACCGACCCATTTCCCTCTGCATCACCTACAAGGCTATATGAGAAGCTGCTACTCCAACGCCTTGTTGCCACTCATAGATACCAAGCTGACTGAAGACCAAGCTGGTTTCCGTCCCAGCCGCTCCTGTGCTGGACAGAGCTCAACCTCACCCAACACATTGAGGATGGGTTTGAGGGGAAACAAATAACTGGAGCAGCATTCAGAGATCTCTCTGCTGCCTACGACACTGTCCAACACCGCACAATGGTCAGGAAAAGCCTCCTCAACAACAGGCGCTTCTATGTTCAGTTAAATGACCAGAGGAGTAAATGGAAAGCCGAAAAGAACGGCCTCCCACAAGGTAGCGCGCTCGCCCCCCTCCTTTTCAATATCTAAACAAACGACCAGCCACTTGAAACCCAACCCATCAAAAACCCAAATATGCAGCTTCCACCTGAGGAACCGAGACGCAAAAAAAGAACTGAGCATCACAAACTCTCAAACCATACCCACCCCATGTAACTTGGAGTTACACTGGACAGTTTAACGTCATGCCCAGGACGAAAAGTTATAGAGAACACCAACATGACAAACCCTACACTTAAACCCTCTATATTTAATAAAAAACAATTCTGGACAGGAATCCTGTATTGCAGGGGTGCCCAAAAGGTACATCGTGATCTACCAGTAATCACAAAGGCTGTGCAGGTAGACCATATGGCATGCCCCTGTATATAATCTATCACTTGAATTAAGGTGACTTGACACCAGCTCAAATGTTGCACACAAACATCAGTAGCAAAAGTACAAAGTTATTGTGACAGTAATAATTGCTATAGTGTGTGTTCAGTAACAGGAATATTCCTGTCTCTCCAGCTCTTTAATAAATAGAAAAGGGTTTAATCAGGAGTTGTAGTAGCCACAGGATAATCAAAGCGGTGGATATTGCTCTTGTCTTCATGTCTTTATGTATGTAAATTGTCTTGTTGTTTGTGTTATGTCAAATGCGTGTATACGTGTTCTGCATATACTTGGCTGCTGTGTTGCAAGATAATGGGAGTTACTGATACTATGGGACTGAATGGGAGTGAAAGGGAGGTACTGTTACTATGAGACTGATACTATGGGAGTGCATGGGAGTGAATGGGAGGTATTGTTACTATGGGACTGATACTATGGGAGTGAATGGGACTGAATGGGATGTACTGTTACTATGTGACTGAATGGGAGTGAATAAAAGTGAATGGGAGTGAATGGGACTGAGTGGGAGTGAATGGGAGGTACTGTGACTATGGGACTGTGTTTAACAAAAAACTGGAGAGACCGGGAGACCTCTGTTACTGAACAAACACTATAGCAATGATTTTGTCACAATATAGAGCTATTTAACACTGTTACTGAACACACTATAGCAATGATTACTGTCACACTATAGAGCTATTTAACACTGTTACTGAACACACACTATAGCAATGATTACTGTCACACTATAGAGCTATTTAACACTGTTACTGAACACACACTATAGCAATGATTACTGTCACACTATAGAGCTATTTAACACTGTTACTGAACACACACTATAGCAATGATTACTGTCACACTATAGAGCTATTTAACACTGTTACTGAACACACACTATAGCAATGATTACTGTCACACTATAGAGCTATTTAACACTGTTACTGAACACACACTCTATAGCAATGATTACTGTCACAATACAGAGCAATTTAATTTAGGTAACCAAATTGACCCCAATAGTAGATCTTTACACTCAATAGTTCAATTGTTGTTAAGCATCTGCTTAATTTCCAAAAAACTACACAATTAGAGAATGTAGAAGATTGCTACTTTTGATCCTTGGATTATATAATGCTGATTGTAGCATAGCGATAGTGGTTAGTGACTGAGCTTTGTTAACATGAGTGCCCGGGATCGTTTCCCACCAATTTCAAAGAATGTTTGTTGCTTCGTGCCAATTTTCACAGAATGTTTGTCCTTTTACCTACCAGACAATACTCTTCTCACCTCTAGTCGATTATTTATTCAGCGTTTGAGCCACGGACCAACATTTGAGGCCATCTAGTCTCTCAGACCCATTTGAGCCACTGACCACCATTGTGAGAGTCTATTAATGTGAAATGGTGGTCCGTGGCTCAAACATGTTATCACTTTTGAAGTTACTTGTTGTGTTTAGATATGTAAATACTACTCTTTAAAGCCGTGTTTCGGTAGTCGAGTGGGTACTGTCGACGGTTAGTAAACATTGAGGCCGGGCATAGTTGTTTATAAACCTTCGACACTAACCATTCGGCTACTGAAACACTGTTTTACAGTTTCGTACAAACATCATTTATAAACATCATAACAAGTAACTTCAAGTGATAGACGTTTGAACACACAAACAACAACAGCGTTAAGTATTAAATAACATTTAATCACTTACTTGCTCCGAAGACGGACCCGCGATGGTGACGTGGCACGTTCCAAACAAACACTGACCAAACCTACCTCCACGCGTCTCTTCCGTATTTGAGGGCGGCGGCACTTCCTTCCGGTGTGAGGCCACGCCCGCGAGATTTAACCGCGAATCTATTGTAGTCCTCTTACGTTACATCCGGGTCCCTTGGTCCCATCCGCTTCTAATGCAAAATAGCTACATATGAACGCGTGTACAATAACGTTATTTGTCAGAAAGGAAGCCATTGAGGGTTAAAATGGGTCTTAATGCTTCCAACTCATATAACTGTCACCAACAACACTTTTAATGATATTACATGAAGCAGACAGCCCTGTGATGAAACCTTTAGCATTACACTGTGGTTAATACGTTTTTATTCACAATGGAATGTTATTGTACTCTTAATATATCATGGTGTAGCACAGCACAGCACAGTAGATTCATATTTCAATCGATCTGGGATGTTAGAATTGTGCAAAACTCTGTTCAATGAATGGCCTCTTCTGCTTCATTAAACATTATTAGGCAGATGGCTTCTTGGTTAGAGTGGGTGACAATATTATCACACGAAAAGATCAAATTACCTACCTAGGTTCCATCCTGGAGGCTAATCTTTCCGGTGATAAAATGGCCACCAACGTAATCAAAAAAGTCAATCAAAGAACAAGATTCCTTTACAGGATCTCCTCACTGGTCAGCAAAAACACCTTGAAGACCTTAACAGGAGCCCTCGTACAAGGTTTCTTTGACTATGCATCCACCTCTTGGTACCACAGCACCTCAAAGGCCCTTAAAACAAGGCTCCAGACCTCCCAAAACAAACTGGTCAGGCTCCTACTTGGCCTCACCCCCCGAACCCACCTCACCCCTGCCCACTTTGACAGGCTGGGATGGCTTAGGGTCGTCGACAGAGTACAGCATCTTGCAATGGGTCTGGTCCACAAGATTCGATACACCACCAAGATACCCATGTACCTGTCTAAATACTTCCTTAATGTAAACGAAGTCCACACCCACAACACCAGAGGGAGTGCAACAAACCATGTACAACCCAGATTCGGCACAAACAAGGGACTAAATTCTTTTCGCTCCTATGCCACCAAAATGTGGAACGCCCTACCAACAGTCATTAAGACATGTGAATCCCTTGACTCCTTCAAAACCGCTCTCAAAGGGCACCTACGGATGGCTGCAATTCGAAACTGGCCTCTGTAAAATCTGAATCCCCCCCACCCCATTTCCCTCACTGTATATTGTATATTGTATATTTTCCCAGTGCTTGTATATTTTCCCTTTTTTGCTTCCCATATGATGAATTCCTGTTCTGTTCTTTAGCTACATAGAAATGTCTATTTGTATGTCTCTAAATGGTTGTATGTCTTTAAATGTTTTGATGAATTGAACAATGTGGACCCTGTTGTAAACAAGTGTAATGCTTAATTGGGTCGTCCACTCACAGTTGACAGTCTTTGTATTGAGTTTGTGCTTAAAATGTACTGTAAATTCTACAAACTGTTAATAAATATTTCAATCAATCAATCAAAAATTACTAAACATTAAACGTTACTTATACCTGTTATTGAGACTCCTATAGAGCATGTTGACATGGATAGCTTGGTAGTAGTATCTCTGTTAGTTAATGCAGTTTGATTGATTAAATTAATAGCCTATTTTATTAGACAAAAATGTAGAACAGTAGTGTCATAGAGTGGAAAATGCCATTTGGTTTAATGTCACAGAATGCAGTGCCACGTAGAGCAGCATGATAAATGGTTAACTTTATAGTGTGTTCAAAAATGGCAGATCTGCAAGTTCAGTGTCTTGAATGAGATGTGCTGTGAGTTTGCATATCTGCTATTGTCCAGCATAGGACCGTTGCACAGTGAAGTATAAACAAGGCTTTAGGATTTATAAGTCGTTTTTAGAATATAATAGAATATTCACTCCAGTGAATAGCATTTATCCATTTAGATAACTTTTTGATGTTATTTAATTACTTATTTTTACACAGAAACATAATGTGTGTCTTTACAATAACTGTAATGTAATAATAATACTAATAATGTAATGTAATAATTATTAATTAAATAACCTTATTTTATTCTGAAGGCAACCGGATGTCTTAAATTAGCTAGCTCTCAGACAGGAAGTTCTAAATTAGCTCAAAAGACGGAGCCCTCTCATCTTCTGTATCATGATCACACTCACCCTCCAGTCTGCAATCTGTCAGTCTGAGCGATGCCTCCAGTGGCGGGACAGTATAACCCAGACCACTACATCAGTATTCAGTACATCACCTGGTAAAGTGATTTTCAAAATAGTATAGTCTAATTATTACTATAGTGGTTCCCCTTTCCCTTCCCAAATTGTGGTGCGTGCACCCCTTAATTGTGGTGCGCGAGCGCCTTCTAGGGGGTGCACGACATGAAAAGTCTAATGGTTTTATTTTAAATATATTAACATATGCCAATATTATGGCAAGTAATGCATGCCATATTCAGGTTCATATATGTGGATAAAATATGTCTATATAGCTTATGCAATTTATATTTCCATGTGAGGGGTGCATCCGCTAGGTCTGGAGGTAACAGGGGGTGCATGGCCAAAAAGGTTTGGGAACCGCCGTAATGTCTGTCTATGATGTTTCACACATTTCAAAATCAAATGGTAAAATATGATGATTGTGGGTTAAAAATTTGGGAAAATGTTTGTTCTGAAATAAACCTCAGAAAACACTTGTCCACTCAATTCCTATTGTCTGTCAGATTATACTAGAATCCCGGCAAGGTGTCGATACAATCAGAAATTGGAGCATTGTCCTGATCTTTTCGAAACAAACATCAGAAAACAGGGAAAATGTGTTTTTAAAGTCAGTTCCGACTGTGAGATTATGCCAAATACCAAGGACGCTGTCCTAAAACTGGAGCGTGGTCCCGATTTCTTTTGTGGGCTAGAAGATTAGAGATTTAGTCAGAAACAAAAACGTGTTTCTGTAAAGTCAATTCAGATTATACTAAGATCTCCTGACCCAAAATAGTGGAACAACAAAAGGGTTTTTACTTGAGTCATGACAAATAGAATTGGTCCGTGACCCACCGTTTGGGAACCAGTGCCATGTACAGTACTTTGGGTGATTAAAGGCACAAGAGTATCTGACAAAGGGCTTGCCTGCATCAGCAAACCTTCCCCGGATGAATACAATTGAAAACAGGATAAAGAATGTGGACATTTCAGTTGCTGAGGCATCAGTCATCACACAGCCCACACCCCACAGGTCAACTAAAAATCAAGTATTTTAGTGCCAGTCTATAAAACCACTTTTTCTATTAGTCATACACCATTTGGGTACTGTAAACAAAACAAAAATGCAACTGTTGGAATAAAGTTTGAGCTTTTTAATTCAGAGGCAAGGTAAAGGGACATTTCTAAAGTGTGTACATTAATATGTTAGTTTCATGTAAAACTGTTGCTCCTACCACTTGAAAAATGACAGCTTCAAATCTATACAAATGGTCATGTCACAATTATATTTACTCATCATTGACTGCACAGGAAGCCAAACAGTTTCATTGAAAGTTCAAACTTGAAGCAACTAGTTAATTTCTGATGAGATCACTTGTGTAAGTCACTTAACCCATTCTGGACGGGAACCCGTTTGTGTTTTAACTAAGCATTATTTAGCTATTGAAAAATAGCAGATCTACAAGCTCATAGCACGACACCGAGTGGCATGCTACGAGCTTGCAAGTCTGCTATTTTTTTTAAATCGTGAAAATGTCACAGAAATCTTTGAATATATATTCTTTCAGAAGACCATTTATTTCGACGTCAGGCCTAAATGGTTACTTTGACCAGTGTCCCTGGATCTACTCCACATGCCTCTACACCAAATATTTCCCCCAAAATAGCTGCTCTACAAGCTCACATGGGACACGCCATGAGCTTGTAGATCTGCTATTTTTGATGAAAGTTTGCCCCAGACAATAGTGACGGTGGTAGTAGTAGGGGTGTAAATTATACATTTTAACCCATGGCCTGAAAAAACGTTCGCTCTGAAAGTATATATATATATTAAAAGAATTGTGCCGCATTTTCACGAAATAGATTTTCTAAAATAGCAGACCTACAAGCTCGTAGCTATGAGCTTGTAGATCTGCTATTTTTCAATAGCTAAAGTATAACACAATGCTTAAAACACCAAAAGGGGTTCCCGTCTAGAATGGGTTAATTAGAAAGGTTTGGTTGCCAAAGAGTGGTCTTCTAGTACTCTTCTCCTTCTTCATCCTCTTCTCCGACACTGTCGGCTCCCACCTCTTCGTAATCCTTCTCCAGGGCGGCCATGTCCTCTCTGGCCTCAGAGAACTCGCCCTCCTCCATGCCCTCACCAACGTACCAGTGGACGAAGGCCCTCTTGGCATACATCAGGTCAAACTTGTGGTCAAGACGAGCCCAGGCCTCAGCTATGGCTGTGGTGTTGCTCAGCATGCATACAGCCCTCTGGACCTTGGCCAGGTCTCCACCAGGAACCACTGTGGGAGGCTGGTAGTTTATGCCCACCTTGAAGCCTGTAGGGCACCAGTCCACAAACTGGATGCTGCGCCTGGTCTTGATTGTTGCGATGGCAGAGTTGACGTCTTTGGGCACCACATCGCCACGGTACAGCAGACAGCATGCCATGTATTTACCATGACGAGGATCACACTTCACCAACTGACTGGCCGGCTCAAAACAGGCGTTGGTGATGTCTGCAACAGACAGCTGCTCGTGATAGGCCTTCTCAGCAGAGATTACTGGTGCGTAAGTGGCCAGGGGGAAGTGGATACGTGGGTATGGCACCAAGTTGGTCTGGAACTCTGTCAGGTCAACATTCAGGGCTCCATCAAAGCGAAGCGAGGCAGTGATTGAGGACAAAACCTGGGCAATTAGCCTGTTGAGGTTGATGTAACTTGGCCTCTCAATGTCCAGGTTCTTACGGCAGATGTCATAGATGGCCTCATTGTCCACCATGAAGGCACAGTCGGAGTGCTCCAGAGTGGTGTGGGTGGTGAGGATAGAGTTGTAGGGCTCCACTACCGCAGTGGAGATCTGGGGAGCTGGGTAGATTGCAAACTCGAGTTTAGATTTCTTCCCATAATCAACAGAGAGCCGCTCCATCAACAGGGACGTGAAGCCAGAGCCAGTGCCACCACCAAAGCTGTGAAAAATAAGAAATCCCTGGAGGCCAGAGCACTGGTCAGCCTGAAAGAGAAGAAAAATAAGTTGGTCAAAAACGGAAGCTACAAGCTAAGCAGTTTTAGCCAACAACAACAAAGTCAGAGCCCTCACCAGCTTGCGAGTTCTGTCCAGGACCAGGTCAATGATCTCCTTGCCAATGGTGTAGTGCCCACGGGCGTAGTTGTTGGCAGCATCCTCCTTTCCTGTGATCATCTGCTCAGGGTGAAACAGCTGCCGGTATGTTCCATGACGCACCTCATCTGTCAATAGAAGGTTTTCAGTAGACTTTTATTATTACTTTTTTTTTTAAAGTAGAAAATCATTGCATCAAACGAAATCTATAACAAATTATACAATTTTACATTGTCATTTTGGAGTCAAGTAGATAATCTTCCATCAACTTGAGGCAGGCAACGGAAACAGTGCTGAACGAGACGACCTCAATCTTGAGTAAATTCAAATCGTTCAGCAATTTACTGAATGATGCGATGTAGTTTTGGTCAATACTGTCCTGGTTCAGTGTGAGGGAATGAACTGTCACTTAATGTGACAAAAGAACAGATCTACAAGCTTACAATGCATCCTCCTGAAGCACATTGTGAGCTTCCATGTCTGTTCTTTGTTACATGTGCAGCATTCATTAAGCTGCAATCACACAGTACCTTTGGCACAAAACTACTTTCATATGTTACACATTTCATGTAATGTTAGATATGTTTTTTATTAACCCAGTCTGGGTGAGAACCCCTTGGTGTTTTAAGCATCAAGTTATATTTTAGCTATTGAACAAATAGCAGATCTACAAGCTCATAGCACAGCACGAGTGCTGCAAAATCAAATATATATTCTTTGCTTCTGGGGGGTCCCTGGAACAACATATTTTCAGATGGGGGTCGGCTTTTCCAGGGCTAGAAAACAGTTTTCCATTTCAAAATATTTTCAGGAATTTCATCTGAACCAGTCATCTTCATTGGGGCTAGTACTGACCAATGACAGTGGGTTCCAGGTCGACAAAGATGGCCCTGGGGACGTGCTTTCCTCCACCAGTTTCACTGAAGAAGGTGTTGAAGGCGTCGTCTGAAACGCCAACATTCTTGTCACTGGGCATCCGTCCGTCAGGCTGTATGCCATGCTCCAGACAGTAAAGCTCCCAACAAGCATTGCCCATCTGGACTCCGGCTTGGCCCACATGCATAGAGATGCACTCACGCTGCAAAAGAAGAAGTGAAAAGCAGCAGCAAAAACAAATGAGAACTCTGAATTGATTGCTATAGACAGTAGTAAAATGTAGTGAATAATCGGCCGCAGAAAGTATTCGGCAGAAAATGGCTAAAAATGCATTTTCGGCCTATTCGGTTTCGCCCCCGATAGGCAGAAATTGTATCACTGAATAGTGCATGCAATTAATGCATTGAAAAGAGCTGAATAAAAGCTTTATGGACCCATAATCATGATTAGGGATGTGCCGATGAGACATTTTGGCCGATATAATTAATTGCCGTTAACCAATATTACCGATGTCAATATGATCTCATTCTGTATTGAAAAATAATAATTGTCCATTCTGAATGGAAATACATGTAACAGGGTATCTGCACTGCAGGCTTAGGCAAGTCAGATTTAACTTTAATACGTTTTATATTTAATATTGTGAGCTTGTAGATCTGTTCAAAGCTGTTACCTTGGGCTTGTTTATCTGTAAACACAGACCATTAATCGAACCGATGCCGATTAATCTAAAAACAACTCAAAATCTGCCGATACCGATGCGTTTGGCGATTAATCTACCATCACTAATAGTGATTATTATTCAAGTAAAGTTTTGCCATAACCATTTATTTTGCCATAAATCAGGTAGCTTTATGCCATGACAGCAATGGTAGGAAAAAAGATCATATTCGGATATTCTGTATTTGGCCAACCGTTTCCTATATTCGGTATTGGCCAAGAATTTCCCTTTTTGTGCATCCCTAGTAAAATGGCTACCCAATACTGTAAATAATGGCCATTATAGAAGACAAATAAGTCACATGTCCTCACATCCTCCATGTCAAGACTGCAAACACCTCACATCCTGAACCAGTCTGTACCCCAGTTATCATTTCATTATAGTAGCAGATGAAGTGCCGGTAGCCATAAAGCTACATATAGCATTATGGTGGAGATAGTGTAATCTGGAATCATTAGTCTCAAAACAAAACCTCTTGCATTGTCAAGCGTTTCTGGTTCAAAACTACAGGAGGGTAAAAACATGGCAAATACATAAGGCCTGCCAGTACTCCTTGATGTAAGCAAAGCTGTAGCTATACATCATGAGTGTGTCACTGTCACGGTGTGCAAATGACATGATGCAGGCAACCATATTGACATAAATAGGGCATCTCTTCCTTTATGCAACAGCCTACACATACCAGTAGCCTTTACAGTCAGCCTAATTAGCAATTGGTAACACCTGGGAGTGGGACAGGAATGCAACATAGCTCTGGTCCATAGCATAATTTAGCATTAGGCAGGGCTACACATTACCCTACATTGAAGTTATCAATATGGCTACTGTGGAAAAAGTTTACCATCTAAATTATGCTGCTTGCACATTGGCACACCTAAACCGAACACCCACTAGTCATGATGTTTTTATCCTTGTGTGTGTTGCTGATTCGCTGAATATGCCACAGGATAAACATATTAAGCTATGCCATTTGTTTACAGTTTTCCAGTTCACATTAAACACTGCAGAAGGGTAGAAACATGGCAGGGCAGGCGAGTACAAACTACAAAGACAACACACCGTACGGCGTACGTGATGCAGAGGCTGTAACATGACAAAATATGAACCCTGCAGGGCCATCACTTACTCAGCAACATGGGAGGGGTGAATTGGAAAACGCAAAATCATCCTAGGGCTAGGCTGACCGGCGATAAACAAAACTTTATGTCAGCCGCAGTCAATTTGCGACCAAAATAGTTTTGGTTTAAAATAATGAATCCCAAAAAGACACTTGTTTTTCAGAAATAAATAGTTTGATTTATATCGGTAGGCTACTCACCATTTTGATTTTTTTTTGTCCGCTCGACGCTGAAACCCACGGCACCTCGTGCTGTTCACTCACTATACCGACCGGCGAATGAATTCCTCTAGAGTCTAGAAGCATCTAGACGTGATTTATACTTGGTTGTGTCGGTGTCGCGCACCGAAAAGAGCCGATCTACATAATGACAACGCGTCATATCCGTGAAGCGTTGTGAGCTTGTAGATCGGGGGTATATTATCCTGCGTTCGAGTTTGATTACAAACGGCTCTGATTTAGATTGTCTCCGAGGCTGCAGCAGTTAAGTGCCCCGGGCGAGGCTTCCCTCCCCATCAGCTCCCATTGAAATATAATATTTCTCAGACTCCGAGTCAGATATTGTTGCCGTCTGTCTGTGTGAGCCAGCCGATACGGAAACTGTGCGTGTGTGTGTGTGTGTGTGTGTGTGTGTGTGTGTGTGTGTGTGCGTGTGTGCATGTGTGTGTGTGTGTGTGTGTGTGCGTGTGCGCGTGTACTACAGTAAGTGGTATAATGTATGTTTAGTAGCCTAGTAACTAGTAACCTAACCAGTGAATAAGTCTTCCCTCAGAGATGAAAAAAAGTATTGAATAGGCTACTCAAGTACTTAAAGGGGAATTCCACTCATTTTCCAACATTTTACTATGTCATTAATATACCTTAGAGCTGTTGTGTGGAAATAATTAAAAAAAAAAAAACATTCTGTGTTTCGTAGAATTGTAGGTCTGAAAAAAATCATTAACATTGTGAAGTACATATTGATGACATCATCAAGATGTCGTTCACAATGTTAATGATTGATGATGATGGGGGAATGTTTTATTATGTCCACACAACAGCTCTAACGTATATTAATGACATAGTAAAACTTTGAATCTCCCTCTGAAAATGAGTGGAAATTGTGGAATTCCCCTTTAATCTGTACTTTACTTGAGTATTTGTATTTGTGGAGGATACTGGTTATTATGACTCTTATCTCTACATTAATACCGTAGGCCTACTCACAAACTCCACTTGAGCTGTATTTGGGTAAAGTGATGATAATATAATGAGTCTTGACACATTCAAGTATCTGACAATGTATAAAGTCACCATACCAACTTTGGTGAGGCAGTATTGTGTTGTTCTAAAAATCTTTATTAAACAAAATATTGGTAGCAGAGTGGAGGAAGTGAAAAGACTGCAGCAACTGAAACAACAAGACAAGTGAGTACTATAAAATGTAACAAGAACCAATAAAAACATTACAAGGTAAAACATTATTTTTCAATGTTGACCTGCCCAAAATCTGGATGCCAGTGTAGGTATTTGCATGACTTGAAACTGGATTATCCTCAAACTTTTATTTGAAATGGCAACAACACAAGTTGAAAAGGTTACGGATAAGAAATATAAAAACAGATGTGAGATGCGACATTGAAGTCATCCAAAGCCTTTCCTGCTAAAACACAGTTCAGTACTATAACATGAAACTCCATCATGTCAATGTCAACCACATTTTTGAATGGCTTTAAATTAGCAGCCTCAGTGAGAACTAAAAACTATTATTCCTAGTTGGTGGCCTGTTGGCCATTTGTTTTTCTGCATTAATAAGTCACCTCCACATATTAAAATAAAATATTTTACATTCAAGTACATGAACAATGGATGTTATCAGTGGCGTGTCCAGACTTCTTTGACTGGGGTGGTCCTATTTGGGCATGCACACACTGACACACATACACTATTGGAATAGCATTATACAAAAAATGTTGTCCACTACTACCAATAATATCTACTTTTATAACTACCTGTTTTTGTTATATCTGAAGATTGTCAAACAAATCATTCTAATTTAAAAGAGGAATACACCTACTAGCTGCAACACAAGTGTGTGGTACCGACCATACAAATGATTTGTATGGTGCCACGTGCCACTGGTATGTAGGTGTATCCATCATTTAAATAACATACGTAATTTTGGGGGGCATTTGTAAATATGCAAGAACTTTTCATATGCATTGAAATTAACGTTAATTTCTGGTTCCTTTGGATCACCTATGTGTTTGTTTGAGACCAACAATACTGTAATCTGACTAAGGAAGGACAATTAATTCTTCAAGACAGCTGCACACCAGAGAAATGGACAGTCTAATACCAAATTGTAATCTTTTACTTTTTAATGCAATAAACAATGGCTTCTATTTCAGCATGCTAACTTTACAGAAAGAGAAAGGCTGTAGTTCCAATTAGCTTGGAATCCCCATTAAACGTGCCATTGGTAGGCAGGTTTATGAACTGCCCAAAGCCCACGAATGAGACCCTGTGTGAGTAGAAATGGTGCCATCTTATAATGAGCATTACTGAGGACCAATTATACGAAGATAATATTAAAAAAGTGATCCTTTAAGCTCTATTTCATACTTTCATAACTAAAATAAAATTATTAAACGCATAGCCTGTTTTGTTTGTACGATAATGAATGGTCAACTAAGATTTCATGATGGTGACAGAGACTTCATGTGAATACAGACAGAAAATCGCTCCACGAGTAGGCTAGATGCCATCATGCCAGGCGATCTGCGACTGGTACCCATGGAAATATTTGGTGCACAAGATCATACATGGCTTGTTTAGAGTTAGAGGCTGACGTGCATCCGTGCAACTGTTGAATTTACATTGTAACTCTAGTCTAGACTAAAACTGCCACCCCCCCAGAAATGCCACGCTAAAAACACCACTGTTGTTGGTACATCCTTATTCTTTATTAACTAAAGCAACATAAAACATATCTGATATAACTTAAATTAGTTCAGTTAGTAAGCTAGCAGAGTTGATTAGCCGCGCTGTTTTAGCCATGGACCGATGTCGAGTGTCACTTCAGCTGTGTCAAATCATTGCCGTCCTGTGCGTCACATAGAAAAAACGACCACAATTCAGCTCTTGTCACGGGCGGGCTTGTGATGAGTAAGAATGTGCCATGCAATTTCACAGGATCAAGCCCGGGTGTCACTCCCATGCCTATACTTACCTACCTTCTCACTCACCTTGCATTAAAATGTTTTACTACAGTAGATGCCACAGTAGCTTCCCTGTGTGAAATGCCCTTTAGGCTTGGGGTCTTCAACGTTATTCAGCCCAAGGACCCCTTAGCCGAGAGAGAAGAAGCATGCAGGGACCCCCCCCCCCCCCCCGACTACATATTGTATAAAATTGTGTTGCATATTAAACTTTTTCATAGACAGCACTATCATCAGTGTATGTTGGATTCATGTCAATGTTTCAGACATTTAACCCATTAAGGACGGGAACCGGGAACCCATTTTGGGTTCCCTAAGAAAACTTAGGTCAGGATTTAGAAGGCGTTTTCAGAATCGGCCTCAGGTCTAAATCGGTTAACCAGTAAACTTGACCTTTCACTCTGTGCTTGGTCTGCCCTTTCCCCCCCTTAGCCTCTTTGTCGCAAAAATAGCAGATCTACAGTAGCTACGAGCTTGTTTGTAGATCTGCTACTTTTGGCTAAAGTTCTCCTCTGAATAGTGATGCTAGGGCTCAAGTGGTTAAAAAAAACAAAAACAAAAAACAGATCCTATCACACAATTAAGATTTTGCTCGCCCCCCAGTAGTAACACTGAGGACCCCCTAGGGGACCCCCCTGTTGAAGACCACCTGCTTCAGGCTTAAATGTCGATGGCGGTCCTGTCCAGCCTGATTTGCCTCCGTCCCTCCAGCAAAAAGGTCAACACCGTCACCCAGCGCTGTCGCATGGACCTCTGTCGGACTATCTCGGTGCTGTCGCAGTGTCTGAAGTACGTGGTTGTGCCCTGGGCGATGCCGTCGAACTGTTCGCTCAGCAGCCACGTCTCCCAGAGGAGCGTCAGCCCGTTCATCACCGCCAGCGCCACCACCCACGACTCGGCGCCCAGCAGAGAGAGCCACGAGGTGGCGCCGCGGCCCCCCAACTCGGTGACCACGTACAGCAGGTAGTCGGCGGATGTGGCGATGAAGAGGAGGTGGGCGCCGGCCATGGCGAGGATGAAGACCACGAAGAGGCGGTGGTTTTGGCGGCCGATGCACAGGTTGAGGAAGAGGCAGTGGTGGTCGTAGTCCTGCACGCACGCGTCACACAGCTTACAGTGCTTGACATGGTCCGGCTGGAACAGCTGCGGGGAAAGACCATTAGCACACGGTGCGCTCTTATTAATTCAATTCAAAGCAGCTTTAATGGCATGAGAAAACATACGTTTACAGATTCAGGTTATTAATATTCTTTTCAGATTTTAAGTGATAGCTCCTTGCGATGCAGCATCTCATTTTCAAGGGGACACATGAAACATGAACAAGATACATAAAAACATACAGTACACAGATACAGATACATACATATGTGCACCCACCCCACCAACCACCACATTACATTGCCAAAGCAGGTGTCAAAATATAAGAAAAACTGTTGAAAATGGGTAAAGTATATACACAGGTATAGCATTGTGTAAGCAGAGCGATGTCACACTGTGTTGTTATATGTTGTACAAGGTATATAAAGCTTTTTGAAACAAACAGCAGCAATATTTTGCAGTCACTTTGTGATACTTTATTTTTTTTCTCAAGCCTCAGATTTAAAATGTTTTTGAAGGTACCAGCTCTGTTTATAATGTGGAGTAGGTCTAGAGGTCTACTCTGTACAGTTAGTGTTGCCATGTCTGCTTATTATACTATTGGGCTTGTTTTTCTGTAAATTACTTGTAAATATTGTTAGTGCAGAGCTTGTTTTTCTGTAAATTACTTGTAGTTAGTGCAGGGACATGCCAAAGGTCGCTATCGTGCATAAATTGTGTTCATACTGTAAGCTGTCCAGCCAGCTCCATTATTTCACCAAACCTCCGATGTGTGTGCCCAGCCCAGTGCGACGGAACTGATGTCTGTAATTGCATTATAGTGAAAATGACATTGGTTGCCATTAATACCTTATTTTTAATAATATACCTTGGGTTTCCAATACTGAACACTTCATTCAGCTCATGACTGTCACTGCATCAATCTTAAACCCTTTCCTGTATCACGATCTTCACAATGTTACAATTTGCCTTTCAAAAGTGCAGGCAATACTCAGTGGTCTATGAGCTAATATCGCCATCTACTGGACTTCAGTGTTTCACAATTTCTCAAACAGGGTAGCACTAGCACCCTATCCTTTCCTACAATCATTTATTCATTGTCTCCACCAGGCCGAAGGCATGAAGAGAGTATTCTTCCTCTCTGTCGAGTGGAAACCTCATCAAAAATATCAAAAGTAGAATATTTGCAAGCTCTGATTTGCTAATTTTGATATTTTTGCAATGATGCAAATTATAGCCTGTATCTTGCATCCTTAGACGCACTAAATTGAGAAATTATGCAATCATATCACCCTCCGGGGGTCCTGGGACGCAATACTGTACTGTACTGTAACAGAATCCACATTAAAAACAAAATCACAGTAAAACATTTAAATTATTATTACAAATTTTGCATGGCCACATCAGACGTTAAATAAACAATACATTTATGTAGAAATCGTCGATCGAAAAGATAACAAACAAGCGCCTCCATTTTGTGCAAACTCAAACCAAATTGGTTGAAATGGGAGTTAAACGCTGCAATTTGTAAAAATGACAAATATGACATAAAATGTCCCTGGGACCCATCTAAAAGTCCCGGAACCCATTACACTGAAAACCTATTTACATCACTGCTTTTGTGTGGCGCTGTAGTATGATCAAGTAGGGCGTTATTTACGGAAAAAACACAAAAAAGTAAAAAAGATATGGAGATAAGAGGTTTCTACCCTGACAGCAACAATTTGTAAGTTGGGGCCCCGGGGAGACCCACATCTTGGGGTCTCGAGCTGAAAAAAGGTTTGAGAAACCCTGTTGTAATTAGTCCATAGTCTCGTGGCCAGACTGGTGCCTCCCACAATTTACTGATTGGTAAATTTGGCGAACTGTAGCTTTCTCTGGACGAAGACCTTCTTAGCTGGTGGTGGTTTCATTGTGAATGAAAACAAGTAAGCAGAGCAGAGCACAGTACTGTAGGCATATATTATACCTACCTGGCTAGGTGAAAACAAAAGAAACCCGATTAGCATTTGAGTACTTGGGTGGGGCCAAGAGGTGTTAAAATGTTAGGAATTCCCAGAAAATCCTCATGGGGGCCCTGGCCCCCACAGACTCTACGTCACTGGTGCATGGAAGCTCTGATCGTGATTTGATTGATAGATTTAATAGTTTATTAGACGGAATGTATAAACAGCAACAGAGTACAGTCAAACACTCAGTCCAAAAAGGAGGATAGCACCAAAAAAAGTCCTTGCGGTCTTGTTTCCATTTAGGCCCTATGCAATCAATTCATAGACACGCGATAAAGAGGACGTGAAGGCTTCTTCTGTTTCGTCCTTACAGTCGCGCAAATTTGTATTGTAATTGTCATATAAATAAAATATAATCTAAGCATATATAGCTTGCTGCTTAGCAGAAATGGATTTAAAACATTATATGTAACCATTTTAAAATATATTTTAAAATATGTTTTTGCGAACGGAAATGACGAACATAATGCCAACTTCCATGTTCGGATTTCTGGAGGTGTAGATCCAGACTCTGTATATAGTATCCGGAGATTGTGGAATATTTGTCTGGCTACGCGAGACAGCCGAGACTAGTTAGTCCATACATAAACCATAAATCCCCTCCACTGTAGTTCCACCCGTAATATGACATTGTCGGTTCCTACCTCACAGTATGGACAGAACCTGTGTGGGCTCTGGTTGTTCTCCACCAGGTCAGCGACGCAGGTGTAGCGGGGGTCGGAGTCCTGCGTGGCCACATTCCCCGGGTCCTGGGTCAGAATCTTACAGAACAAGCCCATGACCAGGGAGAAGTGCACCATGGACACCTGGACCAGAGTGCCGGTCGGCCACGCGCTTGAACACACGCGGTTAAGGGCCAAAAGCTGACTGTCACTTTCACATATACAAGAGGAGATAACTACAGTCTCGGAAACAGTACTCAAATGTATTACTTGAGGTAAAAGGTGTCAGTCAATTTCTGTAATGTAAAATACTCAAACGTATTGGCATCAAAATGTACTTTAACCCATTTTGACCAAAAAATGTCTTCTAAATCCCGACATTTTTAGATTTTTCAAAAATAGCAGACCTACGAGCTCGTAGCGCGCCACTCGGTGGCGCACTATGAGCTTGTAGATCTGCTATTTTTCAATAGCTAAAGCATAACATAATGCTAACACCAAAAGGGGTTCCCGCCCAAAATGGGTTAAGTACCAAAAGTAGAAAGTACTCATTATGCAAGTGTAGACAAATCTTTTGAAAATAGCAGATCTACAAGCTCACAATGTGTCACGAATGCGACACACTGTATTTTGAATCTTTTACTATTTTGAAAAATATTAAAAAATAGTTCAAATATAGCCAAACGACAAGCTCACGACGTCGACTAAAATATAGACATAGGTCAAAAAAGGTCCTTAAAAATAGTTTTTTAAGGATATTGGGCATTATTCTTGCATAGAAGCAGAGGAGAGAGTGGAACAGTCCAGCTATGAGCGTTCCCAGGTAGATGGGGTTGGGTAACCTGGAACAAACACAAAGAAAACAGAGATCACTCAATGAAAACAACAGATGAGCACGTAGCATTGGTTCTGAAGGTGGGGTCTATAACTCTACATAAATATCTTTTAAAGCGAACTTGCTAATTTGTTTTTCAACTCAAATCTTTGCTTCGGGGGTCCCTGGAACAAAATAATGTTCAGATGGTGGTCTGCTGCCAAATACATATCAATGTCTATGCGTGTGCAAATAAAAGAGATTAAAAAATCCATTCATTAGAAAATCGACCAGAAGAGTAAGAGGGGAAATAACTGTGTGAAAGGCAGCGGCAAACGGAAGGCTCTTTAAAATAGCTACAAGCTACAAGCTTGTAGATGGGCTATTTTCTACACAGTGTAAACTCAGGCATTCACAACGCCTGCCGAAATACATTTTAGTCTACTAAAAAACTGTAGATTTAGTCGACTAAAATCTTATGCTATTTAGACGACCAAGACTAATGCCTAATGCTAAATCAAAATGTGCTGTCAGAGTATGAACAGTGAACAAGGGCTATACCTGTGGTTAAAGGAGAATTCCATACTAGAAACCTTTCTTACCTGTATTTGTAGTTGTTACGTCCCCACCAAAGAGGTCCAGGTGTTATTTTGTGCAAAAGTGCATTATTGGCTATTTCCGCTACCAATGGGGGTTGGGTTTTTGTGCTAATTCACTTATTTCCATCGAAATAAGTAGTAAAGTGTGCCGCTTGGGATACTATACATTATGAAGAGAGGATATATACCAATTTGTTTTATTCTTGAGCGATGGAAATAAGCGAATTAGCACAACACCCCATAGCCCCATTCAATTCAATGCAATTCATTGAGGGCTTATGGTAGGGGAAATAGCCAATAATGTGCTTTTGCACAAAATAACACATGGACCTCTTTGGTGGGGACGTAACAACTACAAATAAAGAAAGGTAAGAAAGCCTTCTAGCATGGAATTCTCCTTTAAGTGGTCATACGGTGGTACATACCTGTGGTATGTGGTCATGCGGTGGTACTGGGTGAAGATGCTTCTGGCCAACCAGGGGAACAGCAGGCTGCATGTCAGCCCACCGTAGCCGCCCATCACCGACGCTATCAGCAGGATGGCAGCTCCACCCACGGATGGAAACAGCAGCGTCCAGTAATAGAGGGCTAATCAGAGGATAAAATAATAATGATGAACCTATCGTTGCTGTGCTGTCAGGACAGAAACCTCTCGTCTCCACGTTTTTACTTTTTGCGTTTTTCCGTAAATTAAGACCCATTAAGACCTGAGAACAGATTCTACTAAATGTCTTCCAAATCATGACAGTTTTCTGAAAAGCCTATGTTTCTATGTTAGTGGTGCTCAGACTTCTTTATGTCAGGGACCCCCCCCAAATATTTTTGCTATTTTTTGTTATTTGAATCCTGAAAAGTAGCGGTTTGCTCGGTTTGATCAGCACAATCAATATCATTTTTTTTTTATTGCATGCCAGCATCTCATTTTCGAGGGTGTCCCATAAAACAAAAAACATTATGTTTTTTTTTACCATTGCCATGATCCTCTTTGGGTCTGTGGTGAATTGGCTCGTTGATGTAGCGACTCAGGAGTTTGGTCAGCTGCTGATGTCTGGAAGAACAAGCATATTGTTGCTGTCAGGCAGGAAACACTTATCTCCCTCCATATTCTAACCTTTTGCTTTCCGAAAATTAATGCCCAACTTGACACAAAGGCATCGATAGTAGCAGATCCACAAGCTCAAAACGTGGCACGAAGCGACGTGTTTTGAGCTTGTAGATCTACTTGACTTCAAATCAAAGAAATAAGTTGGTGTTCAATAAGTTCAATTAGTAGGTGTTCAAGACCTGAGGCCGATTCTACAGATTACTGAAAAATGTATGTTGCAACATATATCAGTGGTTCTCAGAATATGTTGTTTCAGGGACCCCCAGAAGCAAAGATTTTAGTTAAAAATGTAAAAAATATATATTCAAAGACTTTTGACGATTTTTCATACTATGAGCTTGCATATCTGCTATTTTTGAATTGCCAACCAATGTGCTATAGCTAAAATCTAAAACGACACAGATACTTTCCCGGTTTTAACAGATGAGAACAAAACAATTAAACCAAAAATAAGGGGATAACAGTGCTCTAGCCTCTAGTAGGGTATGTACTGACCGGAAGGTCTTGCCCTGCCTGCTGAGGTCCAGAGGGGTCAGTCCACTGTGGTTCCTCTCATGCAGCAGTCTGTAGCCGGCCTTCTGCAGCAGCGTCCAGCACACCTCCACACAGCCCCGCTCCGCTGCCACATGCAGCGCTGTCGCACCCTGCTGGTCAACCGCATCCACTGCACACCTCTGGCAAACAGGAGGCCGAGTACAAGGTTGTTATAGTTAACGAAAACTAATGAAATAACAAAGAAATCACACCCGTGTGAACTGAGTGGTGCAAGTCGACAAGCTCGGATTTGTGACTATTGATGCTTTTGTGACGCTGCAGTAAGATCAAGATCACACCCATGTGAAGTGAGGGACACTCACAAAACGTTAGAATATTATATGAGATAACAGATGAGAGGATTTTGCCCGACAGAGACGTTATGCTTTAGGCCACGGAATCACATTTTATCCCATGTTTTCTCCGTGTTTATTTAACTCTGAATGGAGGCAATTTCCATTTGTCCTCCATGGGTCAATTTGTACACTCTAAGGGGCCGTTCACACTGTCTCCTCGGTGTCTCCTGTGTCTTCTGTGTGTCGCAAGCTCGCAATTCATTTTCAATGGGAGAGTCACATTTGACGAGAGTTCCATGGGGGGGAGGAGGGCAGAAGACAGCCAGGGAGCATGCTTGTCTCGTCAAACCATGCGACTCCCACTGAAAATACAGGTACGTTTGGACCCTGCCCTGGTGATCCCCGGACCCGACATGGAGAAAGAGTGATGAAGAGGGTCACAGCTAAATGACTGTAGGAACCAAATGGTCTTCTTATTATGGGACATGTATATAAGGCACCAAATGTGGTCCTATGTGTACATCAATCTCACGGTTAAATTAACACTGAGGATTGTACAATGTAGATTGGGGTCCAAGAGATAAAAATGGTACTGAGGACCCGTTAGCCGAGTGGTTAGGGCGCGTACCACATAGGCTCTAATGCCGTACGACAAGTCCTCGGCCGCACCATTTGCATGATGTATGAAACAGGAGTCCCGTGGCATAATGCATGTTGGTTAAATGCTATACTAGATCTTCAGGCCTTCTAGTTTAAAGTGGTCTCTGTGATTGTGACGTCTAGAAGGCAATTTTTGCAATGGATAATATAAAAAGGGTGAGAATCACTGATCTACTGTAAATGTTTCAGACATCATGAATGCATGCTTTCAACACAGGTGTGGTGCATAGTGGGTGTTTGAATGACTTGTGAAAACAAGCTACAGTATATATTCAACTGCCAATAACGTATTCATTGATTATTCTATAACTTCTATCTTTTACAATAGCTCGATTACCTGTTGCATCCCCACTTGGCATGCTTAGTGTGTGTGTGTGTGTGACTGTGTGCGTGTGTGTGCATGTACGGTGTTTCACCTGGACTCGGAGCAGATAGCGGACCACCTCGGTGTTGCCAGTGGACGCAGCCAGGTGGAGAGGTGTGACTCGGTACAGGTCTGTGTCAGAGAACCGGAACATGCCCGTCTCCCACAGGTAGTGCATGGCGACGCTGAGGAGGACAACCAGCCCAGGCATTACATCGTTGTTGTCGGGAAGAAGCCTCTTATCTCTAGGGTTGTACAGGTCCGATCAGAAATCGAGGCCGATCACGTCATTTTCAAATGATCGGAATCGGATCGGGTGAAAAATAAACGTGATCGGGATATCCCTAGTATCAATATTATATTGTGATATTGGACTGGATACTGTATGTGATTTTGGATATTGTACTACAGTTATATGGCAAGTGTTCCAAAAATATATAAATATCAGATCGGGAAACATCGGTATCAGCAGACACTCAAAATAAAAATCGGATCGGGAGCAAAAAACGCAAATTTTTACTTTTTGTGTTCGATCATAGTACAGCGTCACACAAAAGCGTCACAGTTGTCAGATCCACAAGCTCAAAACTAGATATGCTACTCTTGATGCCTTTGTGCTGTTTTAGAATTTGAATTGTTGGAAAGACATCTTGTGATTCCTGGAACAGTTTTGGACATGTTAGGTTTCCACCCGACAGAGACGACATAGTGTTTGTTAGGCCCATAGACTGTCTAAGGTTGCCTGATGCTTTGTTGTGTCAGTGTGCCAGCGTTGCTTGTGAAAAATAGCCTTGTGTACAAACTCGCATCACAAGTTGGGATATTGGATCCATTAATGCAACATTAATCCAATAATTTAATGCTATTGATATCCAAATTGTTTTTAGCGTGACAGCTAAGATATCGCCTCAAGCTATATACATTTACAGTAGTTGATGCCTCATCCAAACAAAATGTCACAAGGTGCTGTACAATAAATAAAATGAAATAAAACAAGAGCAACACATAGATCAACAATAAAACGGCAACACAATGACAGAGTAGTGATAAAATATATAAACATGCAGTACAGACAGTATTACAAACAAAAGTGCTTACGAAACAAATGGGTTTTTAGCAGCTTTTTGAATGTGTCTGCCCAGATTCTGGGGTAATTCATTCCATAGTGTAGGGCAGGGGTGCCCAAAATATATGATATGAGACCTTCTAAAAGTGTTTGTCTGGCAGCTGCATTCTGCACCAACTGGAGGCGGTGTATTGAAGAGCGACTGAGGGTAGTGAATAATGAATTACAATAGTCCAGCCGGGAAGAAATAAAAGCATGAATGAGTTGTTCCAGATACATACAGGATGATGCCTTTATTCACTGTGGAAAAGATTCCTTGTTTCGTAAATAAATTATTACGTTGCATTATCGGTGCATAATATTCACGTTGTGTTGACATACAAACAACACTTTGTATGTCTAAAATTGTTACTTTTCAGGAATTCAATTTCAAATTGAATTTCAAAGTAGCTGATCTACAAGTTCAAAATGCATCGCGCCACATTTCGAGCTTGCAGTTCTGTTACTTTTGATGCTTTCGTGTGACACTGTAGTGTATGATCAATTAGGGTGTCAGTGGCGATGTATCTGCAGTCAAATTGATCGAAGAAACGCACCTGTGGAATAAAGAGATACAGTGCATAGAGAGAGACGATATGTGGCAGTGGTGTGTGCGGTTTATATTTGACTCACATGTTGCCTCCGGTCACTGCGTGATGCAGTGAGGTCTTCCCCTGAAGATCGATGATGCGCAGGTCAGCGCCATGCTGCATCATCTGGTGCATGACATAGATGTTCCCATGCCTGGGGAGGACAACCAGTTGTTGTTATTATGACCACACAGGTCTCACTGTCTCTCTCTCTCTACCAGCGACTAACTAACGTTTCAGGCAAAAGCCTTCCTTGGCGTAAATATCACACCGAGGTATAGGCTTTGTCTCGGAACGTTCCCGACACGAAACGTCACGATTTCCGTATTTTAACTGGTCGACAGGCACATGGTAGTGGTATACACATCTATCAAGTTAAACATCACTGTCCCTCAAAATAAAAGGAGACCTGGCTAATAAGCCTCATATGCCTTTAATACACCTTTGAGGAAAACATGAATAAAATCCCTGGCTTATTAGCCAGGGATCCTCTGGAGGGTGGAAACCTTATGTGCAAAACTGTTACTTTTCAGGATTCAAATTCTAAAGCAGCAAAAGTAGCAGATCGTCAAGCTCCAAACGCGTTGCTTCGTGCCGCGATTCAAGCTTGCGGATCTGCTACTTTTGAAGCTTTTGTGTGACCCGTTAATTTACGAAAATACACAAAAAGCTTAAAATATGGAGGTTTCTGCCCGACAGTGACGATGCACACGTCATGTCGACCAAGTCAAACGCCACTGTCGTGGGGGGGGGGGGGGGGGGGGGCTCATCATGTTCACTGACCTGCAGGCGAAGTGGAAGGCGGTCTGTCCCGCGTCACACGTCAGGTTGGGGTCAGCTCCGTTACTCAGGAAGAGGTCAACCAGCACACGGTTACCATGGAGGGCTGCGTAGTGGAGCGGGGTGAAACCACCCCAACCTGGAGCGCGCAAGCACGCGCACACACACACACACACACACACACACACACACACACACACACACACACACACACGGAACCAAATGGAACCAAATGGACCTGTCAGAGTTACAAATGGCTAAATTAACCCTACATATTTTTACTGTCTAGTGTCTACTACTGTCTTGTTTTGGGGAAATGCTTCCTTTAGCATTGTACACTTCGGCACGTGGTGGGCCGAGAGGTGAACCGGTGACCTTCCTTCCTACGATCGGCGTCAACCACCCCAAATTACTATAGCAGTGGTTCTCAACCTGTGGACCGGGGCCTACCAGTCAGGATACTTTGGACCACCAAATAATTGAGAAAACACTAATATTTTAATGATAATCTACTAAATCTAACATTATTTTAACATAATTTAAAAAAAGTCTTGAAAGAAAATAAAAATTGTGATATCAATAAAAAGGAACTTAAAATATGTTTCTAATGAACTAATATGAAGGCCTGTCCACACCAATGCAACTACTGGCAACTGCCTGCCCAATGGCAGTTGCAAGGAGTTGCATTGGTGTGGACTGGCCTTAAAACTGTTTCGTAGCAAGGAGTTGTGACTAGTTGCATTAGTGCGGTCTGGCCTTTAGCCGGAAAACAATCGACTGATTGATGAATGCACATGGCCCACCCATCTGACCAATTTACATGGCAACCTATCGGCTAAGATTTTCAAGTGGGCCCTGGTCCAGTGGTCCAATGGTACTAATAGTACCATTGATGTGGGAAAACGGTTTGAGTGACTCCCTTCAGTGGTGGGGAAAGTACTAAGTAGAAAATAGAAATTCCTGGATTCAAAATGATAGTAATACATCAGTTAATGTATGTTTTGTTTTTGTATTAGTAATCTATACAATGTAACTAAATAGTAACTAAAGCTGTCAAAATATGTAGTCGTGGATTAAAAAGTAAACATATCCTTCTGAAATATAGTGTAGGCCTGCTGGAAGTATACTATGTAGCATGGATATACTCTTGTAAAGTAACTTCTACAGTAAAACTGTACTCAATGTACTCAAGTAAATTATTTTCCAGCCTGACTCTACCTCAAGTAAAGTAAAAGTACCTCAAAACTGCACAGTAACTGAATACATGTAGGATAATCCATATTTTATACCGTGGCTATTCAGAAATAGCAAATCTACCAGCTCACAGTGCATCACTTTGTGCTGTGCTATGAGCTTAAAGATCTGCTATTTTTGGGGGGGGAAATCTTGAAAATTAGTGCAAATCTTTGATGTGATATTTTTTTTTTTTTTTTTTATATATATATTTTTTGTATGACTTTTTGCCTTTATTTAATAGGGTACAGCACAGTAATGTGACAGGAAAGGGGAGAGAGATTTGGGGAAGATATAGGGCAAAGGCTGACGGGCTCAGGACTCGAACCCGCGGCACGCCGTCAGGCTGGATTACCGGCCTAGGTGTGCATTTTTAACACTAAATCTTTACTTCTGGGGTTCCCTGGCACAACATATTTATTTGAGATGGGGGTCAGGTCCGTATAGCCAACACTTTGAGGGTCATACAGTAAGCACTGTTAGTGGTAGGGTAGCGTACAGTAGGCTAGATATCTAATGCAGGGGATCTTCAACAGGGGGTCCGGGACGCAGGGGTGGGGTCCTTAGAGTTACTACAGGGGGGCACGGCATCTTGTGATATGAACTTTTTCTTTACATTAACCACTTGAACCCCAATATTCCTATTCTATGGGGAACATTAGCAGATCTACTAGCAAATCTACAAGCTGTAGATCTGCTATTTTCGGCAAGGACGTTTTTTGTTGGGGGGATGGGAAAGAGCAGAAGTTAATTAAGTATTGAGGTTTTAAGTGGTTAACTGAAAATTCACATTAAAATGAATCCAACACACACTGATGAGTGCTGTCAAACAAGTATATGAAGATAAGTTTAATAGGCTATGCAACACATATTGTATATACAATTATGTAAAGGCGGTGGGGTCCCTCCCTGCATCATCTCTCTCTCAGCGAAGGGGTCCTTGGACTGAAAAACGTTGAAGACCCCTCACCCCTGCTGCTCCAATGCATTATTATGCTAAATCGTATGATCTTTACCTTTATGCTTGAGGATGGAGCGGTCGCACTGGATCAAGTCGACGCACTGCTCGGTGTTTCCTCTCTGGATACAGTCAAATATGTCTGCAGCACCGCCACCATCATCAGAGCTAGGATGCATGCTGACAGAGAGATAGATAGATGTTATTAATCTAAACAACACACAGCGGGCCCCGGGCCCCTCTATCAGTAGCACGGACCGCTAAAGATGCCTATGCGGTATACTATTATAAACATCGTAATAATGTAAAGCGATACACGGTCGCTACAAAGTAACGGGATCTTTCATTGTTGCTGCAAGCAAAAGAAAAGATTGAAGGAGGAGGCACTGAGGCAGAGAGCAGATCACGCCCTGCGCACCTGATTGGCCGACGGGCCGACACGTGACACATAGGCCCAGGGCTGCGTCAACGGACCACGTGGTCCCTGTTTATTTATAAAATCGTCGTACCACGGTGCTGCTGCATGACTGCTGGCGGCAGTCAATTTAATGTGAGTTCTGAATATATGAGATACATATACGGACCAGTACAGTGATATTACGAGTGTTATTTATTCACCACTACATTTTGTGGAAGAACTATCTAACCAGAGGTCCGTAACACCATGTTGACCACCAGAGCTATGATGAATGTAGGCCTAGTTGAACCTAGCTCTGGTCAATGGACCATTATGAGCGTAGGGAGAGGTTACATATGGGGCTAATGGACCATAAGCCTTAAAGAAAGAGGTCCTTAAATTGTTGAACCTGGAAAATAAAAAAACACTTGTGTTACTTATAAAACACTATTTTCATTTGTCAGTCAGAACAGCTTGAAAACAGACGCCAAACGTGATCAAGCACAGCAAAGGTTAGTGGACTTGTCACTTGACTAATTAAAGTAGGCTACATACCGTCCCGTAACTCAATCCCAAACCGCACCAAGGAACTCCTTGCAACATTTCAAACTTACTTGAACAGTGGTTGAAACTGTTTTGTTGCAAGGACTCGTGCGCTTTGGGTTACACGCTCTGGTCCATAGCCTCCTGCACTTTACTGCCGTTGCATAGGTTACACCTAGCCCTCCAAGCAGAACCCAATGGTACTGAAGTTTCTGACTTTTTGACGACACAGACCATGGGGTCCTGTTCCAGCAGTACCATGCCACCTGGTACGCGGACATACATAAAACATAAACAACGTGTTTACTTTTTTTTTCGTGTGAGGGCTTCTGAATCTGTGAAGTATAAGTACCTATACATGCCGCTGCTAATATCTCCTGTGGCGCGGAAGCCGTTAAGTATTTTTAATCTTTGTTTGACCGATTTGGTCGCTTTGATTCTTCTCTTCCTTCCTTGTTTATTGACACCTCATTGTACCGCCTATCTGGCTAGCTAGTGGCGCTATAGCTATGACAGAGCAGATCAGAGGCAGGGACGTAGCCGCACAAGCCAACCGCACACCGGGAGGCGGTACAATAAACGGTAAACAAACAAGAAGAATCAAAGCGACCAAATCGGTCAAACATAGATTAAAAATACTTAACGGCTTCCGCGCCACAGGAGATATTCGCAGCGGGATGTATAGGTACTTATAGTTCACGAATTCAGAATAACTCAAACAAAAAAAGGCCGACAAACGCCACAGATACGATCTTAGCGAGCATATTTATGTCCGCGTTCCAAAATTCCCATACGAAAATATAGTTATGAACAGGGACCCTACATAAAACTCATCAAAATTTCAGAAAAGCTTTATGGAGGGTTCCGAGAGGGGCTAGGTTACACCTTGAGCTGAAGTAGATTTTAGACATTCATTTGGAATGATTTATTTTGTCTTATAATTTCCCACAGAGGCGTCTGCTTTTGTAATGCACCAGGAGGTGGCGGTGTTTACCCGTACGTCAGTTGTCTGGGGACAGCACAGGTATGTGTCAAACATCTCAGCCTCTCAGACAAATGAAGGTCTTTACAGCCTTTTACAGTACACATACAGTGATTAAGTCACCCAACTTGAAAAATAAGTACACTTGGCACTTTTTAGCTGTGTCAACTCGTGGTCTGAGAATTCCTTAATTGGCAACAACCAACAAGCATGCAGTGGAGTCGTTGTCACATGCAGTGGTGTCGTTGTCATTCATTGATTCATTGATGATTCAACAGGATAATTTCTATAAAAAGCCTTGATGTTCATAGGGCTGTAATGGGACTGGCTCACATAACCAGCAGAACAACAGTAGCAGCTGCTTTTGCTTCTGCTTTCTGCACAGCAGAGTGAGAGGCACATGACCTAGGACAGCTCAGCTGATGTAAGTTATGCCCCTTGTGCAAGGTTCAGTCTTATACAGATTACTTTAGTGAGTGAAGAAGGCGGTTTAGGCAGTGGAGAGAGAACACACGTTCTAGCTACTACAGTGAGTTCTTCTTGCTACAGTCCCAGCCTGCCTATGTCTTCCTGACATGGGAAGAGAGACAGTGGAGGAGAGAGAGCGAGACCAGACCACTTGTGTTTGGACACAAACAACCGTGGCACCTAACTGTTTGAGTTGCTAGGAAAGCCCCCCCACCACCACCACCACTCCCACTCTGAGATGTCTGCCTCTGCAACAGGTAAGCCTATAGTGTTTCTCAACGTCGGTTCCCCATGGACGAATAGGGGTCCAAATGGACCTTTTTTGTGTCTGTAACACTGAGAGTGGCACAAATGGAACCAAATGGTTCCATTTTGTACCACACTCAGAGTTAAAAGTGACATTTGTACAATTTCTTATCCCAGGGATAAGAACTCATATCAAACTATGGCCACCTTGAAATTGAAAAGTTCACTGTCTGAGTGCTGTGGGAACTAAATGCCCCAAGAAGTGTTGAAAGTGTTGTTGTGCTGAGCAAGAGAATTGGCATTCCACACATACAGTACACAGGGATGTGTTGTAATTATGTGTATGCCCTAGTGTGCACATGTGGACTGGCTGAATGGGCCATTGTGAAAACTTGCAGTAACGTGGTGTTTAACATGTTGTATTCCATGCCCTTAGGGTGGCATAGATGATAGATACACTTTTTGTTACCACCGACTGTGTCACACTGATGAAGGCCGGATAGCTGGAACGTTTGTTCTTGCTTGTAAAGACATGTCAGGAAATAAAAGAAACAAACTCACTTATTCAAATAGCCTAAAACACAGATACTGTACAGTGTACACACAGAAGTGAAGGTTCAATTCCTAACACCATGAAAGAGAAACTATTGATAAGAGAACGTGGGTGTGACCCACTTCCCAGCTCATTTGTAATGTCATTTGTTCTTTATCTTCACTTTAGGGCTGGCAGTCTGTTCTGTCACCCATTAATTCTTTTTGTGTGTTGTTGACAGAGACTATACAATGCTACAAGAGGGTCTGTGTGATTGTGTCAAAAGCAAAACATTCCTCAAGTAATAACGCTCGTGAGCCATGTGGTAATGCACTGACATGACAAATAGAGTGGGATAGATAGATAGATAGATAGATAGATAGATAGATAGATAGATATACAGACAGGAAAGTCGAGTAGGTACTGAAAGCAGTGCTTATTGAAATAAAATAAATTAGAATTCAGATTCAAATCAAAACACAAATGTACTTGGGCTGGTTGCCTGGCAGGAGGCAGAGTTACTGACGTCCTCGTGGGAACTCGGAGTGTGTGTCTAGTTCTGTCTACGTCAGGTCTGTTTGTCACCTGATTCTGACTTAAGGACACAGTGTGTAACACTAAAATAGCAGAGCTGCATGAACGTGTCACTTAATTTGCTCTGAACAAAATAACTATGTTGAACAAACAAAACAAAAATATAAATTATACAGTATTTTTGTCGGGCAGAAACCATATTCGCCATATTCTCTATATAACTTTTTGTGTTTTGTTTTGTAAATTTAACAGTGATCGGAGAGACTGTGTGTCACATTCAAATTGATAGCTTTATATTGATCCCCCATCTGTTGGGAAATCCAGGTATCTCACTTTGCGACAGCATTAAGCTGCTGTCATTTGAGGAAGTGAGAAACGCAGCAGTGATATGATCTAGTGAACAATTTCTTTAAATTGTTTTAAATTTGGTTTATTTCTGTATTGTTTTTTTAATGTTCTTCCTTAGCAACATGCTGTTGGGATCCACAACGGACCTATAAATATCTGTCATCGGTCGGACTCTAATGATGTGTAGCCTGCGAACTAGTTCAGTTTATACTCTCGTATGCAGCTCTGTGTGAGAGATGTACTATATGTGATGTGTCAAGCCGCTGGTCAATTGGCGGTTTATTTAAGATCACCTGATTCATTGTACTTCCTGTTGTATTGTCACTGTGGCCAATGGCCACTGATGTTGTACTCTATGTGCTGTGCTTTGTTTGCTCCAACCTCCACCCCAGGCACCACCAGTAGGGTCTGCTTTCCCTCAGGGACCCCCCCATGAGAGAGAACATTTCTTTTATATTTTTCAAAGATGAGCAGATGTGTGAGCTTATAGATCTGGTATTTGTGAATAGCCAACGTGTAAAATATGGATAAAGTGATAACAATTATATTGTGACGCTATATTAACACATTTGGCTGGGGATCCCCTGGAACCTTCCTAAGGACCCCTGTGGGTCTGTGCTGTACATACAGGTACATACTGTGCTGTACATAATTTATGAACGCCTGATGTAAAGCACCTTGAACTGTCTGCCTTTGTATATGAAATGTGCTACATATACAGTAAATAGCACATAAACCTGTCTTGCCTCACCATAAAACACATTGTTAAATATCTCTCTCTGTCACTCTCTCCCTCTCTCACTCACACACACACACACACACACACACACACACACACACACACACACACACACACACACACGCACACGCACACGCACACAGCCATGTACAGTCTCTCGCTCTATGAGACAGGGGTGGGTTGGTGACGTCATGGAGAGGATCAACAAGGAGACGGGTGAGCTGAGCGCTTCAGGAGAGTTGGCCTCGGTCTCTGAGGACCTGAAGGGGGACAGGGTGGAAGGGAAGGAGGGGGTCCAGTGGGGGTCCGAGCTCCTCCAGGCCCTCCGAGAACAGCTCCAGGACCTGGGGAGGGGACACGCCACTACGTGTCCCACCTCCGACGGCTGCATACACGATGAGAAAGATCCTGCGACGCACAGAGAGGAGTACCTCCTTAAAGTCCTGCCTCTCTACATACAGGTACATACATACGGTACATAATACTGTACTGCTTTGGTTCTCAAACGGTTTCATGTCAAGGACCGCTAAATTGATGTGTATTTGGCCGCGGACCTCATCTGAAGGGACCTCCTAGAAGAGAAGCGAATATTTATGTTTATTTGTATATATTTATGTAAATCTCCAAACATTTTCTATATTTTTCAAACATGATAGATAGATAGCACAAACATCGAACACGAACATCTGGCATGGTTGAAAAGAAATGAGCAGTGAGTCTACTGCGGAAGATTGTTTCCACTGGTAAGCCGTATAGCTTGGCTCGCCAGTTAAAAATGACTTCTGAACATGGTTACAACACCAGAGGAGCAGCTTCTGGCAACATAAGAATAAAAACGACACCAAAATCAAACTGTCCTAAACACACTGGTATATATAGGTCAATAACTCATCGGCTATTTTCACTGAATATTTTGTGCCTATTACGACATGCCCCAAATGGGAACCGGTTCAGTTCTTTTTGGTTCTTAGTCCATGAGCCAGAGCTCCAAAATTGGTGGGAAAAACTAGACCTATATTAAATTGTTTATAGGATCAATACAAGTAAATTAATACATGATAACCCGTCCCTTCCACAGTAGTAGCTTTTTCATATATTCGATTATTTTGCATTATCTTCCTACATAATGCCACATTTGCATATTTAAAAATGTAAAGTTTGTAATACAATAAATCATTGTCTTCATGTAAGTACTCAATTGATGAAGTTTCATGGTGATAACAATCTAATATACGGTAGGTATGGTTTTGCCCACTCAATTCATAATTAACGTTCCAATGTTGGAGCGCTGGCTCATGGACTAAGAACCAAAAAGAACTGAACCGGTTCCCATTGGGAACCAACCGATGGAAAAGGGGCCTGTGGTTTAGTACATTCAATTTGGAAAACGAATAAAATCCAATTCTAAAAAGGATTCCTAGATCAACTTAATGTACTTAGGAAGGACATTGCAATGATCAGATTAGATTCTAAAAAGGATTCCTAGATAAACTTAATGTACTTAGGAAGGACATTGCAATGATCAGATTAGTAGTTTCTAAGATGTTTTCATTTCCGCTGTGTGACTCCATCGTACAACCGAGTATAAATTGAGCACTAGGCTTCTTCACTCGAACAACTGGATGAAGCTGATTTTGTAATTCAAATGGCTGAATTATGTCACAGTCCCCCACCGGTCCACCACACACACACACCTATACATACCTTGAATTCCATCAGCGATTTATAGTAGGCTACTGTGTGAGTGTATGTATTTGTATGTACAATGCCCATTGATCAGGATTACACCTGCTTGGGTCAAATGTCATTTTCCTGGGTCCTCACAACTTGAGACATGATAGTTTAAATACGTACAGTATAGCGTTAGGGTTATAGGATTAGCCTACAATTAGGAAATGACTCGGGTTGTGGTTAGGATTTTGTATTTAGGAGTTATACGTTACACAACAAGTTACACATTGTCCTAAAAATGTGTTGATGTCCTCGGAAGTAAAGTAATAATAATATACTTCTTGTACATATCTTACTCTTACCGTGGATTCACTGACTCCTCACACTCGCCTCCTCCCCCGGTTATGAGTAGGCGCCAGTGAATCCACGGTATGAGTCTGGCCAAGCCAGGCTAGGTCCCTGGCACAAGCAAAATCAGATGGGGGTCCGCGGCCAAAGTCCTATTAGTTTGGGGGTCCGTGGCATGATGTGCCGGCACACACACACACATACATACATACATACATACATACATACAGAGAAACCTCATGACCTGCTTACGGAGATTTGACTTGAACACAGTGTAGGTCAGGGCCTCACTGTGGAACAGCAGGGTCAGGGAAATGTGATCTCCTTTTATGGAAGTGAAAGGACTCGCTAGTGCGGCTGCTTAGCTCCTGAATACACAAGAATTGTTCAGTTTGTGATAAAAGCATGACATTTGGTACACTTATAGCCAAAGGCAGTACCAAAAGATTTGGATGTGGAGGCATCTTGAATTTTCATCACGGCGCCCATGGCAGCCATTTTTCAAAATGGCCACCAGCAACAACTGTTTTTTAATGAGTGATGGATATAAAATGATATTGCTGACACAATTTGTTGAATTTATTTGCCATACGTACTTGGTAATGTGTTTTTGGGATAATTGAACATTCTCATTGAAAATTCAAAATGGCCGCCATCTTTTCTAGCTGGTTAGTTATGGATGATCTCTGTGTCGAATTATACATTTTTGTTGATTCTATCTCATAAGACTCATTAAAGATAGAGTGCTGTGATCCCCCCTATAAAACATATTCAGGTACTATATGATTAGGAGGAAGATTTATTTCAATTTTATTTATTTCAATTTTAGAGTTCAAAAACTCCATCTTTAAGTGAAGCCAAACCTAGGGTGTTGCACAGGGAAGACTATTCACACTCACCTTCACAGAAATGGAGGGCTATCAGTGTGCACTGTAACTGAGCTTTTTTGCACTTGCACTGCCCAACACAAACCTTACTGTACATTTTCAAGAGATGTTCATACCTGGTCTGACCTGCATATAATAGAATAGTCCCCACTTCTTTGGGATGTTTGTTGTCACATATGTAATATGTATAGGCCTATTATACCCTATTATAGTATGCACATAGGTGAGATTCGTCCTCTACATAACAACTAGGAGCAGTGAACAGCCATTACCTTATGTGGTATGTCATTTGAGCCTGACGACAGTTTCAACAGGACATGTATAATCTCAGGAAACAGTCTTTTTCCCATGGCCATCAAAGCTTGATACAGTGTGACAACCCATATATCAGCCCCATAGGGGCAGCAGTGGCTCAGATTGATTGATTGATTGAAATCTTTATTAACAGTTTGTAGAATTTACAGTACATTTTAAGCACAAACTCAATACAAAGACTGTCAACTGTGAGTGGACGACCCAATTAAGCATTACACTTGTTTACAACAGGGTCCACATTGTTCAATTCATCAAAACATTTAAAGACATACAAACATTTAGAGACATACAAATAGACATTTCTCTGTAGGTAAAGAACAGAACAGGAATTCATCATATGGGAAGCAAAAAAGGGAAAAGATACTATATACAGTGAGGGAAAATGGGGTGGGGGGGTGGGGGGGATTCAGATTTTACAGAGGCCAGTTTCGAATTGCAGCCATCCGTAGGTGCCCTTTGAGAGCGGTTTTGAAGGAGTCAAGGGATTCACATGTCTTAATGACTGTTGGTAGGGCGTTCCACATTTTGGTGGCATAGGAGCGAAAAGAATTTAGTCCCTTGTTTGTGCCGAATCTGGGTTGTACATGGTTTGTTGCACTCCCTCTGGTGTTGTGGGTGTGGACTTCGTTTACATTAAGGAAGTATTTAGACAGGTACATGGGTATCTTGGTGGTGTATCGAATCTTGTGGACCAGACCCATTGCAAGATGCTGTACTCTGTCGTCGACCCTAAGCCATCCCAGCCTGTCAAAGTGGGCAGGGGTGAGGTGGGTTCGGGGGGTGAGGCCAAGTAGGAGCCTGACCAGTTTGTTTTGAGAGGTCTGGAGCCTTGTTTTAAGGGCCTTTGAGGTGCTGTGGTACCAAGAGGTGGATGCATAGTCAAAGAAACCTTGTACGAGGGCTCCTGTTAAGGTCTTCAAGGTGTTTTTGCTGACCAGTGAGGAGATCCTGTAAAGGAATCTTGTTCTTTGATTGACTTTTTTGATTACGTTGGTGGCCATTTTATCACCGGAAAGATTGGCCTCCAGGATGGAACCTAGGTAGGTAATTTCATCTTTTCGTGTGATAATATTGTCACCCACTCTAACCAAGAAGCCATCTGCCTTGCTGAGTTTACTATTTGATCCGAAGAGGATGGATTCAGTTTTTCCCAGGTGTAAGGATAGTTTGTTATCAGCGAGCCAGGTGCAGATTCTACCGAGTTCAGAGCTGAGGGTCTTTTCAACCTGCAGTTTGTTCCTGTCCGAGACCAGCAGTGCTGAGTCATCTGCGAACAGGAACAAGTTGCAGTCACAAGCTGAAGTCATGTCGTTAACATAAATTAGGAACAGTAAAGGCCCTAGTATGCTTCCTTGTGGGACGCCACAGCTCACTGGGAGGGGAGGGGACAGTGTTCCGTTCACCTCCACCATCTGTTCTCTCCCCTCCAGGTAGGATTGCATCCAGCTCACTGACGTGCTATCAAAACCAATAGCTTTAAGCTTGTTAACCAGTATGGAGTGGTTCACGGTGTCAAAAGCCTTTTGGAGGTCCAGCATGACCATGCCGCAGTATTTTCCAGCATCCACCTCGTGTTTGATGTGGTCGCTCAAATAGAGGAGGCATGTGTCAGTGGAGTGGGATGTTCTGAAACCAGATTGGAACTCGTACAGCAATTTATTAGTGGCAAGATACTTTTCAACCTGTTCATAGACTATTTTTTCCATCACTTTCGAGATGGAGCTTAGAATAGAAATAGGGCGGTAGTTGCCGGGTTCTAATTTACTCCCTTTTTTGTACAAGGGGGTTACTTTGGCCAGTTTAAAATCTTGGGGGACCTGTCCCTGTTTGATGGAGAGGTTAACTATATGGGTGATGACTGGAGCTATGGAAAAGGCTGAGTCTCTGAGAAATTTGGAGGGAATATTGTCATGGCCAGTGGCCTTGTGGGGTTGGAGGGCACTCAGTTTTTTAAGTACCTCCTCGGTTGTTACCATTGCCATTTTAAAATCATCTTTACAAACACCAAGGTTTTTGTAGAAGGCTGTGATGTGCTCTACACCAAAACGCCCAGAGTGGGAGGGCAGTTTGCTAACCAGCTTTGTTGCAATGTTTGTAAAGAAGATGTTCAAGTGGTTGGCTACATCGAGTTTGTCAGTGATGAGGGTGTTATTCGATTTGATGTTTATGTTAGTAAACCTGGTTTTTAGTTTCCGACCACAGCCTAGTTGGTTGTTTAGTAACTTCCATAGCTCCCGAGGATTGTTTTTGATTTCCTCGGCTTTATCATTGATAAAGTTACATTTGGCTGATTTGGTCATGGCAATTACACCGTTTCTTAGCTTGTTACACTGGGCTTTTAGGTTGCACAGTTTGGTTTGGAGATCACTGTCGAAGCGCTTGCACTTGGCTAGTTTGGACTTGCATTTAAGAAGTTCAGAGCATTTGTTGTCTCTGGCTTTCATTGCAGTCAGTATGTCCGAATTCATCCATGGCTCAGAGCGGGTTTGGACCCTGACGGTTCTCAAAGGAGCCATGATGTTTAGTACTGATGTAAATTTGGTTTTAAAGCCAAGCCATGCTTCTTCGACTAGTGAGCTCCTGAGCACATCGGACCAATCCAGACTCTCCAGTTCAAGGTTAAAGGCCTCACTAGAGTAGGTTTTGAGGTCCCTAGATATGACTGTTTTGTGACAGTCAAACTTTAGTTTTTGTATTTTGCGGGTACAGAAAATCATAAAATGATCACTGAGCCCACATACAATAACCCCTTTCTTTGAGATTCTGGATTTGTCCGAGGTCAGAATGAGATCAATGACAGTTTGAGAAGAATCACACACTCTTGTGGGTTGGGTAATTAGCTGACTGATACTATGCAGATCACAAAACCGACTAAATGACTTGAACACAGGAGCTTCCTTATGACGCATATCCGTATTGTAGTCGCCAATCAGGATCTTCTCTACACATTCCTCCCCAGCTAAGCACCCCTCAAGTATATCATAGAACTCATTCTGATCAGGGGGTCTATAGACGGTGCCCACTAATACCGATTTAGCATTTTTGAAAATTAATTCAACCCACACAGTTTCAATTTCATCATGCTGCAAGTCAGGAGGTAGAGCGTCCGTTTCGAAAGTGGAAGGTCCGGAGTTCGATCCCCGGCTCCCCCAAAAGTAAATGTTGAAGTGTCCTTGAGCAAGACAATGAACCCCAAATTGCTCTCGATGAGCAGGTTCTTGCATGGATTCCTCCGGCATTGGTGTATGAATGTGTGTGTGAATAGGTGAATGTAGCACAATCTCTGTAAAACGTCTTGGATAAAGGTGCAATATACATGCACCACTTATACCATAGAGTCAGAACCATAGTCAGTATACCATAGAGTCAGCACCAGATTCAGGACCATAGAAGTCAGTATACCAGAGTCAGGACCATAGTCAGTATACCACAGAGTCAGGACCATAGTCAGTATACCATAGAGTCAGCAGAGTCAGCACCATAGACAGTATACCATAGTCATTACCGTAGAGTCGGCACACAGCACCATAGTCATTACCGTAGACATAGCACCATAGTCATTGCCATAGATAGAGTCAGCACCATAAGCAATTGCCGATACTTAGCAGCCCATTAAATTGCAGCAGGGCTATGGCAGGAGAAAGCATGCAAACTACCAGTGTTCCATGCATTGACGGGTTGTGACACTGTGTCAAGCATGTTGGCCACGGGAAAAAGACTGCGTGGGCTGTATGGGCTCCTGAGCTTATACCACGGGGGCAGTCAGACAGATATTTTGTGAAGCCATAAGGAAATCGGGATTTCCTGAAAGTTCATATAATGGCCTGTTGTGGCGCTGTCATTGGAGTCCATAGAAGTCCATGTATTAGGGCCCAACTTCACCTAGACTGTATTACCTTAATAAACATGGTCATGAATACTTTCTGCTTCCAGTCACTAGTTTAAAGTCTCATTTCTAATGTCATAATATTCTTTTTGGAAAATTATGGTCCCATTTATAAAAGAAATTACCATAAAGTTGCGCATGTTCTGAGGGGGGTGGCTACCGTTACCGTCTATGATCGGGATTCCCCACCCACTCGAGTCAAAATAAAAACCAACTAAGAAGAAGGGGGGAAGTCCCGCCTCGTTGTCTGGGCCAGCCAATGGGCCAGCTGGGCCCAAACGGATCTAGAAAGATGGCGATTCACAATTCAAGGACTGACAGGCTTCATTTTACGTTCATGTTAGACCCAGTGAACGCTTTGTCCATATTTTTTACGGTCTATGGCTTATACACATGCCCTGTTGATATTCAGTTGTAAGGAAGCTTCTGGCCAATTTCAAAGTTCAGAAATTGAATTCTGGATCATAAAAAAATGACTGATTTGACACCGAGATCACCCATATCAGACAATCATACAAGTGACGGCTGCCATCTTGAAAAATGGCAGCCATCTTGAATATTCAATGACAATTTTCAATTATGCAAAAGATACTTACCAAGTACTATATATGGTAAATGAGTCTAAAATATCATATATCCATCATTCATAAGAAAACAGTTGTTGCTGGTGGCCATCTTGAAAAATGGCGGCCATCTTGAATATGCAATGACAATTTTCAATTATGCAAGACACTTTGGCCATTTTGAAAAATGGCTGCCATGGGTGCCATGTTGAAAATTCAGGATGCCTCCACATCCAATTATGTTTGGGATGCCTTTGGCTATATGTGTACCAAATGTCATGCTTTTATCACAAACTGAACGATTCGATTGTTATGGCTATATGCTGCACTACGCTGTGTGTGCATTGCCTGTATATTATTTATGCTGTTGTAGTGCAGTTCAGTGTGTGCATTGCCAGTATATTATTTATGCTGTTGTAGTGCAGTTCAGTGTGTGCAACTGTGCATTGCCTGTATATTATTTATGCTGTTGTAGTGCAGTTCAGTGTGTGCATTGGCCGTCATTAGACCGACAACGTACCTCAAACGCTAACCTAAGCATAACCGCAAGCACGGGAGCAGCACGTGTTCGACCGCGTGTCCGACCGTTGTTTCTGCATGTCGGACCTTTGGTGTGTCGGATCTGCGTGTGCGTCCCATTATTTTGTTGCTGTCGGGCAGAGACCTCTTATCTCCTTATTCTAACCTTTTTGTGTTTTCTTTCCTGTAAATCAACGTCGTACTTGATCATACTACAGCGTCACACAAAAGCATCAAAAGTAGCAGATCCACAATGCACTGTGTTTTGAGGTTCTGGATCTGCTACTTTTGGTGCTCTTGAATTTGAATCCTGAAAAGTAACAGTTTTCTTTTTTTTTAAGATATTTGTTTTTGGAAAAGTAACAGTTTTGGACATATGATGTTTCCATCATACAGAGACGATGCTGTAGTAGTAGCCTACATTAGCCACAGCAGTGCAGTTGTTATGGGATTCTAATCATGCAACAAATCTTCACGTTGAGCAGATTGGTACAGATTGAACACATTTTCATTTTCATCACTCAAAAAGGTTATATATATATAGTGCCGCTTTAACTTCAGCAAACAACTGAATAAATATATACTGTACACAAATGACATTTTGACAGTTTTCTTTTAATTGATCATGATGCATTGAGATTTGAGAGCTTAAGCTAAATTATGCGATTTATTTTGCTTTCGCCTATAATGACAGCTAAACAGTAAACGTCGACCCAGATGTTATTGTTAATATATATCGACCACTCGACCAGACTCAGCTCAGTGGCCTTGTGGTTAGAGTGTCCCCCCTCGAGACTGGGAGGTTGGGGTTCAATCCCCGGCCGGGTCATACCAAAGACTGTAAAAATGGGACCCAATGCCTCCCTGCTTGACACTCAGCATCAAGGGTTGGATTGGGGGTAAGTCCCTGCGACATACTAGCATCATGTCCAGGGGGTGTACTTGTACATCAAGCTGCCTCACGCTACAGAAACAGGAGATGGGCTCCTGCCCTATGGGCCTCATGGCTCGGCAAGGCTGCACTCGACCAGACTGATATATAGGCCTATACATGATTTGGGCTCTAGTCTACTCTGTATGTGAGATTAATTATTGTCCTTTCTGAACTGAACTATTTCCCTGTCTACCTGCCTCTCTGTGACCCATGCTCAGGTGTGTGAGAGTGACCTCAGGGCTGAAGGTCTGGAGATGAAGGGTCTGGCTGCTCTCACTGCAGACATGGTGATCTTCAACGTCCACAGCAGAATGGCAGCTAGACCTGCAGGTAGAATTAGACATTTCACTTGATACTGAACCGTCAAATAATGGCCATTTCATTGTGTTTTTTTGGCAGTGGACATTTGGAACATGCTGTATAATGAAAAAAAAAATACATTCCTGTTTGGCTTTTAGGCGTTGTAAACAATTATGACAGATTAAGTATGCATAGATATGACTGACCACTACCAATAATCAAAGCAAATGATGCACTATGGTCAAAGTATATGTGATAATTTTATAATTTCAAACGTCAAAATAGCCGGTTAACAAGCTCATAGATCAAATCAGCGTGAGGCCCGTCTTCAAGCGTCATCAGGCTGTGCGACAGCAGGTTCTCATGAGGGGAAACAACGTACAACAATAGATATAGAGAGTTTAGACACTGCTATTGACGCGATTCTACTCAGTTCTACACTCTGCTTTGAAGGCCTTCATTCAAAAGAGAGATGTTTTTTTGCTTTCTCCCCACTGGATTTTATTTGGGAAGAGGTCTCATCTACCAACTGCTGATCTCTAGTGATTGGTTGAGGGGAAATCCAATCCCCTCCCCCCGTAAATCACTCAGACAGGAGCATAGAGTATAAAGAAGGATAGAGCGCGAAGCTCCGCCCCCTCCGCTATTCATGTCAGTGGAAGTTGCTCAGTGGCGTTTTCAAGCACCTGGAAGGACCGTCTCAAAACGTCTACTTCCGCATTGGACCACCAAATTTTGGTGGTCCAATGCGGAAGTGCAACCGAGCACTCAATGGTAAAGCCCAGCTGCACGGGGTTTCCTCGTCATGAATCCACGGGTCCGCCTGCAGTCCTTCCTCTTACCACTAGGGCCCAGTGCTTCAACGTTGGAGCGCCTCACTGGCCCCTTGGACAGGAGCCAATTTCAGACTCAAGCTTCAGGAAGCTTCAGTCTGATAATCAGGCTAAGTCGTGACAGCACTGGAGAGGAAGTTCTGCCTCACTCTTATCTGGTTCTGCTTTCGTTGGGTTTAGTTCCTGCCTTTACTCTCAAAACATGTCCTTCAGAATGGCTGGTATTCCTGTTCACGCACCAAAGTTTGTAACCGACAAAACTTACGTATACATTACGTCATGTATGTCTAATGTTTAGAACCACTCTACGATGCTCTTTATCCATTGTGGACAACATTGGCATCTGAAGAGAAATGCATTGCGTAATGAAGGTTATCACTGACATTTTGTCAACTACACTTTATTAACTTCTTTCACAACAGCAGAGAAATGCTGTTGTGAAATACGTTTACAGTTACATGCTGTAACAAGTCCCGACTACCACAGCCTTCCATTGTAAAACGCAGGCTGCCACGATTAATAATGACATTTTACCATTTAGTTTTTTTTTTGCAGATGCTTAATCTAGCGACTTACAGTAAGCAAGAACAACACATGGTAATACATCAAATACATAAAAAATAGTTATCAATAAGCTAAGAACCTAACATCCAAACTCACAAAACCTAGCAAGTGGCGGTGTGCGGGTGTCCCTCCTTTCTACATTGTATGCCTCATCATCATCGCACCTGCTCCAAATTACCTACCAGGTGTGCGGAAGTCATCTCTCTATAAATTCTTCTTCTTTCTAAAATTCTTTCATTAATTAAACTATGATTATTCATTGTGATCATATTCATAAGCTTCCATATCACACACAATTTGCATTCCTGCAATTTCCACCTGCAAAGAAAATAATGTATAAATTAAAATAAAGAAATTGCTAATTTGTATTTATTTTATAATTGGTTAAATCCATTAGTTTGATGAACTGTTGCAGCCAATGTTGTCCTCTCGTTTTTCAATATCTCTCTCACTGCGTATCTCTCTTGATCCAGAAGGTTGCCATAGCTTTATTCTTCTATAAAGCACTCATGCTGTAGTAGACTACAGTATGTGACATTGCATGTTAAATTCTTATTTGATAATTTCTCACACCAAGACACAATGTAGATGAAATACTGTAGACCAGGGGTCTTGAACGTTTTTCAGGCAAAGGACCTATACCTAATACAGGATCAGTATTTTGGGACAGTTAATGTAAAAAAAAGAATGTTCACAAAGATTCCTTGACTTGAAAAGGTTTGGATGGAAGGATGTGATGTAACCTTGTGTTTTTGTCCTGTGTGTTATCAGAGGAGGCTCGCTATAAGGTGGTGGAGTTCTTCCAGAGCTTGGATGGACAGAGTGACAGCGAGGGGACTGAGAAGAACCCAGGATGGCTCTTATTGAAGGCCCTGTCTCTCCTGACAGCTGACAACACAGTGAGACATGTTTAACAAATGTTGATGCACTGAGAAAACTGTTGCGCCTTTCTTCGTCCTTTTTTTCCAAACTTGACTACGGTAGCGGTGGTCTCAAAAACATAAGGGAAACTTTGACAGAAAAAGACTCTCTCACCGTATAGAAACTAGAAGTAAAACTCCTTAGACTGAGATTTAAGAAAATATTTTTAATTTTATTTGATCATGCTCAAAAAGTGCTCTGTGCTCAAGGTGCAATTAGAAAGCAAACATTTCGGTCCTAGACCTTCGTCAGTGCCACATATAGCACTGACGAAGGTCTTAGGACCGAATTAACAAATGTTGATTTTAGAATGTTTAATATTTCTATTATTTTTCCCGAAGAAACCACCTAACTCCATTTTTGAGGTTTTTTATTTTTTATTTTGCATAAATCGATATTGAACCCTTTACATGTGTAGGTTAAAGAAAATATTTAACCAATGAAAAGTGGTAAATTGTGTTTTGACAAAAACCTCCTAACTCCACTTGAGCTGGATGTTTTTTCTATTTATTTTCTCCTGGAAAAATGAACATTTTGTAGTTCGGTGGTTTCTTGCAGACAGCAGAGATGTTCTATAAATGTGAGGATGTTTGAACATTTGGTTGGTTGTGTGAATGCGTAGAAGGATGTGGTGTCCTGGATGCAGCCGGGTCTCCCTGCCGCTCTGGTGAAGTGTCTGTACTTGCTGGTGTGCCTCCCAGCCCAGCAGGACTCTGCAGCCAGGGAGGACAGCTTTCAACAACTACTCACACAGGTAATAAACACTAAACCCAGCTCTCTCTGTCAAACACCATGCGCCGCTACATGGAAAAGCGTTGATGTTTAAACCATTGAGACCTATGAGACCAGATTCTACAAGGTCTTCTAAATCATGACGGTTTTCCGAAGAAAATGTATTAATGAAACTATATTTCAATCGGTGGTTCTCAAACTATTTCATGTCAAGGATCCCAAAAATGATATATATTTGGCCGCCATCTAAAAATATGTTGTTCCAGGGACCCCCCAGAAGCAAAGATATGACTTAAAAACTTTTGCTGTGAATGAATATATACAAAGATTTGCACACGTTTTCACGATTTTTCAAAAATAGCAGATCTACAAGCTCGTAGTGTGGCACTCGGTGCCGCGCTATGAGCTTGTAGATCTGCTATTTTTCAATAGCTAAAAGCTAAAATAATGGTTTGAAGTGGTTAAAAGCTAAAGGGACACAGATGCGTTCAGGTCTTAATGTCTCCTGGTCAGATATGGATATACAGTATATGGAGCGAAACGGTTTCATCTCAGTTACTTGGGAATGCCATTGCTGATGGGAGATTCCATTCAGAGGAAACACTGCACTGTGGGTAGCTAGCTTGTAAGCAGAGTGTACCATTTATTTCCCACCCTCAAACTAGAGCCCAATGTCTGTCCTTTCCCTGCTGTATAGCGCTTGTTTTTCCTCCCCGCAACCATCATATTTACTCTGGGTTCGGTGTGACTCTCCACTTGGCAGGTCCTGCTACAGCTCTGCACGCAGAGGGTGAGCGTAGAGCAGATGGTGGAGACTCAGGAGCTACAGTGTCTGATCATCTCCCTCACGACGCTGTGGGACCAGACCAGCGCCTCCTGGAGGCACCAGGCCACGCGTGTCCTCGGAGCCATCTCTGCTGCGCAGACACGCAACACCGTTCCCAACCTATTGGGTAATGTAGCTTAGAGGCATTTGGAAGGTTGAGCCCTTCAATTAGGTTGGGCAACAGAGAAGAGGTGTTGTTTTCAAGACATCTTGTTTGGGACCAAAGTTTTGGAGGGACAGATAGACATCCTCCTAAATAACAGAAGGGATGGAGTAATTGAATGAATACATTTTAATAACAATTATAATAATAATGTAATTTATATAGCCGTTTTCTATACCCAACGTCACTTTACAAAATAAAACAAACAAAAACTACTTAATTAAGAAGTCACTAGAAAGGCTAAAAAACGAAGAAAACGAAAACATTAAAATGAAAACGGGGCGATTAGAATTAATAGATGAGGAATACAAGTCTGGAGAGGTGAGTTTTGAGGGTGGTTTTAAACATGGCAAGCTTTGATGTGAGCTAGCGTTCGAAAGAGTTCTGCAACTGAGAAAGTGAATAACGCTTCTAGAAAACGTGAGGCAATGAATTGTACTGCTTTTACACTTCATTTGTATGAAGTGCACTTCATCCATTCAGCCGCCTCTCTTCTCAGATAAGAACTGCGTGCGCATCTGCATTCAGAACCTGTTGCGGGTCGGCGCTGACGTGCCGGGCCCCGTGCTAGCGGAGGTGGCTCTGGCTGTGTTTGGTTTCATCCGGGACACCTATCCCATCAACCCGGCCCTCTTCGCTGCCTTTGACACCACCGATGGCTACGCCGCTCTGGAGGGCGTCCTGAAACGGTGAGATTTTTTAATGGGAAAAGGGTTTCAGTGTTCGGGGGTGTAGAAGCATAATGCATATCACTGTTGTTGGGAAGAAACCTTTATCTCCTCTTGATGCCTCAATGGAATAGGAGTAGGGAGACCACCTCCAACAACTGCATACATCCATCCATCCATCTTCAACTGCTTATCCGTAGTCGGGTCGCGGGGGCAACCACTCCACCAGAGTGCTCCAGACTTCCCTCTCAAAAGCAACATTAGTGACTTCCTCCTGGGGGATTCCGAGACGTTCCAAGGCCAGTGAGTCGATGTATTTCCTCCAACTGCGCCTTGGTCTGCCCCGGGGTCTCCTCCCAGTGGGACTGGATAGTGGATACAGTACATCGTTATATTGAATGAACATACTTTACCACACAGGTTAGAAGGGTTAGGGTCTGAATTAAGAGAGATTGTGTTGGACATGTGCAGAGGAGGGATACATTGGGAGAAGGATGCTGAAGATGGTTGAGCTGCCAGGCAAGTGGAGAAGCAGAGGAAGGCCAAGGTTTATGCCTATGGATGATGCGGTGAGAGGTTGACTGAGGAAGATGCAGAAAACGGATGGAAACACTTGTTTTGCTGTGGTCACTTGTCATGACGGGACTGACCTGAAAACAGAAGAAGATGGGATGGGATGTCAAATTAAGCGCGTTTTGCTTTACAATCTTCCTTCTCCCTATAGCTGTGAAGCAGGCGTTCCCGCAGAGCAGTTCCAGCCCGTGGAGGATCTGCTGCAGTTCATAGCGTCCCTCACACTGTTGGGGAAGGGCGAGTTGAAGGTGGCCCTGTGCGTCAGCAACCCCCAGCCTCCGGGCTTCAAGTTCGACCCCCCGCTCATCAAAGGTGAGACAAAATAAGTCATATTCTTTTTTCTTTTCAACCACTTAAGCTCTGTAATATTATTGTCTCTGTCGGGTGGACACAAACTGTTACTTTTCAGGTTTCAAATTCCGAATTGGCAAAAGTATCAGATCAATGAGCTCGATTTTTGCTGATTTATTTTGTGACGATATGTAGTATGATGAAGTAGTAGGGCGTTAAATTACAAAAAAAGAAAAAAAAGTTAGAACTGGCTATGGAGATGAGAGGTTTCTGCCCGACACAATGATTACTTCATCATACAACTCATAGCATAAAATAGCTGGTCTACAAGCTCACATTGTGCCGGATCGCAGTGCTTTGTGAACTTGCAAATCGGCTACTTTTGAAAATGTCTACAGAATGCCAGAATGAAAGTGGTTTTGAACATATACAGTACATTACATAATGCCAGTAAGACGCCCTGAGGGCGAGAAACGATCTCGCCCTAAAGGGTGAGGTTGCATGCATGCATCCGCCTGGGTGACAGCAGACTACTGGGCGAGCGCTGGCGCTTTGGCATGGGGGGTCAGAGAAACATATCGAATGAATTCTGTACTGGCCATATATGGAGCGTGTATTGAGTGTACAGGGTTTGATGAGGTCAGATCAACATATGGGTTGTCAGAACAGGTCAATTCCATATATGGAGATCTAAGGGTGGCAGCGGGGGCAGTGTCTTGAGTGTACAGGATTTGATGAGGTCTGGCAATATATAATAATAACTAGAACTGCACTCTGTCGAGTGCATACTTGCTTGTTGCACACTAGTAGGCCATAAATGGCCAACTAGTGCGCAAGCAGAGCGCGCAAGTACTTTCGACCGCTGTAAACTGTCAAATCTCAGTATATCTGTGAAGGAACGTTTGAAATGTATAATTATTAGGTGTAACTATTTGCTACCTACCTACTTTATGCGTATAAACACCTAGTATTATTAAGTATGGTTCAAGTTTCTATCTATATAAGAAATACAGTTTTATCGATGTAGATATATTCTAGATCCCTTTTTAGTTTTTCAAAGAAAAATAAATCATTGATATGTGATGAAAAAAAAGGTATATAAACTGATTTAAAATATATTATACAGTATAATTATTTTATTATTTATTGTAAATTGTCAATTGTTTTAAATGTATTTAATCTTGGATTATAGTGATATTAATACTAAATCAATCAGAGTAATATGTGACATATTTCTTACATATTTCTTACATCATCATTGAGAGCTAGTCATACATATACACACCACGTGCTCTGGTCCCAGCAAACCAGGCACAATTTGCTATTTTATTTTACTGATTATGTATATAGTATACGTATGACTAGCTCTAAATGATGACGTAAGACATACGTATACATATACTATATAGAGTATGTAGTTGTAAGTTGATTAGCGGTATACTGTGGTTACTTTGCGGCAAAAACCGTGACAGCCACCCGCCATTTTATGCGTATGCCAATAAAACAGCAAATCTGTGCCTGGTTTGCTGGGACCAGATCACATAAATGACCATATGTCTTACGTCATCATTTAGAGCTAGTCATACATATACACACCACGTACTCTGGTCCCAGCAGATCAGGCACAATTTGCTAGTTTATTTGACTGATTATGTATATAGTATACGTATGACTAGCTCTAAATGATGACGTAAGACATATGGTCATTTATGTGATCTGGTCCCAGCAAACCAGGCACAGATTTGCTGTTTTATTGACATACGCATAAAATGGCGGGTGGCTGTCGCAATGAACGAAGACCGGGCGAAATTATTACTTGCGCGCTCTGCTTGCGCAAGTAATAATAGCTTGAATTTCTACAGTATAGTGCCTTTCATGAACCCAAGGACGCTTTACAAAATGAACAATCAAACAAACCGAAATCAACAAACAACTATATGCCATAAGCCCAAGAGAATATGGTCATATTCACACCAGAATGCTTTACTGCGATTAAAACGAATCCTGCTGCACATTGTCGGAATGTGTGCTTCGTTTGGCAGGTGTGAAGCCTCATTTGAATCCTAATGCACATCAAAGAACCGCATTCTACCAAAAACGGGGTTTCGCTTCCAATCGCACTTGATTTCGATTCAGTGCAGGTGTGAATGCAATCCACAGCAAATAAAGGAAATTAAGCAAATTATGTGGCAGATGAATGATGAGGAAACACAGTTGGAGACGGAGAAGGTATATTTTACGCAGCGCAAAGATGTCCCGTTACCGTGGATAGACGTGGTCGAATGAGGAGACTGAAGCCCCTCATCGAAATATGAGGACGAGTCACGAGTATACATTAATCAATTGCTTATAAGGAAACGCATAAAAACACTGCATATTCTGTCTGTGCGTAAACATGGAGTGCTGTCACTGTGTGGGGAGTACGGACTTTCTTCATCTCGATAAACTTGTAAACGTTGGAGGTCGGATTCATTTTGCGCTGCTGTCTGCGCTCAGCGCTGGGTTTTCATGCCCGAAAGAACAGTGTGTGCATAGAGAGAGAGAGAGAGGTCCAGTACCCGACGTCCCGACGACACACTGCAAGCACCTTACCCTCATTTTACGTGCTAACTATTACTCAGAGTAATAATACATAGGTACATTTTCGGCCTGAACTCTACTAATAACTTTGGGGTGTCAGGTATCAGTCAAAAGGGACACATCGAAGAGGAAGGATCAACATATGCAATGTCAGAACAGGCCTGCTCCTTATGCTTTGCTTTTATTTTATTCTCCATTGTTCTGTAAAGCACTTTGAGCTGCATTTGATGTCATGAAAGGTGCTATACAAATAAAGTTTTATTATTATTATTATTATTATATGGAGATCTAAGGGTTTGAGGTCAGATGTAGAGTTGCGGTCATATATGGAGGCGTGACATGTCACGACTCACGAGGCATAACCATATATGGAGGCGTGACACTGACGGGAGATTCAGGTTTTCATAGTAAACAATAATGTGTACCTGTACCCCCTGTAAGTACCTCTGCATACCCCCATTTGAGAAGCACTTTTGTATGACATACACACAGTAACATTTATTTAACGCCAGAGAGTCTATAAAGGTAACCAAATGGACCCGTAGGAGTCCATCCATTTGATTCTATTATACACTCTTGGGCATTAGACTGACACTGGATATTACTGTGAAAGGTAATATAATAAAAGATATCATCAAAAGAACAACTTACAAGTAATATAGGGGTAAGGCGATATTTATCATATGTTTCGCTCTGGCAAGGTCAGACGGGCAATTTCATAACTGAACACAAAACCATTAAATCACAAGCAGCCTTTATCATAACACACACTGGATTCCAAAAGTCAATTGAGTTACGTGGGCGTAAGATAGATTGAAAACAAACAACCCAAGACGAGAGGGTGAAGCAGAATCAGTTACGCTGATAGAGTTTGGGTCGCTGCGTTGTCATAACATGCACAGACGCTCCTGGATTTGGAGAGCCGGTGTGTGCTGGTGTTTGTTTTAAATACATATCGTCTCTGTCGGGTGTAAACCTCATATGTCCAAACGGTTACATTTCTAGATAAAAATCACAAAAAGTAGCAGATCTGCGAGCTCGAAACGCGTCGTGAAGACAGTTTCTACATCTACTACTTTTTATACTTTTGTGTGATGCTGTAGTATCAAGAACAGATGCGCCATTTGTGAACTTCACATGTCCTGCCATTGGCAATTCAGTAGATTGTTAGTGCATTTGCCAAGGTCTTAATTCTATTCAGATTCCCTGAATAGAGTTCCTCTGCTGGACACTTCTTTTCAGTAGCAAAGCGGCAGAATTAGCGAGGCTAATCATCAGTGTGGGAAAACATGCATTTTCAGAAAACCTTCAGGAAAGGATCAGCAAAGTGTGGAGAGTTTGAATGGCACATCTGTAGGGTGATAATTTACCAAAAACAAACAAACAAGAACACAAAGATTAGAATAAGGAGATAAGAGGTTTCTGCCCCGACAACAACGATATACAAGCGGCAGGTATAACGGGATTCATTTTCACACTTAATCAAAAATCACATCAGAAACCAAATAAGATCAACCCCCCCCTCCCCACCAAAACAGACCCTTGTCCCAGCATCCTGGCAAGATGGCTACTCTTCTATGATAGATGGATTGTGTGTGTGTGTGTGTGTGTGTGTGTGTGTGTGTGTGTGTGTGTGTGTGTGTGTGTGTGTGTGTGTGTGTGTGTGTGTGTGTGTGTGTGTGTGTGTGTGTGTGTGTGTGTGTGTGTGTGTGTGTGTGTGTGTGTGTGTGTGTGTGTGTGTGTGATGGAGGTGTGTGTGTTTTGGATGGAGGTGTGTGTGTGGGATGGGGTTGTGTGTTGTTGTGCGTGTGCCTCCATGATAGATGGGTGGTTGTTGGAGGCCAGTGGTGAATGGATGCGGGGCGTCCTAACACGGTTAAGAGCTGCGCCACCACTTCATCATTCCAGACGTAATCACCTCAGCTCCCTGTTAACGTAACGGGCATGTGTGTGTGCTGTGGTGGGGGGGGGGGGGGGGGTGGAGTTTAGGAGATTGTACTGTAGGTGCTGATAGCAGGAGGCGATGGAGTTTGCAGTGGGCAGGGGTCTGGTTATAACGTCTCTGTCGGGCGGAAACCTCATATGTCCAAAACTGTTAACTTTTCAGGATTCTACTTCAAAAGCAACAGATCGACAAGCGTGTGGGTCTGCTAACCTTTGATGCTTTTGTGTGATGCTGTTTGCAGAGCTTTAATTTATGAAAAAAGGGGAAGAAAAGTTAGAATCTGGAGATAAGAGGTTTCTGCCCAACACCAACAGTTGTAGTGAAGAGGTTACAGTAGGAGGGGGTAGAGGGCATGAGTACACAGGTGGAATGAACCATGGTGGGGCTGTTCACAGGGGGAGGAAATCCCGGAAATCTTCGCTAATAACCGCAAGAGATAATAGGTTTGGTATGTAGAAGCATGCAAGCAATGGCTCAGAGGGTGACCTCTTGCTGTGAGGGAATGATAACACATAGTGTCTGATCTGTTAAGTGTTAAACCCAATTTAATCACGGGTTGTCTGGCACATCTCCATATATAATTTTGTGTTGTAGTGCAAGGGATCCCATACTTTTCAGGCCCCTCCACACAAAATAATCATATTTGAACTAGGTGGGGACCCCCCCCCCCCCCCCCCCACACCCTGGCAAGCTCTTGGAATTGTATGCCATTACATTTTGACTCGGTTCCTGCAGATAAGAATTGTTAAAATAACCGAACTACAAGCTCACAACGCTGTGAGCTTGTAGATCCCTAAATTATCACTTTAGAAATGTGCAGATACCCCGCATACACTTATACTGTCCCCAGTTTGGGAAGCACTGTTGTAGGTGCTGCCACACTATCAAAAGAGCCGCGCCGCGTTTTCGGCTGCGCACAGCTTCAAAACCGGGTTTTTAGACAGCTGGTGAATGGAAAAGAAGCTCAGCTTCCGCGGACGACTTGCGCGACGGCCAGATTCCCGGAAGCACTCTCCTCCGTGTCAATCGTCCGCGGAGGTGGAGCTTAATTCCCATCCACCAGCTGTCTAAAAACCAGCTGCGCACACGCCACACAGCTTCTTCTGTCCGCGGCGCAAAACCGTTTTGCGCTTGGAAAGAGCTTGTAGAGAGCTGGAGACGAGAAAGCCTCATGGCAGCTCTCACTTCTTCCACATCCGATTGGCCCGTAGTTTGAGGCCAGCCAGTAACCACCCAGCTCGTTGTTTTCCCAGAGTTCCATGCAGGGAGTAACAAAATGACAGCTGGAATGTATATTGAGGGCCTAAACCCACCGCTGTGGATGTGGTGTTCCTGGTTAAGTGTGTGGGTGTCAGAAATATTATAATATAAATTATGATGACAGCTACAGTACATCCAACTGGAAAACAAACATTACCTCTTCCTCTTTTATTCGAAGAACAATGTTTAACCCATGACAACCGGGAAAGCATGGCTTGTGTTATTTTAGATTTTTGCGTTGGCTTTTCAAAAGTAGCCGTGCTGCCGAAAGCTTGTAGATCTGCTATTTTTGAACATGTTTGAAAACTACTGATTTAGAAGGCATTTGTAGAATCGGCCTCAGGTCTTAATTTAACTTTTTTTTTAAACGTTTCGTCTACTCAGGCTTTTGTGAACACCCCAAACAGCTTTTCAGTTGCCCGATTCAGTAATTAATATACATTGTAGCCGCCTCGCTCCCTTCCTATACAAACCTTTTTTCATTTGTTTTAAAATTTTTGATGGGAAAGTTTAAAGAATAAGGATCCATAAGGTTTATTTTATTTTATATAGCCTATATTAATAAAAAGCAAGGCTTTTGCACACCTACAGGTGCGTAGGAGAGGGTACGGTGCCCACCAATGAAAAAGGAACAAACACCCGCACACTGTCTTCAAATGCAGTGACCATAAAGACCATAAAGGTTATCTTTATAAGATAGCCTGATGAAGGCCGCATAGGCCGAAACGTTGCTGTTTCCCTATTAAAAGTTGGTCACTGCATTTGAAGACAGTGTGCGGGTGTTTGTTCCTTTTATATATATTACAAATAAATGATAACCGTATTAGAAAAAAAGTTTAAATATGGAGATACAGAACAAGGTTTCTGCCCCAGACAGACGGTGACTCTATGGGACGTTGTGTGTGTCTTTCCATCCAGGTGGCAAGGTGGTGAAGAACCTGCCGGCCTTCCTGCTCCTGCACCACTCCCTGATGCGCTCGCCGGACCCCCTGCTGTGCGCTGGGATCCTGCGAGCTGTGCAGAGCGTGTGGGAGTGGAACCAGGCCAACTTCTTCCTGCTGGAGTGGAGCACCCAGGCCCTGGCTCAGCTGGCCAGCTGCGTGTGGAAGAAGGCCCCGTCCATTCACAAGCTCTTCTTCTCGCTGTTGGAGACGGTACGAGTCAATATCCAACTAATGCATTCAATTGATTATTTAAAAAAATCTATAATTTAATCCAAAAAATTGTCATCAATCTCTGTTTTGGGCATGTCATCATAGGTGAAACGTTTCGGAAAACGTCAAATAAAATTCTGACTTCTTGTCAGAAATAGTGAAAATGGCCGATATACAAGCTCACAACAGCACAAGTAGCTGCCTATTTTCAGTATTTTTGATTAAGTATAAAATGCGGTTTAGTGGCTAATCAATTCTTTGATATATTTATTTTTTATTTTGAATATAAAAAAACACTTCTTGTTTATCTTCCATCTATAAATGCGCCAAGTCTCTGTGTGTGTGTGTGTATGTGTGTACGTCTGAAATCCATGTAACTCGAGAACCGTTCGCCCCACCGACTTCAAATTCGACACGCATTCCACAGCCCCGCAGGGAGTGCAGTGCCCGGTGCCCGGTGCAGTGCCGAGTCGGTCGGACCCACGGTTGACCAGAACTGCCACAAAAGGCCTCTGCCCGGGCCAGACTATATTTGGGCATTAACTTCATAAAAGGGTACACAGCTGACATCACTGCATAGACTCCATATTTGGGCATCCCTGACAAAGAACTCTGTATACGGGTTTGTCCCACCGACTTCTGACATCATTCTGACATCTGCATAGACTGGGCAAGGAACTCCATACCTGAAGCTGGCCTGTTCTGACATCACATTGATGTTCTGACATCTGCATAAACTCCATATTTGGGCATGCCTGACAAAGAACTCCATATATGGGCATAAAAGGGACACAGACACAATAACTGGGTGAGGCATGCATTTCCAACTTGCATCTGCCCAACAGCACCGCTCTAGTTCAATGAATTAGAAATGTAATCAATGGAAGAAGAATCACTAATAAAGTAAATAGTCAATAGTATGGCTTCTCATACCATATCTCACTTTGTTTTCCAGGGAAGTGCATGTAATTATTATACATTTCAACTGCAATCACAAGTATATACGTGTAAAAGAGCTAGAAAAAGGTATTAAATGACAAAACAATATCAAATATATATATATTTGTTTAAAGAAATAGACTTGACTTAGCAGCACATATCAAATGTGTATTACGTTTGGGACTTTGGGTTTACCCACAGGTGGTGTTCCAGCTGAACTACATCCCCCACGAGACCTTGCGTGCGGTGCAGAGTGTGCTGAAGCAAGGATTGGCTGGGACGCTAGCTGGAGGTGGGTCGGGGGCGGAGTTTGGAGTGACGGCTCTCAGCTGTTACCACAGGTGAGCAGATGGCTGCCATTTTATTGTGTGGCTTTTAGGCCTTGCACAATGGCAGATATGACAAAAACTTCAATACACAAAGAAATGACTGTCAATAACGAAGCCAATTATCAAAATATATAATGTATCATGGCCAAGATACGCCAATAAACGCCACATTTCATATTTTATACTCAAAATATCGTACAAAATTGTGGAAATAGCTCTCAGCGCTTCACAATGTGTGAGATTGTGGACCGGCTAGTTCCTCCGTTTTTGAAAATTGTTAAAAAAGGTATGAACCTTTCTCAACATGAAAACGATTATGGCCCAGGCCGTAGCGTAACGGTCTGGGCACCGGACTGGTGATCCAGTCGCGGTGTGCCGCGGGTTCGACTCCCGGACCCGACACGGCCTTTACCGCATGTCATCCCCCCATCTCTCTCCCGTTTCCTGTCAGCCTACTTTCTATCCCTTAAAAAAAAATCAATAAAGGCGTAAGCCGCAAAGAAATATCATAAAAAAAAAAAAAAAACATGAAAACGATTATGACATTTATGTAAAATTATTGCGATTATGTAATAAGTGTGACAGGCAAGGCTTAAGCGTTATTCATTGTCTGGATTTTCGGTGGTGAGGTGAGCATCGAACTACAACATGACCTCACCACCCCAGCCCTTCTCTCTGTTTTTACTCACCACCGCTCAACGTTATTTCGGTGGTCACCTCACCACCGAAAATCCAGACTATGAATGAGCCTTTAAGCAGACCACAAGATGTTCCTCTCTGCTCTCTATAGGATGACTGTGCATAACCATTCCTCTCTGCTCTCTAGGATGACTGTGCGTAGTGGACTGGTAGCAGAAGTGCTGAGCGACGGAGGCTTTCTGGAACTTCTCTTGGGGGAACTTCGAAGGAGAGCCAAGATCCTCCGGAAGGCTGGAGTGGTCCCTGCCACTAGAACAGGTACTGTATGTGGGTAGATACGACCCCCCCCCCACCCCCCTGTATAATTGTCTCTGTACAGACAATTAGCCCTTCACTAAATCTCACCCCAAAAAGTGATTGTCCAATGCCAATCCAAATAGTTTAGCGGTTTAACGGTTGCTATGCAGGTCAAGCTTTCTTCGCTTCTAACGTGCCTATTGGACAAGGATGGGTTGGGGAGGGACTTAGTGAAGGGCTAATTGCAGTCACGCAATGTGGTCAGTCAGGTATTTACAGGTATCAACACTTGGCTGCCCTATATCCTTATGGCCGAGCTATTATGGGGACGGAACGGAACCTGGAGCTTACGCAGCCAGGTTCCATTAGGTCAGCGTACTATTGGGGAGCCAATTCCGTCCCCAGTGTAGCCCTATATCAGTGCTTCTCAAGCCTTTTCCAAGTCAGACAAGGACCCCCAAATTGATGTATTAAAGAATTATAATAAAAAACATTTTTAAAATAAAAAATTGGCAGACATACCTGTGACGCAACTTTGTGAAAATGTCAAACATTTCAAAACCGTTGCTTTGCTTATAATGACATGGCCACGATACGGACGCCTGGTTGAAAGTGGTGAACAATAAAATGTGTAACTGCGGATAGACTTTCAATCATAATTCAATCATTTTATTTTCAAAACAAGTCACTTTGAAACGGTTAACGGTGGCACACCGCTGACACGTAAACGCAATAAAACGATGAGGTGCTGTGCACCATCACACAGTATGAGGCCTGTTTGTTAAGGTGACATGTTAATTCAGTGGTTCTCAAAGTGCGGTCCGGGGACACCCCAGGGGTCCTTGAGAAGCTACATGTCTGTAACTCGCAGAGTGTACAAAATGGACGTCATTAAAGGACCACTTCACCACTTTTCAACATCTCTTCATATAATTGGTCCTCACTAATGTTCATGATAAAACACAACCATTTTTTTCCTACTCAGTCTGTGTCTCATAGGAGGGCTTTGGGCAGTTCGGACACCCGTTCGCCAGTGACATCATCATTAGGCAGATTTTTTTAAACAAGATTTGTTTTAAAATATATTCAGATTTTTATTATCGTCAACTTTTGCATTGCAACTTTTCAGGAAAAAGACATCGATGATGTCACTGGTGGACAGGTTTCTGAACTGCCCAAAGCCTTACTATGAGACACAGACTGAGTAGGAAAAAATTGTGGTATTTTATCATGAACATTAGTTAGGACCAATTATAGAAAGAGAAGTTGAAAAGTGGTGAAGTGGTCCTTTAACGTCTACTCTGGCTTCTGTGAGCTGTCTGAGCACCCCAGACAGTTTTAAGTTAAAGTTACCCATTGTAACTTCAAACACCATATTTTGTCTGATAAAAATGTAAAACAATTAATGTAATGTAAAAAAAAGAATAATGTCCGGGGTGCAAAAGCCTGAGTAGATGTTCATTTAAAATAATTACCCCGAATATGTTTGAAAGTGAAATAACGGTAAAAAACCCTTTATTTTGCCCTGAGGTGATTGGCTCTCTTTGTGCCTGTATACTGCAGGTCCACAGGAGCAGTCTGGCGTGGAGGCCAGTGAGAGAGCCTTTACCACCTGCATGCTCAAAGTGGTGGCAGCCCTGACCCTGAGATCCATCCGAAACACAGGTAAACGCGCGCACACACACACACACACACACACACACACACAGGCATCAAACCATAGGCTGATTGTGTATTTTTTACTGTACAGACTACAGATTAAAAACTAAACAGAAGGGTAAATAAATCCATGGCAGGCTGACCTTTTAGTGAAGCGTCATGTAAGCGACAGAGCTGCAGCTAATCAAATTAATAAAGGGTTTGTTAGATATTGGTGTGGCATCACTATTGAGTGTAGTTAACATTTTTAACGTAGTATGCTGGGGTCAGACTCTAATTCCAGTATGTTTCATTAGACTTTCTTTTCTTTTATCTTATTCTTGCCTCTCGTACTTTGCTGTCTTTGTTGCTGCAATGACACCTGAATTTCTCCATGCCCATGATCCATCATATTGTACATCTCACTTCCCTATATGTTATTTTTAAGTGACAAGTAGTTCCTCTTTTGAGAGCAAAATTACATTTATCTTTGAAGCATATTAGATAGATAATACTAAGATAATGGCTAGCACATCTAAAAATAGGTTCGGTCAGGTACACCCACGAATAGATTGAGACCATTAACACTAGCACGTCGGAGCAGTCTTTCTGACCGATTTTGAGATTTTGAAGTTGATTTTCTTTGCCCATGAAGTCCTGAGAAAGTTCCCCTTTTTTTTTGGCGTACGCCAAAATATGGGTGCACGCCGGAATTACCGCAATTTCCGGCATTTACCATTTCCACAAAACCTTGAACTTGAACGTGTGCCAGGACAAAAATCACGTCAGGTCGGGAGCTGTCGTAGGCTTTGTCCTCACCTGTTTTTCTGTCGTACACAAGCGGAGCAGCATTGTCTGAACTGCTGACATGCTGTCATAAAGGCATGTCATATGAAATTGGTAGGATATTTCCAAGTGTGCAAGCAATTAAACTGAATTAGACTAATTCAGAAACGGGTCTCATGGTCGCAGCTTACGTATTTCCTGTAGGCAGACTTTTACATAGCTGCGGGGTTTAAACCCTCACCAGGCGCACCTCTTCTACTACAGTGAACGGTAGAGTGACTGATGTTAGTCTGCCTCAAACGTTACTCTTTTACCTGCTTTTTACTAACACTAACATTACAAAGATGCCCAGAACATCGAGATGAACCTGTTTAGTTTATGGCTGCTCCAACAGTAGTGGCAACATTCCACAAAAACAAACAGAATGTCAAAATATCCACCGCAGGGTCTGAGACCAGAGCCATTAAGTAATGGAAATACGTAAGCTGCAACCATGAGACCCGTTTCTGAATTTGTCTATAGGTAGGCTAACCCAGCCAGCCCACCACCACCATGTAGCCTACCACCAGTACCACATAAGGTTTAGGCAGGGAGACAGTCTAATATTCAGTAATGTCATAAACGTGCATGGTCACGACAGTGACAGAGACAGACAGAACAGGAGGAGGAGATGCAGCTATTTGCAAAACAGCATTTGTCACGGGCTGTGCGTGTCCTGTGCTTCACAGAATCACAAGGCATCGCAAGGCAAGTGAGGGAAACCTTTTTATTGGCTTTTTGCATCATGTAACCATGGTTTCCATACGTTGTGTGGTCGTGTTGCAGTTGTTCATGTCGCAAAAACGAGGGCGAGGCTTGATTTCATAGGGCGTGCCAGATTGATTTCAGCCGTCACATTTATCACTGCTAGGAATGAAATTAAGGAAGGATCTGCTGTTTGCGATCACTTTATAAATGCCGTGGCGAAGTGAGTGTACTACAAAACCTACACTTGAATTTGGGGCAGATTTTTTACACTCAATTGATAAATGAGGGCCATATTGGGACAATATCAGTGTCAATATGCCACAAACCCCTCAAAACTGGGAAAGCATTTCAGATTTTACGCTCATGTGTCTTTGTGTGTGTGCCCTTTTGTCTGCGTGCTTGTGTATTATTTGAATGCCTTATTCTAGACTACCAAATTTGGAATATTCCTTTACACCTAAAATATGGGTGTAAACATCTTAGTGAATCGGTGTGGATGTGTGCGCGCACCTGGTCTTATAGCGTGTGTGCGGGACCTGGGCATGGTGTCCTACATAAAGATGTTCCTGTGTGCGTGTGTGTGTGTGTGTGTGCGTGTGTGTGTAGTGTGTGTGCGGGACCTGGGCATGGTGCCCTACATAAAGATCTTCCTGGACGAGGAGCAGTACCGAGGCCCCGCCCTCCACGTCCTGGAGCAGCTGGCGGAGATCAACCCTGACGAGTTCATGAGCACGGCCGTCGGAGCGCTGTGCTCCTCCACGCCGCAGGAGGTGGCCCTGAAACGCGACCTGCTGCAGGTATTCACCTTTTTCTTATAACCCATAGTGCATTGCGTTTGTGTGTGCACAGTGTGCATAAGTTCCTCTTTCTCTTGCTGTGTTGCCAGTTTTGCAAGAGAAACAAATAGACAAATTCAGAAACGGGTCTCATGGTCGCAGTTTACGTATTTCCTGTAGGCGGAATCGACATAGCTGCAGGGTTTAAACCCTCACCAGGCGCACCTCTTCTACTACAGTGAACGATAGAGTGACTGATGTTAGTCTGCCTCAAACGTTACTCTTTTACCTGCTTTTTACTAACACTAACATACATACTAAGCATTTAAAGTATGAGGTATAAAGTACAGCAGCCTTGTGTTCATAAAACAGAAAGATTGGGTATTGGGTAAGACTGACGTTATGTATCTTTCAGGACCTTTCACTTCTTCGTCTCAACCATTACTCAATGGCTCTGGTCTCAGACCCCGCGGTGGATATTTTGCCTTTTTTTTCTTTTTGGAATGTTGCCACTACTGTTGGAGCAGCCATAAAATAAACAGGTTCATCTCGATGTTCTGGGCATCTTTGTAATGTTAGTGTTAGTAAAAATCAGGTAAAAGAGTAACGTTTGAGGCAGACTAACATCAGTCACTCTACCGTTCGTTCACTGTAGTAGAAGAGGTGCGCCTGGTGAGGGTTTAAACCCTGCAGCTACGTATGTCGAGTCCGCCTACAGGAAATACGTAAGCTGCGACCATGAGACCTATTTCTGAATTTACATTCTTTGTTAATCCCCGGGATTAAGTGGGCAGAAACCCAGATTAACTGTTTCTGGTACCGTATCTTTTGAATTAAAGAAGAACACAGAATCCATTGCCTTTCCTAATGACTAAACAACGTGGGGGGGATGAGAGTCATTCTACCATGGAGTGGGACGGGGATCAGATTTATTTTCTGTGGGAGTGGGATGGGACGGGAGTGAAAATCTCCTGTGTCAGTCTCTAACGCAAGCACACGCACACACACACACACACACACACACACACACACACACACACACACACACACACACACACACACTTACTGAGGTCATGTTTAGGAAGGAATAGGGTTAGGCACCGTTTTACTGATTTGCACCCCAGGGGCGACTGTGTTTTGGGTTAGGGTTATCATTTGGTATTATTATTATTATTATTACACCCCTTTTTAAAGGCAGATTTACAAGCTGCTACGAGCTTGTAGATCTGCTATTTTTGAAAAATCATGAAAATGTGGACAAATCTATTTATCCATCCATTTCCCAGCAAACATTTTTTTTTTTTTTTTATAACTTTATTTATAAGATTTTCAATTTTTTGTAGACAAACAACCCCACATATACCCCACCCTCCCCGGTTCCATCACAAAACAAGACAACAACAACAACAATAAAACAACAAAGAAATAAAAAATAAACAGGTAGCAAAGGATATAAATAATAAATGAAATAAATAAATACAATAACATAAAATTAGCCTTTTACTAGATTAAGGGGCTACACAGTGAACCAAATTACATGTAGGAAAAACACTTAGGGCACATCATCAAAAGACAGTAAGTCGGAAGACAGTGAAAGGGTGAATTCAAGGAAAGGGGACCAAGCCCTTACAAATTTCTGGCGGGATTTGAACCTGTTGTATCTGAGCTTCTCCAATGGTATAAAGGATAGAACATCCTTGACCCAACTTGTAAATGTTGGAGGTTTATCAGATTTCCAATTGCGGAGAATAAGTCTCCTCGCTATGAGTGAAGCAAAAGCTATGAAATTGGCTTGGGGAGAGGTAATTGGTGCATCGTCGTTGGGAACTCCAAATATAGCAGTTATCGGGTTGGGCGCAATTGGCATATGACAGATGGTTGAGAAAGCATCAAAAATACTATTCCAAAATGGGTTCAAGGAAGTGCATCCCCAGAACATATGTCCAGTAGAGGCTGGCTCCACATGACATCTTATACAAGTAGAGTCAATGTCAGGATAAATTTTAGATAGTTTTTCTATAAATTTTAGATAGTTTTTCTCCCAGCAAACATTTTTAACTCAAAACGTTGCTTCTGGGGGTTCCCCGGAACAACATATTTTCAGATGGGGGTCGGCGGCCAATTTAGTCTACATATAATTTTTGGCGTCCGTGACATGAAATAGTTTTAGAACCACTGACATAGAAAAGTACGTTTTTCAGAAAACTGTCATGATTTAGAAGACCTTTAATAGAATATGGTCTCAGGTCTCAATTGGTTTAGGCCATTTAGGCCTGACGTCAAAAGAAACGTCTCATGAAAGAATAATATATTCAAAGATTTGTGCCGCATTTTCACGATTTTTCAAAAATAGCTCGTAGCGCGCCACTTGGTGGCACGCTATGAGCTTGTAGATCTGCTATTTTTCAATAGCTAAAGTATAACATAATGCTTAGTTAAAACACCAAAAGGGGTTCCCGTCCAGAAGTAAGCACAAGTACCTAAGTAAATGTACTTAGTTTACTTTCCACCACTGATCATGTGTACCCCAGTGTTACATGAACACTCAGGCCTTTAACAACACACACTGTATGTTGATCAGCTTCATTGTGTGCGTCCAATCAACAGCATTGTAATGCACTCGGAGCATAATAAGCTAGTGAATTTATTACCGCTGCCTGTGGGACCATTATGATCGCGTTAAGGACAGAATGCAGATTGATTTGCTAATACAGATTTTAGCTGTTAACTCCGCTAGCATTCGATTAGAGCGGTGGCACTCTGAGCCGTGATCAGATCAGTCCCAACGCCGCACACATCTGATTAACCTTAAGTGAGTTACACACCCACTGCGTGTGTCCATTTTTATAGATGGCATGCGAGCAGCGTGTGCGGCTGCGCGTGCGTGTGTGTGTGTGTGTGTGTGTGTGTGTGTGTGTGTGTGTGTGTGCATGTGTGTGTCCATTCACCCTGTTTGAGCATTTAGTGTGTGTGTGTGTGTGTGTGTTTTGTTTGTGTGTGCTTAGTTAACTTGGTTAAAGCAGGTGCCAATCGGATAGGGTGTGACCCGGGTTGGGTTGGTGCGTGCAGAGAGCCATTGTGATTACTCCACTTTGAGTTAATCACATTGCCTCTCGTCGCCGTGTCTCCCACATTACCTGTCTGATGGATTAGCTCTCCAAATCTAATAAAAAACTAATAGCATTTGGTTCACCTCTCAAAACTAGTTACCAAAAATGATTCATGATATGTATGTTACATTTATTTATATTTTAAAAAATTTTACATTGTTGTTTTAATTGACTATAGAAAAGGACTGTGTAGAATGTTGGGAGGGAGATCTTTGCTATGCGTCAAAATGAACTCTCAGGGGAGTTAGCTCTATAACGGTGGTTATCAAGGTGGGGTCCGGGGACCCCAGGGGTCCTTGGGGCGGCGGTACAAGGGGGTCACCAGCAAACACTTGGTCCGCTCCGTTTTTCTATATATTTGACTCGTTCATACACATACTGTACATACACTTATTACAGTATCTATTGAATTGTACAATTGAAGATAGTTTTGTTCAATCGACGTTCGTAATTGTCAAACGTCATCCAACAATAAAGTGTATTGAATTAAATGGATGTCGTCTCTGTCGGATGGAAACCTGCTACTTTTCAGGATTAAAATTCAAAAGTAGCAGATCCACAAGCACGAATTGCGTCATGTTTCGAGCTCGTAGATCTTCTACATTTGATGTAATTTTGTGTGACACTGTGGTATGATCACGCAGGGGGCGTTTATTTACGGAAAAAAACACAAAAGGTTAGAATATGGACATACTGTAGGAGTTTTCTGCCCGATATTCAGTCCGACTCCCTCTTGTGTGGTCTCAGTCGGTGCTGAAGGTCCTGGAGAGCCCCAGCAGCTGGGACGCCTTCAGGCGAGCGGGGGGCTTCACCGGCCTGCTCTCCCTGGTGGTGGACATGGAGGGGGCGCTGTCACCCCGCACCCCCCCTCTCCCCAGCTCCCAGGAGGAGCTCCTCCTCCTGGCTCTGCACGTCCTGGCGCTGGCCGTGCACCTCCACCCGGTCAACGCCCACCACTTCCATACGGGGGGCTTCTACGAGAGGCTGGCCGAGGCCCTCCTCCAGCTGGGCTGCTTCCAGACCCCGCCCCACGAAGATGCCCTCCGCCCTCCCAAGAGGAAGCCCCCCGCGGCCACGGGGGACAGAGACAGACCCTCCTCCCAAGGGGGGAGGAGCTTCCATCAGTTTGTGGAGTTGGCGGAGGCTGCCGTCGCGGCACCCACCCCCTCCTCCTCCTCCTCGTCGCCCCCTCCTCCCCTCCCTCTCTCTCTTAGGATCTGCGTGAGGTTGCTGTCCTACCTGGACCGGTTCGCCACGGGAACCTACCCAGCATCCCTGGAGCTGAGCATGGGGGCGGGGCTCGAGGAGCAGAGGGACAGGTACACCTTAGGTTTCATTTAGCCGCTAAATAAAACGCAAGAGCAAATTTCACCCACTGTTTCACCCATTATCATGTCGATTGTACTTCTGACAGGGAGAGGGAGAAACCAAACAGGGCGGCGGAGCCAGGACGGGAAGAGGGAGCGGACGCCGACGCGGACACGGCGTCGTATCCACTGTCGGTGCAGCGTCTCAGCGTCTCCTCGGTCTGCTCAGAGTCCAGGTACAGCTGGCTGTCCCAGTCTACGGCACATGGTCGCTGTCGGACGGGCAGAAACCTCTTATCTCTTATTTTGTGCTTTTTCGTAAATTAACGCCCCACTCGATCATATACTGCACACTCACACAAAAGCATCGAAAGTAGGACATCCACAAAAACGAAACGCGTTGTTTTGTGATGCTTTTGAATTTGAATCCTGGTAAAATTTTGGACCAGAGTTTTTCTGACTGACTTAAGTCATTACAGTACCGGTATATACCGGCTTGCAGGCCATGCTCTTGCATAAGTAATCCGATGGATGGAGAAATGAACACTGAAAATGTTACTGTATTGTTGAGGATTCTGTGGCATCATAAAAACAGACTTGCTGTCAATGTTTCCAGATTCACCTGTGAGCACACCATTCTTCATCCTGGAGCTGTGCGAGTCATCATGACTCTCCTGCCAGCTGTGTTCACTCCAGAGGACCCACAGGTACACACCTGTCCTGTTTGGTGGCCTTTATTATGCAAACATATATTCTCTAATACACTTTCCCTTTTTTGTTTCTTGCATTATTAAAAAAATAGATCATTTCAAAGATTAAAAAAAAATCTAATTTTATGCACCACTGACATACTGTTTTTGCTTAATGGGCCGTAATGTTTAATCTCTCCCTCTCTCTCCCAGCTGTCCACAGAAGTCCAGTTGTCGGTGGCCCATCACATCCAGACGCTGGTCAAGCCGGAGCGGAACCGTCAGGTCATGTGTGGTGAGGAGGAGGAGGAGGGGGGTCTGGTGCCAACCCTTCTGACCCACTGTAAGGCCATGCTGCTGGCCCCGGACCACCCGCTGCACCCGCCCGTCACGCGCATCCTGGAGAAGCTCTCCTCTCAGGCCATCACCACGTCTCAACTCAGGTTACCACTGTCAGGGCAGAAACCTCTTATCTCCACACGTTTTGAGCTCGTCGATCTGCTACCTCTGCTATGCCTTTGAATTTGAATGCTGAAAAGTAACGGTTTTGGAGATTTCCACCCCCTATTTCAACACTATTCAAAAGAGTTTCAAAAGAGAGTTTTGAAAACGTTCGCTTTGAAGAGGGACGGGGCGGCAGGTGGAAGTGGTTACGGTTCAGTACATGTCTGAAATTGAACTAGGCTAATCTTAATATCCAAAAAAATGTAATATTGCGATGCTTACTTCCTCCTTATGCTTATTGTTTTTCTCCAGGACGTTCCTGTGTCTAGCAGACCCTCTCATGTGCTTAGCAAGCAAGAAAGTGGATTCTGGACAGGAGGAAGATCAGTCATTACGTACGTAAACTCAACTATTTAAAGCATTTCTCCTTTTATCACTTCTTAACGTTGCATCTGGGGACCCCCAGGGGTCCTTGGGGGACGGGGGTTCCCAGATGGGGACCAATCTAAAGGGGTCCGCCACTGAATAGATGCTATATTTTCATGATACCAAACCTTGGTAGAGGATGAACGTCTTACATTGTAACCCTTCCCAAAGTACCATCCTTTGACCTTTAGTTTATTAACGGACACACACACACACCCACACACCGTTGGCTTTTCCAGTCTTCATTCATTACATCGTCTAACGATGTCCTCCCCAGGCATGGGGGCAGACGGCTCGACAGAGGAGGGGGAGACGGGGGGAGGGTCTTCATCATCAGCGGTGAAGTTCAATCGGTCCTTCAGCCTGCTGAGATCCCCCGCCGCCACCGCCTCCTCCTCTCTGCCGCTCCACCAGATCATCAGCCTGGTGTCCATGACGGCGCCGCGCAACTTCAGACCCCACCGCCTCTCCTCGTCTCCCGCCTTCGTGGAGTTTGACATGAGCGAGAGCGGCTACGGGTGAGTCCTGTGTGTCGTGTTGTGCCTTTGGAGAAGCCTCTGAGGTCATTACAGGTACAGTTAAATGCCGCAACAGCCTGTGTCAAGAAAAAACCAGAGGCACAAATCATATCGTTGCTGTCGCCCTACTTGATCATGCTACAGTGTCACACAAAAGTAGACGATATGTTTTGATCTTCAAGCCGATCTACAAGCTCCGTCTCCCCCTGAACAAGGAGATAATGTTTGATTTTTCAAATCCAGGACTCTCTTAAACTGTCTTGTCTCTATAGAGTAATTTAAAGCACTAGTCGAGGACGCAACACATAGCGACTGTACCCGCTTTTTTTTGTAGCCCCCAATGTATTCGCATTATGATGTTCCTTTAATATTGCTCATCTATATTTTACCTTATGTAAAAAGAAAGGTTTATTTTTTTGTATGTGGGATTGTACTCAGGGCGTCCTTGCAAAAGAGAGCTTGCTCTCAATGGTCTTCCTTCATTAAATATAGGTCAATATATATATTTCTTTTAATTTTAGTTCCTGCAACAATCTTTTAAACGTTAAACGTTATTGCCACATCACAGGTTTACAGGTGTAAAGAATAGTGGTAAGAAAGGGGGGGGGGGGCAAAAAAGTACATCGCTGTGAACTTGAACACATTTTTGAAAAATCTTTATTTAATTTTTTCAAAACAAAACAAAACATAAGATGGGGATCCGAGGCCAAATGTATATCAATTTGGGGGTCAAGATTGAGAACCAATGTATTACACAATCATTCACACAAATCACAAAATCTGTGAGTGTCCTGTTCCAGCATCGCACCAATAGAGGGTATGTATGTAATCATCATCAAACCCGGAAGTTATGCGGGAACACCTACTGAGTGGCAAAAAACCCTACTTTCTGGCCTTTACTGCCCATACAAGCAAACAGAAAAGTCCTATCTGATTGCATTAAACTCACTATGCCATTTGATTTGCCACTCACTTTATGCATGCACATACCCTCTCTATACAGAACATTGTCCATTAGTATAGTGGCTTTCAGTGCAAGAGTCTTTTGTCATGTGTTGCTCCTCTGTGTTGGACAGATGTCTGGTCCTGCCTTCTCTGGCTACAGTGAAAGGAGTGAACGCTGATTCCATCCCGACGGGTGGAATAGGGGGAGGTAGGAGAAGAACTTCAATACCCAATACTATGCAAATATTTATTAATGAGTAGATTATAGAATGCAGCCATTCTCAACCTTTACATTTCGTCACCGTCGGGGCGGGAGACCTCTTATCTCTATAATTTTACTTTTTGTGTTTGCATCAACAGTAGCTGATCTGCAAGCTTGAAACGTGGCACGACACGTTCTGAGCTTGCTGATCTGCTACTTTTGCAAAAAAAAATATTTGGAATCCTGAAAAGGTACAGTTTCGGACATATGAGGTTTCCACCCGACGGAGCTGATTTCAAGGAACTCAACGAACTAATAGAACCGCCTCGCGTCCTCTTTTTTTATTTCCCAGAGTGCCGTGGTTTCCCTCCCGTGGCGGGCCTGTCGTATTCCTGCTGGTTCCACATCAACCGGTTCAGCGCTGCCTGCGACTCGCACCCCGTCCGCCTGCTGTCCGTGGTGCGCCACATGTCCCGCGCCGAGCACCACTACGTCTGTCTGTCCGTCCGCTTCTCGGCCTGCGACGGGTGCCTGGTCATCTCCACCGAGGAGGAGCCTTTCACGTTCCTCGGTGAGGAGGGAAAGAGAGAGAGAGAGGGATTAGGACAGTACCGGTACCTGCTTTGCTTTTTTTGAGTGGTGCAACCACTCCAAGGAACAGCAATGTCCGTGTTCACCTATGTACCTATGTACCTATGTGGCCATGAGCACCAGTATATGACTATTAGTACCAGTAGGGGCGCTGTTTGCCAGAAACAGAGAGTGAGAGATAGTATTAGTGCTGCACTGTTGCCTGCTAATGAGAGAGAGAGAGAGAGAGAGAGGAGAGGAGGCGGGGAGGAGAGGGGAGGGGAGGGGAGAGGGGAGTTGCACCACTCAGTTCACACGGGTGTGATTTTTAGACTACTGTATGACTAAAATTAAATCAAAATCTGCTGTCTAAATGAACACCAATGTGAGCTCCTGTTGGGATCAGATATGATGGAACCAGAGGTGTCCAGCAGCCCCAGCTCCCCGCCTGCCTCCGTGCGGTTCCGCTGCTCCAGTGCGCTGGTGCCGGGCCAGTGGCACCACCTGGCCGTGGTGCTCGCCAAGGACCTGAAGAAGAGCTGCCGGGTCTCGGCGTACCTCAACGGCAGGACGGTCGGAACAGCAAAGGTATGCGGACAAGATCCACAGACAGGATCCACCAGCGCTTCGTTTTTGTCCATCTGCTAGTTTTGCTATTTTTTAATTTGAATTCTAAAAAGTTTTTTTGGACATACTGTACAGCATGATGTTTCCACCTGACAGGGACTGTGAATCGATAGGTTGCCAGTTTGACCCTTGACTCACCCAGTCTACAAGTCGAAGTGTCCCACTCCCTGAGCAAGACACTTAAAGGGATAGTTCAGATTTTTTTCAACTTAAGCTGTATGAAATACTTTCCATTAATATAGTGGTTGCAACACTATTAATTGATTGCCCGAGTCCCGTGGTGGGAGTTCTGCTCTGATTTTGGTGAAATATTAAGTAGTTCCAGTCATTTTGTGGGGGGTACAGGGGGGCCACGCAGTAAAAGTAAATTAATTTGTATTGTTGACCTATTTAAAAAATATTAGTGCAACTTTCGTTCATTTTTGACCCCTCTATCACACGGAACTATGCTTTTTGTGTCCATATCACTACGCCAAAAAAATAGTTCCATGTGATAGAGGGGTCAAAGTTGAACGAAAGTTGTGCTAATATTTTAGAAATGGGTCAACAACACAAATGACGTTCGTTTTTTGAATTAATTTACTTTTACTGCGTGGCCCCAGTACACCCCACAAAATGACCGTAACTACTTAATATTGACCAAAACCAGAGCAGAACTCCCACCACGGGACTCAGGCAATCAATTAATACAATTGCAACCACTATATTAACGGCAAGTATTTCATACAGCTTAAGTTAAAAAGATCTGAACTATCCCTTTAACCCATTTAGGCCTGAGGTCTAAAGTTTGCTCTGAAAAAATATATATTCAAAGATGTGTGCCGCATTTTCAGGATTTTTCAAAAATAGCAGATCTACAAGCTTGTAGCGTGCCACTCGCACTTAATTTTGCTAATTTATTTAGAAAATGTTTTTTTATGTTGTCCATAAAAATGGGTCACGACGACCCACTGATTGTGAAACAGTGGACTAGTAGATAGCTCTGAATGAAGGATTGTCAGGTATACTGTTGCTGCATCACAAACCGTGCTCCCTCTGTATCCAGCCGTTCCCAGGGCGCTACGTGTCCATGGTTGTTACTGCATGACAAACCGTGCTCCCTCTGTGTCCCCCGATGCCGTATAGATGCGCTACATCCAGCCGTTCCCAGGCCACTACGCGTCCATGGACCCCACGGCCGTCGTGGACGTGTACGCGCTGATCGGAACGCCGTCCGTGTGGAAGGAGCACGCGGCGCTGCTCTGGAGGGCGGGGCCCGCCTACCTGTTGGAGGACAGCCTGAGCCCCGAGGCCGTCGCCGCCATCTACGCACAGGGCACCGCCTACCTGGGCAACTTCCTGTCTCTGCGCCACATCACGGGTACGACAGTTTAATCTAGACAAGAGGGCGCCTCTTGTCGCTCTTTCAAACTCCTGCATAGGACAACGGTGTGTAGTCTAAAAAAGGCTTGTGGGAAATTGGTTTGCTTCTAAATTAATTAACTGAATTACTTGCCTTAGCGGAACATAAAAGGAACATAAAAGGTTGTCTGTGTGTCCTCCGGCTAGGCCACGAAGCGGCCGCGGTGGACCCTCCCCTCCCTGCCAGGCTGCTTCCCGAGGAGAGGATCTCGTTTGGGATCAACCCCTCTGTGGCGACGGTCACCACCGCCACGCAGATCAGAGAGGACTACAACGAGGTGGACTGCAGACTCATTGCCAAAGAGGTAGGTCTAGGTGGGGAGAAGCCTTGAGGTCGATCCTATTATGTCTATTATGTTTGGTTAACCCATTAAGACCTGAGGCATCTACGAAATGCCTTGGAAAGTCGTATAGTCCTCAAATGTTGTCGCGCCAAGGACCCCCACATTGATGCCAGGGACCCCCAGAAGAGAAGATTTGCGTAAATTGTTTTTATACTTTAACACTTTCAAGATTTTTCTAAATTGTAAAAAAAGAAGAAGCTTGCAGCACGTCACAAAGTTCTAGCACTGGATCTCTTCTCCACTAGACCATACATTTGTTGACAAAATTGGCAAAAAAAAGGAAATTTTATCGTCATAGTTTTAGGCGCCAACATGAACAAGTGTGTGTTGTGTTGTTGCAGATGGGCATAACGTCCCGGGATAACTCCACCCCTGTGTTCCTGGCCCGGAACCTCAGTCAACACCTCAACGGTACAGCTCGCACCATAGGAGCAGCCCTGGTCGGCCATTATGGTAAATACATATGAGTTCTCGAACCTTTTTGTGTCAAGGACCCCCAAAATGTGTTGGCTGTGGACCACCCGTCTGAAAAGGTCTTGTGAATGGGAGAGACCCCCAGACCAAAAGATTTGCGTTTGTGCTTTAAAAGCAAAGGTTAAAGCCTCAATCTGCGATTTATTAACCTGGTTGGCTGTATGTATGTAATCAGCAGGAACAATGTTACTAATAACATGAACATTACATTACATCATACTTTTACATATTGTGTTGAGGAAACGGTGCTGTTGTGGGTGCGCGGCTCCTTTCACACTGTTTCACACATTTTTCTATAATCCATGCCTAAGAGTTTATTCCAAAGGTAATAATCACTGCTCTAGAGTGTTCGTTCAGTAACTGAGGTCTGCCCGACTCTCCAGCTCTTTTGGAAAATAAAAATACATTTCAAGTCAGGATGCTCATTGACTCAGAACACAATAGTTCCGCCTTAGAGAATTTTGGTTCCTACCTAAACTACTGCGCTGGAACTGACACAGAGGCAGTTATAGCGGACCCCCGCAGATAATAATAATGCAGCCTGTAATTAATTGGTTTAATCAATTATAGTTTTAGTTTTTTTGCATTTCAATTTAGAGATTATGTCATCTCCTTCGGGTGGAAACCTCATATGTCCAAAACTGTTCTGTTCTAAAATTGGAGGTAGCTGCCGAAAGCGCCATAGTGTGAAGCTCACAGACGCTGCCTGTTTTCACAGGAGTGCGTGCCTTCACCCCCAAGAGCGCGGCCACTGGTTTCCTGTACCTGGGCGGGCCCGCGGTGATCCTCAGCCTGGTGGCCATGGCGCCCGACGACGGCTCCCTGTACGCTGCCATGAAGGTCCTGGTGTCTGTGATGGAGACCTGCCCCACCATGCAGCAGGAGATGGACCGCATGCACGGCTACAAGGTGGCTCCAACATGTAGCGCTGGAAAAAAGTGGTTATAGCCTACTTAAGGCCTGATGTCGAAAAATTAAAATAAAAGTCTTCTGAAAGAATATATATTCAAAGATTTGTACCACATTTTCAAGATTTTTCAAAAATAGCAGATCTACAAGCTCATAGAGCTTGTACATCTGCTATTTTTCAATAGCTAAAGTATAACATAATGCTTCAAACACCAAAAGGGGTTCCCGCCCAAAATGGGTCAAGTAAAAGCATCAATGCTCTAAAATAGAAAATAAATACTCTGTTAAAAGTTAAAGTCCGGAATTCAATTCGATTCAAGTACAGAAATACTCTGTTACAAGTTAAAGTCCGGAATTCAATTAAATTTAAGTACAAAATGATTGGCATCAAAATATACTTAAAGTATCAAAAGTAAAAGTACTCATTGCGCAGAATGTCCCATTTCAAGTTTTCAAATGTATAAAATAGAAGTGGTTATACTGTATGTTTTGTAATAATAATCCAAATCTACAAAGTATTGGGAATCGGAAATGCTCAAGCAAAGAACAAAATTGTACCTAAGTAAATGTACTTAGTTTCCACCACTGTCCAAAATTTATTTACACCAATAGATGGAGTAGTTAACACGGGGATATATTAATTCTTCTACTCTGCCCACCATAATGTGGAATGACATCATCCATTAAAGCAGTGGTTCTCAATCTCAACCTTTTTAGGCAGCGATACCCCAAAATCATAACATGTGTGCAGGATGTGTTACCCCATTTTTGGCAGAAACCCCTTTTGGTGTTAGCATATTATGTTATGCTTTAGCTATTGAAAAATAGCAGATCTACAAGCTCATAGCGCGGCACTGAGTGCCGGGCTACGAGCTTGTAGGTCTGCTATAGAAACGACTGACATAGAAACTTAGCTTTTTCAGAAAACTGTCATTTTCAAACATTTTAAAAATGTATTAACTGTACAACCTCTCTCTACGACAGCTGCTCTCCTTCCTGCTGAAGATGAAGAGTGTTCTGGTGAGCAGCAGAACGTTCCAGCTGGTTCTCTACATGTGTAGCTCGCTGGAGCTGCTCTCTGGCCCCGTCTGCCTTCCCAACACGCCAGCCTTCCAGGCCCTGCTGTGTAACCTGGAGGTATTAGGCATAGTATAAATGTACACATAAACTACGTAGAATGTGTTAAGACCAGTGGTTATCAAACTTTTTCAAGTAAAAATGTATAATGTGTATTTGGCCACAGAATACGAAGTGACGCGCTGCGAGCTGCTATTTTTTAATAGCCAGCGTACAGTATGTAAAAAGAACCGCTCATCCGCTGAAAAAAACTTTAGTGAGGTGCTGGAGCCACAAAGGGAACATGAGAAAAAATAAAGGGAAGCTTCGCACACTCTGACTTTCTTCAGGCAGAAGGTCAGTAGACCGAAAGCTTGCGAAATAAATACATTGATTGTGATCTGAGTGTGCGGAGCTTCCCTTTATTTTTTCTCATGTTCCCTTTGTGGCTATGGATAATGTAGTTGAAATGATTGTGATGCTGTATTAACACATTTTGCTGGGGACCCCCTGGAACCACCTCAACGACCCCATGAGGGTCCCCAGACCCCACTTTGAGAACCACTGAATTAAACTGATAAACTAAGTAGAGTTGTGAGCTCTGAAATCAATGTGACCAGCCTTCAGAATAGGATTAAATTTTTTCCCCACATAACATGCTTGAATGTCAATTTAAAAACAAAATCTCTCTCTCCTCCTTTTTTTCAGGTGTGGCAAAACACACCAGATAATCTGGACCTGTCAGTTCTAAATCACTTTTCTGAAATGTTGAAATCATCAAGGTAACGTCCACCCTTCTCAACCTTTGTTATGTTATATTTATTGCAGTTTGATATGCATTAGGTCACGGGTAGGTTGTGGTCTCAAAGGTAAAACGATTTTCCTCTATGGGGAACCAAAGAATTACAGACCCATAAGGGTCCATTTGGTTCCTAACAACCAATCATTTACCTGGGGTCGCCTTGAACTCCCCCTCAAGGACACCCAACCACATCATTAGAACATGCACAATTGCATATCTTGTTGGGTGGAAACATTATTATGTCCAAAACTTAGACTTTTCACGATTCATATTCAAAGCATCAAGAGTAGCAGATCCACAAGATCAAAACGCGGTGCTTTGCTTCGCATTTCGAGCTTGTGGATCTGCTACTTTTGATGCTTTTGTGTGAGGCTTTAATATGATCATGCGTCGTAGGGCGTTAATTTACGGGGGGGGGAAATAATAAGGTTTTTTGCCCCGACAGCGACAATATGAGGCAGAGCGATAGCACACTAAACAGATTCACATGACATGATGTCTAAAAGGCTGACACAATGCAGCCGAGTAGAGACAACAAGAAGCCTGTTGTTCGGGAGGAGTTGCCGACTAGACAGATCTTATCGGCAGCTCTGTCGACGTCTGCTGTGAGTGCCCCTGTCAACGCTGTCACGGAAACGTACCACAACAAACGGTCAAAGGAATGTAGTAGCGCAGAGTCTTCCACCGCTGTAGGGGGCGCCGTGACTGACGGCTTGGATTGCTGGATTACGTTTCCTGTCTGTGTGAAGAGACTGTCCCCCTTTCTGAAACCAGCTCCTTGCCACTCGCCCTACACACTTGCCCTCGATATGCGCGTTCACGCGAGGCTGCGCCATATTAAGTGTCGTCCGAAACCAAGCAGCCTTGAGTGGAAGTGGTTTATAAAGCCCTCAAGAGCGAGTCTGTGCCGATCTAGACTCGATTGCCTTGTGCAGCCCTGCTCTCTGTCCGCATGGAAACCGCGACCTACAAATGTAAGTACCACCACAAATAATTGATAAATAAACTCCTCCTAAACAATCTTCATCTGATGCAGAATAGGCAACGCTCCAACTGATGTTCACAAGGGCTCTTTATTTACCCCACCGTGAAAAACTATAAATTAAACCACACAAACAAAACAACTTTTAACAATGATTTATAAACCCCATGGATGTATAGGCCTATGACATGTCATTTTTGACAGTCACGCTGTATTTCCTTTTTCCATATTAATGAAATCCACATGTCACACATTAGCCTACACGATGCAATACACATTTGCAAGATGGTAACCATGGCAACGAATGGTGTCTGTTTCCTGTTTCTGCACAAGGAGGGCGAGTGTATTTCCAAACAGTTTTTTATACCCAGCACCCTAATCAAGGGAACTTGATTCAGCTGGAGGGGCACTTCCTGACGAGGGAACCTCCCGAGAGCACTTCAAGTCAAGGGACTGGTTTCAGAAAGGGCCTGTGATTGATATTCATGCTCTCTCTCTCCCTCTCTTTCTTATCTTTCTCCCTCCCTCTCTCTCTCTCTCTCTCTCTCTCTCTCTCCCATGTCCTCCTAGTGGTGACAGTGGGAGTGCAGCGGCGTCCATGCACAGTGTGGGCCTGCTGTCTAAGCTGCTGTACCAGCTCTGTGATCCCGGCGTGACCGTTAGGAAGGTTCAACTAACTTCCTGCATCATCACACGCCTGCTGAAGGCTCACTTTACCACCCTGGACATATCACGGTACACACACACACACACACACACACACACACTCACACACTGCTCACCCTGCCTTAGAGGTTTATATAAGGCCTTTTACACTGACAACACACAACAGAGCGGTTGAACATTTTAGCTACAGTCTTGGATCAACAACAAAAAAAGATCTGTAATGGTCTTCCATTTCCATTTAAAAGAATGTACCCTTGGGCCCTCTGTGATACACACGCCACGTTTGAAGTCGATACGTGAGACGGTTCTCGAGATATTTTGTTTGTCGAGATAAATTATTATAATTTCAATGTTAATAATAATGCACGACAAAGGGCGGGGAGGCTTTTCCGGAAAAGGTGAAAAGAAGTGTGTGAAAAGTGTCTGTACATGTTTCAGGGATTGTATTGTGTACAGGTATCACATTAACATTGTGGAAATGCAGTATTGCGATGTTGGTCGCTATCGGCCAGAGCTATCATTGGAATTATAGCTGTGGTGCGTTTCGTGTTTGTTTCAGGATCGGGCTGTTCCTGGTCTACACGCTGCCTCCTGCTGGTGAAAGTGAAAGCTGCGGAGTGTCTGACAGGGTTCATACTGAGGATAGCACAGGTACAGTGCACTTATTACAGTAATACCCCCACACTGAGGATAGCACATACAGTACACTTATTACAATAAAACCCCCAGACACCCTGACCGCTCAAACATTACACACCTTCACAATACCCTCAAACATTCATTCAAAGTCACAGAAAGCCCTAATGTACTCGTGACACTTTTTTGGTAAGCGACAACCTTGCGTGATGGATTATAAAATAAAGGGATATTTCACATTTTAACGTCTACTCTGAAAGGGTTTTAAGCCTTTAAGCTGAAGGCGTCTTGTGTCAGTCAGTGTTAATTTTGACAGCAAATTCAGATTTAGTCTTCTTTTGAATATCACACCATATAGTTTAGTTTAGTCATCTGGAATTGTTTATTCTTAGTCTAGTCTTTGTCGATTAAATATAAAAATGGTAGTCTTTTAGTCTTTTGGACTAAATGATCAATGGTGTGAGTGATGATCATACAGTGTGTGTGTGTCCTGTGTAGTGCAGAGCTCGGATCTAGCCTCTCCCGTTTGGATCAGGAACCAGCTGTTACTCTCTCTCTGTGACCTCCTGACCTCACACGACCCTTTGACCCCAGAGTGAGTTACTTCTTAAATTGACCAGTCCCCCAGGGTCTTTTCTGATCTGTTATTCTTTTGCCAAAGCTTTCCCCACGGTATGGATGCTGTGGTTTAAACTAGAGCTGTGTTTCTCTTTAAAAGGTGAAAGTAATATTCTTTTTTTTTAATGAGTGTTAAATGGTTTTATATTCCCATATTAATCATTGTTATAGAGTGTTTATGTTAATTTCTGTGTTTGTTATCCCCAATAGAGACATAATACGAATGAGCCTCTAGTCTTCCTGGGACCTTGAATAAAGAAAATTCAATGCAGACATGCAATTAAAAAAGGATTGAAGATAAAGATAAGAAAGGGAAAATTAACACTATAACAGTCCGGAAATGTTGGAAAATTAATCCCTCCATCTCATCCCTGGTCTGCCCGGGGGTCTCCTTGATGTATTTGTATGGGTTCTCTTTCCTAATTCGATGAAATTGGTGAATCACCCGAAAATGCATTTTCTTTTATTAAAGATTCAGAGAGACAAGGAGACACCTATTACTGAACAAACACAATAATTGAGCAATGAATGTCGAGTTTTAACCTTTTAACAAAATTATTATTATTATTGTTGTTATTGTTGTCTATCTCCATATTCTAACTTTTTGTTTTTCTCATAAATGAATGCCCTACTTGATCTGCTATTTTGAATCCTGAAAAGTACCACATTTGGACATTATGAGGTTTCCACCCGACAGAGGCGATATTAATGTTATTATTATCATAGACAGGGGTCGCTGTTTTTCGGTTATTTGCCGACGGGATTCTCAGATTGTTATTATCGCTACAGTCTGTTTTGCCAATTATTCGGGGGCCCACTTTTCAATACGGCCCACAGATTGAGAGAACCACTGCCTATGGGAAATTGAAGTGATTCCCGCTTGTTCCCAAGCCTCCGGAGCGGCTGGCCAACGCTGAAGCCGCCACCACTCTACTGGCCAAAGCTGGAACTGCAGGTGGGCGGTTTAGTTTGCCCGTGCTTATAGCATGAGCAAATTAGCGCGCAGCTGGGGTTTAACACGGAGCGCTCGTTCAAGGCGAGTTAGCACTTACACCAAATCTTTGGTGTCCAAATCAAGAAAATGCAGAAGTACAGCGTCTTCTGGGTCCTTCAAACGCCACTGAGTAACTTCCGTTGAAATAAATGGCTGGGTTTGGGGTTGTCCAGTCTCATATATATATATATATATATATATATATATATATATAACTCTATGCTTGTTCCTCCTCGTGTAGGCATCAGAAAGACCTGTTCCAGACCCTGGGCAGGGACTGGTTCCTGCTGTTCCTACAGGGTCACCTGCACCAGTCCACCGTGCGGCCGGCCCTGGCGCTGCTCACACACCTGCTGTCCAGTCCGAGCCAGCAGGACGGCTTCAGAGAGGGCCTTCTGCCAGGGACCCTGGTGGACGGCATGGACGAACCCTTTGTCATCATGGGTGCGTAACGGTGCAGTATTATACACCGCAGTGGCAAGTACATTTTTTACAAGGCGTGGACCAGAATATGCCTTCGCCCATGTCCGTTTGTGCACCTTGCCAGTCTGTATAAACTGGTAAATGGTGCATTAGGAGCAATTAAGGGTTCACTTCGACACTAGCTTGGCCCAGCCTGTATGATTTCTGGTCTAGAAAACAGGTGATCCTTTTTTTTTTTACATTACTGATTTTGTACAAACAACATGCAAATTGGCACACAACCATGAATCACGTTTCACGCATCGTCTAATTGCCGTGAAACGTTGCATGCACATGGCACTAGGCCAAGGAAATCGACTTTATGTTGCAATAAATCCATACAATGCTGGCCCACACTATAACCTACCTGGCCTGGCGGAGAGAGACCTGTGTGCACCCAGGAGCAAATTTATCTAGTAAGGTTACGTTTATACAAGTATTCACTAAGTGTTTTATTTTATTCTTGTATACGCTGTACCACTAGACAACCTGCGAGACGACTCCTGGTCCTACGAGTGCCTCGGCTCCACATGTCCAGGCTTCCATGTTCTGCTGGAGCTGCTGGTCAGCCAGTGTCACCTGCCCCAGGTGTATGGAGCGCTGGCAGCTCTGCTCCTGGGGACCACGGCCAGCCCATCTGCAGAGGTGTGTGTGTAAATAGCAGACCTACCAGCTCTATGAGCTTGTAGATCTGCTATTTTTCAATAGCTAAAGCATAACATAATGCTAACACCAAAAGGGGTTCCCGCCCAAAATGGGATAAACATGATATACAGATGTGCCTTTTCAACTCGTCGCGCTTTCCTGATGTTTTCCCAGAAGGTTTTCTGAAAATGCATGTTTTCCCCTGCAGATTTTATTCACTGATTTGGCCTTGGCTAATTCTACTGCTTTGCTACTGAAAAGAAGTTGTCCAGCAGAGGAACTCTATCTATTCAGGGAAACTGAATAGAATTAACATAGTACATGTTGGCAAAGGACCCGGCCTCCTTTCTCACTGACGACGTTCTGTTTCTGATAATGCACTGACAATCTACTGATTGGCCAATGGCACGACCAGAGAAATTCTCAAACGGCACATCTGTACAAAATAAACAAGTTGCGTATCGTCTCGGACGGAAACCCCAAATGTCCAAAACTGTTAGTGTTCAGGATTCAAAATGAGAAATGGCTAAATGAAGCGACACATTGCTTCTGCTTGTGGACCTGGTACTTTTTATGCTTTCATGTGACGCTGTAGAACAAGTAGGGGTTTTATGAGAGGTTTTATGCCCGACGACAACGTTAATCGTCATCATCATTAGGTTGTGTCTGCACCCGCAGGGGAATTTGGACAGCGTCCTACAGTCTGTGATTGACGGCCAGGTAGACGCCAGCGCTCACAAGCTCTGTCCCGAGGTGGCGGCTATTCTGTTGGAACTAGTCCGAACCATCATCTCTCAGGTAAGAACTGGTCAGAAGGAAGGGCCATCCGGGTGGCAAGGAGCCAATGTTTCTGTTGGCCTTATGTATGGTCTTACTTAGGTATGACCTTACAGTATGTATGTTTCAGCCGTTTCAATTGAAACAGGCCCCCCTGACTGACCAGCAGTCGGTTAAGCAATATTACAAGAGAGAGTGTGCTTTACCTCTGCGTTATATAACTAAGATATTCACTAAAAAAAACACATTTAATGAAAGATGTGGCCACTAGACCAAATGACCCAATAAAATCGCTAGCATAGCAACCCAGTCGGCTCTGCTCTGAGAGATCAGCACAGCTGATTTTGATGTCTTGATTAGGTGTTCCATTATGCTCGTTTAAGCACAGCTAGATGGCTACTTCAACCAATCAGGTATACGACCTGTTGTATAATGCGACACTCTGAAGCGGTGAAGTTAAAAAGTCACAAACATAAACCTCTCTTGTGTTTTCATCTCTCCTGCATGGTCGGTGGTGACAGCCTATCCCTTCTGGGAAGAGGTTGTCCGTGAACGATGATGATGATGATGCATCATGGGAGTTGCAGTTCCCAGGGAGCGTGATGCAGTTCCTGTGTCTGCTCCACAGCCTGTGTCCCAGAGAGCCGCTGTGGGCATCGCTGGAGTTCCTCCACACGCTGGCCGCCGTCGTCTACCCCCTGGACGCATCCCAGGTTCGGACTAACCGCTGTCTTGCTACTCGTGCTTTTTCTTTCGCGTTTTAACCCATTCAAACCTGAGACCAAGGGGCACGGTGGCACAGTCGGTATAGTGCCGTCACCTCACAGCTAGAAGGTCCCGAGTTTGATTCCTGCTGGGGACACTGTTGGTGCTGGGGGCGTGTTCTCTCTTCCGCGATGTTCTCCCCGTGTCCCCTAGGCCCTATTACTGCATGTTTTTTTAGGGTACCTACCCTACCTAGCGCCTAGGGTCGGTACCCTCACAAAAAACATGCAGTAATCCTGGTTTCTAAACTACCTCCCCTTCCCCGCCTGATGGAGGGGAAAGGAACTGGTTGGAATAACGTGTTCCTTCCACACGCTATGTCCGGCCAGGGTGTTACCAAGGAATACAAGAAGACTCACCCCGTTTCTGTTTTCCTCCCAGAATTTTCCCCAGTGAGGGGTGGGAGAGGCTGGACAGCAGACGGCTGGATTTTGAATTTCTCTAACTATAAACTTTCATGACAGCAGAACAGCCTAAGTACAAATATAATTTATGAAAAGCTACTACAGTGAAGTCTGTTCACAGAAGTTGTTGTAGGATATGTGGGGATTATCTGACCATTTGAGGGGGCAAAACCTTACACTAAATAATACTAAATTGTTCACTGGGGAAAATTCCGGGAGGAAAGACGGGCACGCACCGGAGTGAGTCTTCTTGTTACCTTACCAAGTGGGATTGTGGATCGGCTGTTTGTCAGTAATAAAACCTTAAAAATGACAGATTGGACATGAGGCAACATAAGTGAAATAAGTAAAGAAAAGAAACTCAAAACAACATAACACAACTTAAGTTGAACAGAGAGGTATTGGTGTCAACCTCTCCCCATGACAGCAGAATCTCTACTGAGCCATTTCCCCTCTATATAGACTCCTGACTCCACCCCTGGCTAAGCAGTCAGCGAATCACAAGGCATTTAACAACACAAGCAATCAGAGCTCTCTTCAGGCCATCAAGGCAGCTTCCCAACTACAGCATCTGCATAGATAAACACAAGTATATTAATTCACATGTCACAGCAGAATGTGCACCTTCTGTGGGACTGAGAATCAACCTGTTACACATACCATACAGAAACTATACAATGAATGTGGATTTGTTATATTACTCTGACAGCGGCTGCTCTGTCACACGGGGAAACTCTCCCCTGTCAGGTGAAAAGAAGCAGCTTTGACTCCTCATGCATAGAAGGATGCATGAGGTCAGTCCGCTGCCCTCCCCAGGGTGGCAGAGGAAGTGTAGTGCCCAGGATTACATTAGATAATTGACACTGGGTGAAAAAATGGGTTGCATATCGTGGGATAAAAATGGAGTAAAAGAAAAATGAGACCAGGTTCTACAAGTTACAGTTTTCAGGGAGTCGGACCCCCCAGAAGCAAAAGATTTGAGTTAAAAACGTTCGATGTGAAATAATATCTATTCAAAGATTTGAGCCACATTTTCACGGTTTTTCAAAAATAGCAGATCTACAAGCTCGTAGCTCGTATGAGCTTGTATATCTGCTATTATCAACAGCTAAAGTTTAAGTGGTTAAAATTGGTGGTTAAGATTCTTTTGCTGATCAATGCGATTTTACTTCACTTTTACGATACTTATAGACACTAGTTTTCTTTCTGCAACCATTACACTTTCAAACTGGCCCCCCAAATCTGCTATTGTTGAGGTTTTAAGTGGTCACTTTTTGCCACCTATATTATACCCTCCAGAAAAATGTGGGCAAAAATCATTGATTATGCAGCTTAAAATCCTTGATTATGCAGGCTAAAATCCTTGATTCTGCAGGCTAAAATCCTTGATTCTGCAGGCTAAAATCCTTGATTATGCAGGCTAAAATCCTTGATTCTGCAGGCTAAAATCCTTGATTCTGCAGGCTAAAATCCTTATTTTTATTATGCGATGAAATATGCAGGGTTATATGTGATTTGATGCTGTGAAATTGCGGGAAGTTGTGAAATATGCGGAAATTTGCAAAATATGCGGCTATATGAGAAATGCGTGTTGTGAAATATGCAGGATTTCGTTAGATTTTTATACGGTGAAATATGCAGGAAGTTGTGAAACATGCGGGAAGTTTGGCGATTTATACGCACTTTTTGAAAAATAAAAATAGACCACTGCATAATCTGCGCTATTAGCCGGATTATGCCGTAAATTATGCGATCGCAGGAGCGCATCATCAACGTCCTGTCATTAAAAACAAAAGGAAAAAAACCTGTTCTTAATTATTTGAATGACATGACGCCTCTGTCCCCCCTCCTTCCCTCAGTACGGGGGGGCGGAGCCTGGTCTGGGGGGGAGCGAGGAGGAAGACGACGAGGCGGCGTCCGCGTCGTCAAGTCACCCGGCCAGGAAGCAGGTGTGTGACTTCATGCGTATCCTGCTGATGGACAGCCTCCTCAACGTTCCCGCCAACAACAACGGCACACACCCTCTGTTGCAGCTACTGGCGGTGAGTATCCATACCGCAATGTAGACATACATTTACTTGAGGAAAAGTACAAAAGTATTGGCTTCAAAATGTACTTAACCCATTTAGGCCTGACGTTGAAATTAAACAAAATAAGTCTTCTGAAAGAATATATATTCAAAGATTTGTGCCGCATTTTCACGATAAAAAAAAAAATAGCAGACCTACAAGCTCGTAGCGCGCCACCGAGTGGCGCGCTACGAGCTTGTAGATCTGCTATTTTTCAATAGCTAAAGTATAACATAATGCTTAGTTAAAACACCAAAAGGGGTTGTAGATCTGCTATTTTTCAATAGCTAAAGTATAACATAATGATTAGTTAAAACACCAAAAGGGGTTGTAGATCTGCTATTTTTCAATAGCTAAAGTATAACATAATGCTTAGTTAAAACACCAAAAGGGGTTCCCTCCCAAAAGTACTTATTGTGCAGTATGTCCCATTTAAAGTTTGCAAATGTATGATAATCTTTTGAAAATAGCAGATCTACTAGCTCACAATGCGTTGCATAAAGTGCAGTCTTCTCTAATTGGGGTTACAATTTACAATTTACAATTTAGGCATTTAGCAGACGCTCTTAATCCAGAGCGACTTACATTAAGCAAGAACAAAAAGCATGGGAATACATCACATAAAAGCATTTATCATGAAACATGCGTAAGCTAAGAAAGTAACAGTGGAATATCTATATAATGAAACTATACATATAAACTATACATATATACTACTATGCTATACATATGTACTATGTCGTGCTATGACTATATTCAATGCAATTATAGTGCTGTCTAGATAACATGCTATAAGTCTGTATCAAATGCTATCTAAGTCTACAGAAGTGCTATCTAAGGGGGTAGGGTAAGTGCTATGGGCCATGATGGTTCCTGGGTTCCTGGCTCAACATCTTTTCAAATGGCAGTCCATGAACAAATATATAATTTGGGTGTCCTTGACAAGTGTGTGATGTGTGTATTTGTTACTGTTATTAGCACTTGCTATGGTTCTGTGCATTGATAGCTTATTTCTTTTCTGTTTCTGCACTTTCTGCACACTGCAATGTGCATGTTCAGATGTGACAAAAAAACAATTAAAAGATTGTGAAACAATCATAATTTTTTAACTTTTCACTACATTAGTTTGTGTTCGTTTACAATGTACATTACCATTGCCAAATGTCTGCCAATCTACATTGCCTTGTTTTAAAATTCACATTATGAATTCTTAGCCTACTCCCCCCATTGAAAAGGGCTGTTCGCTGGCTGTAATACTGGCTCTGTCCAGTTGGTGTCACTCTTTGCTCAGTTAATGTATGTGTTACAGTAACTGCTATTTCATGATTAAATCATGCACTGCTAGAAAGAAGAGGTCTTCTGTACTGTTGGTCTAAACACACACACACACACACATACACACACACACAAGATATATCTCTAATAGCTTCCTCCGAGTATAAAACACAAGGAAGAACAGGACGTTTGACAATGTATACCAACTAAAATACTTCTTTTAAATAAACTAACCACTTGAAACCCAGCACTCAGCAATGTCAGCATCCATATTCCAGGGTGAACATGAACCCAAATTAGCCGTTCTACCAGCTCATAATGCGTCATGTACGTAGAATAGACCGCCTATGTTTGGCAGAGAGATTTGGCTCATAAACGGGTGCTGTACTGTATAGTTCTCCCCAGGCGAGGCTTCGCTGGAGCAGCAGCAGAGCTATCAGACGGAGCTGCTGGAGTTCCTCATGGACATCATCCACATGATCAGCCTGGAGAACGAGAACAACACCCACCTCAACCCACAAGGTATACCTCGCCTGCCTGGGAACCACTCTGAGTCTCTGGTGGCCGCCGTGAGGCCATAGCCAAACTGTACCATTTTAATGATAATTATGTGGCAAACATTTTCACCTTTTCTGTCCAGATTTACAAGCTTGTAGATCTGTTTTTTTTTTTTTTTAATCTTGAAAACGTGTGCAAATCTTTGAATATATATTCTTTCACAGCCAACGTTTTTAACTCATATCTTTGCTTCTGGAGTGGGGGGGGGGGGGGGGGTGAAAAACATATTTTCAGATGCCGGTCGGTGGCCAATTATATATAATCTTTGGGTTCCTTGACATGAGATAGATTGAGAATCATATTTCCTGATACCTGTCATGATTTTCGAAGACATTTAGTAGAATCTGGTCTGAGGTCTGTTTTTCTCTTCTCAGACTGTGAAGGCCAGACGGTCACCCTCATGGAGAACGTGGCTCACTTCAGTAAGACACTGGTCCAGAGACTGTACGGAGGCATGCTGCTGGCGGACCCCGACAGCCTGCTCACATTCCTGACCGATCAGATAGTGGTGGTGAGTTCACCTCGAGAGACTACGGTTCTTCTTAAAAAAGAAAGAAAGAGAGACCATTTTGATAAGGTTTGGCTGCCCTGCAGCCCCTCGTCCGTTACTTGAATATACAGTAAGCACCTAAACGGACAGGATACCACTGATGTGGTTGACTGTCTATCATCAACAGCATTTCAAATGTTTTCCATGACAGCATTCCATCTTACTACTTTATTTTACGCAGTGTCACTGAGCAGTATGGGTGGGAGGGATTCAGGCTTTTCTTTTTGTCCGTTTTCTCTTTTATTTTATTTAATTTTTTCTTTAACCTGTTCTAAAACGTATTTGACGAAAAAAGATAGTGGTGGTGAGAGCCGCCCCGATACCGGTCAAGTGGGCACCTTGGACATCTAGGCTACCTCGATGTAAAGTTGGCTATTTTGTCCAAAATGAAAAAAATGAAATAAACTAGATAAAGTGCCAATCGGCACAGGTCTCCACCAGGATTCTTCCTCAGCCTAGTGGGAATATGCGTGCACAGTTTCATCGCAATCGGACGCTGCGTTGAGGAGTTGTGGCCATTTGCTACTCCTGAAAACTGTAGGAGCCAATCGTGGCCAATCAGGATGGAATATGAGAAATCAAACAAACCTGTCTTGATCACATGACTATGGAGATCATGTGTACCGATTTGCGTGAAATTTGGATAAAATGTGAAGGAGTAATAATAGAAAATGTGTTTTACATATGTCGGCCTCCTGGTGGCGCTATAAAGAGCAGATGTGAAAAATTCCAGGCAAAGGTTTTTCCTTGGCCTCTAGGGAGTTGGCATACAAAGTTATCCACAGATCCGTGCAGTTAGAGGTAAAAACACTTTTCGGCCAGTTATAGCGCCACCTTGAGGCTGAGTTGAAATTGTTCATGTGGCATTTCGTCCTCGGCCTAGTGGGAATGTGGGTGCACAATTTCACGGAAATCACGCGATGTGTTCATGATTTGCAGCATTTTGTTTGAAACTGAGCACTCCTGTGAATTTTGGAAGCCAATCTTAACCAATCAGGATGGAGTCTGAGAAATCTGAAAGACCGGTTTGGTTGAATGGCTCTAGAGAGACTGTGTACCAATTTGCGTGATGTTTGGACACAATCTGTAGGTGTACTGTGCAAAAACTTGTTTTGCACAAAGCGGCCTCCTGGTGGCGCTATAACAGGCCGTTCTGGAAAGTTTGGGGCAGAGGTTCATGGTTGGCATCCAGGGAGTGTGTGTGCAAAATTTGGCATCGACCGGGTTAACGGTGGCCGAGATTAGCTGCTCACGGACGGACACACGGACACACGGACACACGGACGGACGGACACACGGACGGACGGAGTGCAAAACATACTCTCCCCCATGCCTTCGGCTGGTGGAGACAATTAACATGCACGGTACATCATTATCAGACTTAATTTTATCCTTCAATTGATTGTTTATGCCTCAAAATAACTGGATATACAGGTTTTGCAGCAATTTGTAGCAATATTAGACCTTAATTGTCAAATGTTTAAGCATATAATGATCATCTGTACTTTCTTTTAACATTTCTTTTGACCAAATATTGTATTTTTGTTTTACATTTTGGACAAAATAGCCAATTTTTTTTACATTGAGATGCCCAGATGTCCAAGGTGACCACTTGACCTGTTACCGCACGCATGCTATGAACTACGGCTGCAACTATCGCATACAGTTAGTATAAAGGGTCATCTCCAATCCATTCAATTGTTGTGCTGAATATTTAGGGAACTTTAACAACCAGTCCTATTAAGAATCCTTTACAATATATTACATTGATTTGTTCATACCTCTACTATGAAGGGGTACAGAAAATGACACGATGGGAACTATGCACGAAAACAAATGTCACACACGTTTTACTTTATTTACTTGTAAAACTGTGGTGTGACAATAAAGTTGATTCTGAACATAGTTAATTTATAATAAAACCCATATTTTTCCTAGGCTCTGGAGAAAGGCCAGTCGCTGAAGGAGAGGACGATATCCACCCTGTACTCGTGCACCAACAAGGTGTTGCTCTACTTCCTGTCCCACCCTCGACGTTCCCCGGCGGAACGGGAAGTGGTCACCAGGACGCTGCGGGTCATTGTGGCGCGCTGGGATGTTGTCATGGCAACGTACAATGCCAACATGGTCTTTGTCACCTGCCTGCTGCATTGCCTGCTGATGATACGATCTGACAGGTACAGTTAGATGGAACATGTACACACACACACACACACAAAGCTGGATGCCCGACAAAGCTGGATGCACCACGGCGAATTCGAAAACACTAGCCTCCGTTCACAACGCCTGCGTTGTGAGCTTGTAGATGGGGTATTTTTGCCAAAGAGGTTTGGTGTAGAGGGAAAAAAGTACAGTAAAAGGTCAAGTTTACTTATTATTATTATTGACAGTTTAAGTGGGTAAATGAAAGGTCAGGTTTACTAATTATTGTCTTGAAAATGGACATTAACATGAATCCAACATACACTGAGGTCTATGAATCTGTGAAAACACAATTGAATACAATATTATGTATTAAATCCCTCTATCTCGGCTAAGGGAAAAAACAACAACCTTGAAGATCGCTGGTCTAGACTGTGTTGAAGTGGTTTAATATTGGGTCTATTCATGCTGACATCTCTTCCTTGTGGGTTTTTTCACAGCTACTCTGAAGGCTTTGGGTGTGAGGTGCAGAAGGTCCACACCCGCAAGATCCTCTCTCACCTCTTCCCTCTCAAAACCCCTCGCTCTGTCTCCGTCAAACACACCGCCACCCACTCCACCTCGGGTACGCCAGTGTACACGACATCATCCACAATGCCATCACTTGTTGAGTTATGTTGTCTATATTCTTTTTTTTTTTCACTTAATTTTTATTGAAGGAAGAACAGACAAGAAAAAAACAACTGACAAGACTATACGGAAAGAAAAAGAAAAGAAAAAGACAAAAAGTAAAAGAAAAAAGGCTGCATTTTTCATATTACAAAAAACATTCAATGAAATCCTATTGCAATATCGCTAGGCTGAGAGAAGAGATTCCACTTTTCCCACTTTTTATAGAATTTATCCTCTTGTAGTCTAAGTATGAATGTTAGTTTTTCCATAGCATACAGTTCCTCAATAATGTCCATCCATTGATCTTTCGTTGGTGGGTCCTGCTGGCACCAGCGTGATTGCTTTTTTACTTGCTGCTAAGAGGATCTTGATTAGATATTTCCCAACAGTAGAAAAGGAACAGACAGAGGTATCTCAAAACACAGAATGGTCTCCAAGGTGGAGTGGATGTCCTGCCAGTATTTCTGAATTTTAGGACAAGACCAGAAAATATGAGCGTGGCCCGCCCCCTTGTAGCCACACTGTCTCCAGCATGGCTGATCTGTTTTCAGTTGTCTTGATTTAATTTTGGGGGTAATAAAAAATCTCGTTAGGGTCTTCCAACAGAATTCTCTCCACATTCTTGAATTGGTGGATGTAATTTGTGTATTGCACATGTTTGCCCATTCTTCTGATGTGATGGTAATCTCCAACTCTTTTTCCCAATTAGTTTTAATGTACTCTGTGGAATTGACCCTAGCTGAAACCAGGGCATTATATATACTGGACACTACTCTTTTGGACTTATATGCTTATATGCTTATATGCCTGAATAAAAACCTGTATGAGATCGTTTGAGGCCACCGGCTCGGATGCTTTCACCTCCCCCATAAAGTACTCTCGTATTTGGAGGTATCTAAAAAAGTCCTTGTTATCTATGCACATACACATATCTTTCAATTGTTCAAAGTTCAATAACACATTGCCTTTCATGGCAGTACTGTAAGAGGAAAAACCATACCGAGCCCATCGCCTGAAAGTTTGATCGTACACACCAGGCTTAAAATCTGGATCGTAAGCGGGCCACCTCAACACCCTGATTGTCCTCTCCATTTTGAACAGTTTCACGACTTTGAACCAAGTATTTAAAGTAAATATTGTGAATGGGTCTAAAATGTCATAGTATGACTTAGCCTGGTCTTTGTTCCCAATTAAAGACTGAATAGGGATGTTGATTGATTTAATTTCCAAAGCTTTCCATTTAGCCTCGCATTTATCATCACACCAACATATTAAAGGTCTTAATTGTGACGCATAATAGTAATCCCTCAAATTTGGAAGGGATAGTCCCCCTCTTTCTTTAGGGAGTTGTAAAGTTTGGAATCTGATTCTCGGTTTTTTTCCGTTCCAGATAAATCTAGATATAATTTTGTCCCATTCACAAAACTGTTTGGCAGGCACCTCCACTGGTAGAGACTGAAAGAAATATAATATCCTAGGTATAACATTCATCTTGACTGCCTCTATTCTAGAACTTAAGTCCAAGGGTGACAGAGACCATCTCTCAATTGTTGTCTATATTCTTAAACGTCGATATGAAGCTCCATCTCCTTGAGTGTTCAGACCAGACCAATGGTTCTCAAACCTGTCAAAATCATGTGAAGGACCTCCAATAACTCTGAATGTGTTGCACTTGGGAGGGACAATATGTCCCCCACACACGGTACAAAGTGAGAAATGGTTGTGATGACATTATGATGACTATTTTCCTGGTCCTCCTCACAAGAGAAATGGTTGTGTGTGTGTGTGTGTGTGTATGTGTGTGTGTGTCACAGTTGAGAGTGAGCTGACATCCTTGGCAGAGGCATGCTGGTCCAAGGTCATGACGGAGAGACGCCACACCCTTGAAAGCCACTACAAGATCGAAATCTCAGCCAATCAGAGCGGGACGCCGGGCTCCGTCGGCATGACGGACGTCAGTCCACTGTGGGAGGAGATGTCCCGTAAGGCCTGGCACATATACATAGGTCAGTGTCCCCGTAGGAGATGTCCCGTAAGGCCTGGCACATATACATAGGTCAGTGTCCCCGTAGGAGATGTCCCGTAAGGCCCGGCACATATACATAGGTCAGTGTCCCCGTAGGAGATGTCCCGTAAGGCCTGGCACATATACATAGGTCAGTGTCCCCGTAGGAGATGTCCCGTAAGGCCTGGCACATATACATAGGTCAGTGTCCCCGTAGGAGATGTCCCGTAAGGCCTGGCACATATACATAGGTCAGTGTCCCCGTAGGAGATGTCCCGTAAGGCCCGGCACATATACATAGGTCAGTGTCCCCGTAGGAGATGTCCCGTAAGGCCTGGCACATATACATAGGTCAGTGTCCCCGTAGGAGATGTCCCGTAAGGCCTGGCACATATACATAGGTCAGTGTCCCCGTAGGAGATGTCCCGTAAGGCCTGGCACATATACTGTACATACGTCAGTGTCACATTATCAGTAGCAGTGATAGAAGTAGAAAGAGGATTAGAGTAATAGTATTCTTGCCTGGCCAGACTGTTGCCTCTCGCAATTTTCAAATGCTTCCATCATACAGTCTGGACTCTGGAGCAACGGAAGCTCGGCTCATGAGTAAGCGATAAAGCATAAGTGGAGCCTCCTCCCCACTTCCGTTTCGTCTTTAGAGTCACGATGTGACGCATTGTGAGCTTGTAGATCTGCTATTTTCAAAAAAAAGAATTATACATTTTGAAAACTTGAAATGGGACATTCCGCATAATTTACTTCTACTTCTACTTGTAACAGAGTACAGTACTTCTACACTGCAGTATTGAGTACTTTTCCCCACCACTGCTCCCCTCAGAGTCTCAGAGGAGCAAGGCCAGCGGCGGTGCATTTAAGATGGCTGGTGTGATCAGCAGTGCCCTCCGCTCTGTTCAGAGAAGACTGGGCAGAGAGTCCGTCACCGTGGAGGTAACTCACACACCCAGCACTGGAAAGGAACTATTTACTCATATGCTGTACTTTACTGGAGTATTTCCAATTTGCAGTACTTTTACTTCTACTCCACTGCATCTCAGAGGCAAATATTGTACTTTGTAGTTGCTAGTGACTTTGTAGATTTGTAATATTATTACGAAACAAACATATATTAAACACTTCAGCCCTAGTCTATACAGTACAGTAGGCCTACAGTATACTGTATGACTCCCCAGTCAAAAAATACTTTGTGTTTAAAGTAGACACTCGTGCTTAACATCTTAATACTGTCCAATATTTAGATATGGAGGGGTTAATATTATGATGATAGGCAGTTGCTGCTGTCAAAATACGACTCCGGAGTCAAAAAATACTTTGTGTTTGAAATTAGACTCTCATGCTTTCTAAGGTGTGATTTGGGGCCCTAAAGATGAATACAAAATCAATATCAACTTCTTAAAACGGTCCAATCCTTCTATACGGAGGGGGGTGAAATTATGACAGGCAGTTGCTGCTGTCAAAATATGATTTCCCCAATCAAAAACACATTGTGTTTGAAATAGACACTCGTGCTTTTTAAGGTGTGATTTGGGGCCTTAAAGATGAATACAAAATTAATTCTGTCAAATACTTCGATAAGGAGGTGGGTGAAATTATGACGGGCATTTCCTGCAGTCAAAATATGACTCCCAGGTAAAAAAAAAAAACCACTGTTTGAAATGCATACTAGTGCTTTCTATGGTATGATTTGGGGACCTAAAGATGAACACAAAATTAATATCAACATCTTTATGCTGTCCAATAATAAATTATGACAAAAATATGATTCCCCAGTCAAAAACACTTTGTGTTTGAAATAGACGCTTGTATTCATCCTAAAGATATGACAAAAAACACTTGATGCTGTCCAATAATTAGATAGGGAAGGGGTGAAATTATGACAGGCAGTTGCTCCCGTCAAAATATGGTAAAAAACACTTTGTGTTTGAAATAGACACTAGTGCTTTCTAGGGTATGATTTGGGGTCCTAAAGATTAATACAAAATTAATATCAACATCTTAATACTGTATAGGGAGGGGGGGGGAAATGATGACAGGCAGTTGCTGTCAAAATACAGTACTTTACAGTACAGGCTATTTTCAAAAGATTGGTTTTTTTTAAAGCATGTGAAAATTGACATTCTGCATAAAGAGTACTTTGTACTTTTGGTACCTTAAGTACATTTTGATACCAATACTTTTGTACTTTTACTGCAGTAAATTTAAATTTACTTTTCGCCTGACATACTGCTACAACTATACAGAAAGTTACAAATGGTCTTTTAACTTACTGTATCAGTACTGCCCTCATGCCATTTCTATGTATATACCATAAAATATATGGTTTAACCAAATTTCATTCATATTATTATTTAATATTTCTTTTACACAAAGAAAAGCTTAAATCGCTGATCTACAAGCTCACAACACATTGTGATGCAGCACGCTAATTTCACTATGAATACAGGTGTGCCGGTGTACAGGTGTGCCTTGGACACAAACTGTTTGAAAGCGTTAAATCCAATCCACAATACAGTATACTGTATCACTCTCTGTTGGGTGGAAACCTCATTATGTCCAAAACGCTCACTTTTCAGGATTCAAATGAAAAATTTGCAAAAGTATCAGATCTACAAGCTCAAAACGCGCCGCGTCGAGTTTACGGATCTGCTACTTAAGATGCTTTCATGTGACGCCGTAGTATGACCAAGTAGAGGCATTATGAAAAAACACAAAGTTAAAGGGCCACTTCACCGCTTTTGCAACCAGATTTTATTTGAATGATGTTATTTCCTGGACTACATGTTGTCTCAGTAAGACAGCCCTCCCCCTATCCACAAGGAGGAGCAGTGGACCAAAGCATTATGGGAATTGTAGTCCAGGAAGGAAGTGAGCCCAGTGTCCATGACATCATGGAGCCCATGGACACTTATACTAAAATAAATACTAAAATATCTAAAAACACATTACACATTACCCACATAAAAAAAAAACCCAGGAAAGTGTTTCTTGTCCCAAACATCATTAAAATAAGACCTGGTTGCAAAAGGGGTGAAGTGGCCCTTTAAGCAATGGCATAGCTCACACGTGTGTGTTTGTTTGGGCAGGGCAACACAACGGCCTCTCCCAGGCTCCTGCAGATTGCACACACACACGCACACACGTGTGCGCACACAAATCGTCTTCCCAAAGTCACCGTTTTGTGTTTGTGCTGTGGGCCCTCCAGCCCTGTGGGGGTGTTTGATTATTCCTTTAAATGGATTTGGATTATCACAGCTGAGCGCCCCTGAGTGGGCAGAGTAATTGATATATCTGTTTGGGCCCATCCAGGGGAACAACGCTCGGCTACAAGCGCTACTGTTTGCCGCTGAAGGTTAAAGACGGCGTTTATTGTTGTTTCCCCCCTCCCCCCCCCTTCCGAAAAACACGTGGCGCCACATCATTAGTTCCCCCACGCCGCTTAAGACGTCGCGCCATCTGGAGACGGGAACGGGGACGTATTACTCAGGCACGCAGGCATGAAATTACCGCGTCTGTGTCTCTCTGTCGCAAAACAAATCCCACAAAGTGCGTGCGGGCCACTTCCCCCCATTGGTGTGTGTTGTCCCTTTTTCTCCGCAAAGAAATCGGGGATGGCAATTATAGCGGTACCAATCTGATGAAAACATTATTCATTTGATGTTATTCTTTATCATATCAGCCTCTGACAGGCTATCAGGGAGGGTGATGAATGGTTTTTTCCCGTCTGAAAGGCAGGGAGAGAGAGAGAGAGAGAGAGAGAGAGAGAGGGAGTACGTTAAGTTTGCTTCCCGCAGAGTCGGGAGCAGAACTCTAGCCAGAGCTTTCCACTTGTATTGAGAGAGTGTTAGGGATATTTAAATCAGTGCTTTGCCAACTTTCTCATGTCAAGAACCACCCAAATTGATATGCATTTGGCCGTGCGGACACCCATCTGAAGATGTTTCGTGCCTTTTTTAGATTTTTGTTTTAAGATTTCAAAAATTGTAGATGTGCAAGCTCGCTGTGAGCTCGTAGATCTGCTGTTTTTGAATAGCCAACGTATAAACGGATTAAGTGGTTAAAATGATTGTGTTATTTGCTAGGGAACCCACCTAAGGACCCTTGGGGGTCCCCGGACCCCACTTTGAGAACCACCGATCTAAACGTCAGTCCTTTTATCAGCAAATGGACTCATTAATTGCTGATTAATCAATGAATTCCTCATTAATTGCTGATTTAATTAACGAGCCACTATTTTAACCAATACATCCATACTTACCGTAGTTGACTGCATGGGGCCGTGTGAGCCCGTTGTGAGCTTGTAGATCGGCCAATTTTCGTCAAACGTCCCCCCCGTGATGCTAGGGGTTCATGCGATCAACTTCGTTATGCGGTGATTGATGAGAGAGGACTTAATTGGGGGAAATGTCTTTTAGTTATTGAACGGTCGTAATAATACGTTTCCGTGTAAGTTCCAGTCCTTTTAGATGTTGATTTTCATTCAGCGGGAGAGGAATTGTTTAACCCATTTTTGGCGGGAACCCCTTTTGGTGTTGGCATTATGTTATGCTTTAGCTATTGAAAAATAGCAGATCTACAAGCTCATAGCGCGCCACTCGGTGGCGCGCTATGAGCTTGTAGGTCTGATATTTTCGAAAACGACATTTTTAGAATCTGATCTCAGGTCAAAATGGGATAAAGCAACACTGTAAGGTAATGAATGAATGGAGGAGAGAGAGAGAGAGAGAGTGAGTGAGTGTTCTGATCGACGGAATGTCCTCAGTCAAGCTCCAGCGACAAAAAGCTCCCAGTGATTTATTTCATCAGTGAATGCCGTTTCCATAATCATATCTGTGTCCTCATATTAGAAAGATAATTAACAGCACTAATGATCACGTTAAGTGCATTACACATTCCACTGCCAGCCCAAGAATGAAGTTGACATTATGTTGCCTTATCATCAAAGGTGGCTTATTGTTGGGAAGTCATTAAAATGGAAATGAGTGTGATGTACTGATGTTAATTGCGGAGGGGAAGCGACGAGTTATGTATTTAATGCAGCGCTTAAAAAGACAATGAGGTTGCTATCTGCTAAATGGGGTAATTAATGCTATATATTACTTATGTTTGTCCAAATGAAGGAATGAAATTAGGAGGTGACGACGCCGACTCGCTGTTTATCTGTCAAAACACGGCTAGTTGGTAAACTTCATTATTAGTCTCTAATATTTCTGTAATCGCTCTCTTTGTTTTTCCTCCGCTCTCCGTAACTTCTCATTTGGCCAGGCAGGCGGTCATTTAGAGGCGCTGTTTTTGTCTCTCCAGATAGCGTGACAAAGTTTGTTCCTTGGAGTTTATTTCGGAGAATGGGCCACAAGTTTGTCACACTGTGGCCTTTCTGCAGGTCGTAGCAATTATTGTCTGGAAAGGTTTTCACTGGTGGATATCGTTACCGTCGGAGATGGAAAAGAATAACCTGTATTTCAAGTTCAAGTTGTATAAATTGATACGTATATTTGTGGTACCTGTGTGGCCAGAAGAGGCTTTGGAGAGGAGAACTATGTCTGGAAAGTGGAAACCTCACAAAACCGTTACATTTCAGGATTCAAATTCAAAAGCATCAAAAGTAGCAGATCGACAAGCTCCAAATGCGCCGCTTTGCGCCGTGTTTCGAGCTTGTAGATCTGCTACATTTGATACTTCCAGTGTGACGCTGTGATACGATGAGTTTTCTGCCCGCAACAACATTATCTTTAAAATCTTAGCGTTTTGCCAATTATTATCCTCACTTCTCCTTCAGGCCAGTTTCAGAACCAGAATCTTTCTGTCATTGTAGACATGCTAAAAAGCATTATTGTATACTTTTGCTGGTCAAAAATAGCAGATCTACAAGCTCACAGCACGAAGTTGCGAGCTGTGAGCTTGCTATTTTTGAAAAATCATTTTTTTTTGCAAATCTTTTAATTTTATATTTCTTAAAGCGAACATTAACTCAAATCTTTGCTTCTGGGGGGGTCCCTGGTTGAGATGGGGGGTCCTGCAGCCAAATACATATAATTTTGTTCATGTTTGATAATATCACAATTTAGGAATTAATAAAGCCACCGTAACCCTAGTGTCCCTATTTCGGGCAAATGTGTCAAAATGTGTAATTTACTAAATAAAATAATTGATCTTTGTAGAATAATTGCTGTTTGTCGCGCGACAAAACATATAGGGAAGTGGGTAAGAAAATGCCTGCCACTCTGTTTTATTTTATAAAATGAACAAACCCTGCGCGCACGCACACACACACAAACACACACAGCTACAATACCCTTAACTACAGCGTTTCTCAGTGATATTAATGTTTATGTTAATTTGATCAACACCCACAAATGATTACATTTCCAGACAGTGTTATTGTATGACCGTGTAGCCACTAGCTTATTTTGCCCCGGCGAATGCAATTTAGACCAGCTGTAATTGTTTGAATGTGTTGTAATTGCATGAGGGAAGCAAACAATACCGTGATGAATATTCCATCTATATCTTTGTGTTGCGATTGTGGGCGCGCATGTCTATGTGAGTGTGTCTGTGTGTGTGTGCAGGTGCAAGGTCCCTGGAAGTGATTGCTTGGCCCATTCTTTTCATTCGGACAACTCACGATGTTCTTTCTTTCTCTTTCACTCCCTCCCTCGCTCCCTCTCTCTAGGAGTTTCTGTCTTGCATGGAGTCTCAGCGACAGAGAGGTCATGACATGTTTGAGAACATGAGGAGAAACAACATGCAGGTCTGTCTGTCTGTCTATCTGTCTGCCTGTCCAGGGCATACTGTACCTCGAGCACTGACTAACCAAATCAACTTCAGACTAAGTGTGTGCGTGTCTGCAATAACACGATGTGTGGTGCATCGTGGGAAATCGTCCCATTATTATTATTTTGAAGACCTCAGCTGTAATCAGTTTTTCTAATCTATATATATACACACCGAAGTCTCTGTCGGGTGGAAACCTCATGTCCAAAACTGTAAAATGTTAGGATAAAAAATATATAGCAAAAGTAGCAGATACAAGTGACGATCAAGTAGGGGCATTAATTCAGAGAGAAATACACAAAAAGTTAAAATACTAAGATAGGTTTCTGCCCTACAGTGACGATATATTAGTTGTTTTGAACAAAAAAAGATCACACTTGTGTGACGTGAGGGGCGCTCTTATCATCATACATCATCACACATCACATTCTGTGCTCAGCCAATCAAATCATCACATTCCGTGCTACAAACACGTTCCGTGCTCACACACAAAAAGCTGTGCATAGAACCTTATGCCAAACATAACGTTGGGGGAGCCAGTTATGATAACCTCTTGGCCCGGTCATTGATCTCAGAGATCTGGTCCGTAAGTAGGCGCCACTGCTCGGGATTCAAGGAGATGCCTTTCCTGCTCGGCTTCGCCTCTCCATCCGAGTCCATCCAGTACTGTCGAATGTCGATCAGGACCTGGCCTTTGAAGAGCGACACGCTGACGAACTTCATTTTGCCCAGGTCCAACTTGTCGTCTTCGCCGCTCTGCTTTGAGCTGTCCCTCTTGCGTTTCTTCCCGGAATCTTTTGTCTTCGGCGTGCTGCTGCCGGTCTTCTTTATCTTAGCTTTGGTCTCCACCTCGCTGTCCTCACTTCCAGACGAGGCAGGGATGAACTCCTTTGATTTAGTCGTCATGGTGTGTTTACGCATGGATTTGTAGACTTCTGATAGAAGGAAGGAAGGAAGGAGTAATAATATGCAGTTCAAAAATAGGCAATCTTATATACAGTACTTCATGTGGCCGACCTGTGACGTCAAGTCGTCTGTGACATATCTATATATGACGTATGACTTCAGCCCAATCTGAGCTCCCGCATATTTCTAAAAGTATAAGACATGGCCTGTCCTTTTTATGATTGGGTGTTACGGTCAAGAACTGAAGCTCAGTCATTCGTCAAAGGACCTTTGACCTTTAGATCTCCCAATTATATGATTGTATGAATTATATGATCCACTCTATCTACTCCTGGTTAACTACTCCCCCTTAACATCGCATTTCCATTAATTTGTGCGGAAGAATCTGGACCCTGCTAATGCATGCTTGGCTGCAGGAGTACAGGCTGTCATTGACAGACAACCCCTTGCTTCAGCCAATCAGCGTAACAAAAAAGTGATGTCATCTCCAGTCTCCAACCAGAGAACGACCCAAGCTTTTAAGGCTTGGCCCCGTCTTATCGCTGCTTGCAGCTATATACATTATTTCGGTTTCTGTTCTTCCGTTTCTGTTCTTTGTTTTTTGAGGCTCCTCCTATGCCCAGCTTTGTCTGTTTGTGTAAACACAAAAACAATGATTAGCCGGAATTACATTTGTGACGTATGATGATGTGTGAAGTGAAGGGCGCTCTTATCATCATACAAGTGATTTATTTTTATATATTTTATTTCTATATACAGCTCTTTGTCCTAACTCGTGTCACATTTGCCAATGAAAGGAGAATTTACATGTGTCTGAGCAAATAGGGTAATCGGCTATGTATATAATTCTCAACATGTTATTTGCGTCGGTTTAACATGACCGATAAGTGGTATTACACGCATTGTGTAATTGTGTAGCAAATGAATTTATGAGGAAGTATATAAAATAAAATATTGGATGATGTCGGGTTCACACGGGTGTAAAAAAAAACGTGAAAGGTGCTCCTATAAATAAACCGTACTTCCTCCACCTTCCCCTGCAGCTGTGTTCCAGTGAGTGGGAGCGGGTGAGCGGCCAGTGGCTGCGGGTGGAGGTGGACCTGCTCCGGGAGAGGGCGGTGTTCGGCCCCGGGCCAGGGGTGGAGGCCCCCACCACCAGGGACTGGGTGCAGGACGCGGCCGAGGGGCCCAACCGCACCCGACCGCGCATCCGCAGGAGGGCCCTGAGATGGTCCAAACGGGTAACCATAATGCATTGCAGTAGGATTTACACACTTTTTCACGAGATATGAGTTAAAAACGTTTGTGCTGTGAAAGAATATATATTGACGGATTTTCACACGTTTTCATGATTTTACAAAATTAGCTAAAGTTTAAAATAATGTGGTTAAACGCTAACGTGACACAGATGCGTTCCAGGTCTTAATGGGTTCTCAGAGAGTATGCGAATGGAACCAAATGGACGCGTACGGCAGTAGTCCTCTTTAACCTTTTCATGCCGCGAACCCCCACTTGAAAAGGTTTTGTGCTAAAACGTTCAAAATTCAAAAATATTTTTTTCAAAACGTGTACAAGCTCACAGCACAGCCCAAAGTGATGTTGCTGTGCGGTTGTGTTTTTCAAACGGGCGTCCTTGAAAATGTTTGAGAAGCGCTGGTTGAACAGATCTCCCTGTGGCTCTGACAGGTGCCTGGGTCCCTGTGTCTGTGTTTGAGGACCGGAGCCTCTGACCACCACAACAGAAGTGGAACGGAGCCTGAAGCAGGTACAGAGAGACAATACTGGGGAATTGCGAGTGTGGTTGCATATCTCTATATTAAATTTCGCGGTGTATATATAGTCGTCAGAAGAGGGCAGGATTTCTTAACCTGATGCTGCCAGATCCAAGAAGCTTGCTACACAAATTTGTTTCACAGCTTATTGGGATCTGGGATCGCGGAAGCAAATTCGATGACGGGGCTGTTCCTTTTTTTCAAGATACTTGGTAGATGATTGGATGGGACCGTCTGTCTATCACCGTGTGGGCGTGCAAACACAACCAATCATATTGACGTGTCTATATAGCTTCACATCCGGTTTCGCACATATCCCGCCCTTAGCTCACGCTGATTGGTTCGGTACGGAACGGATTTTTGTCAGCTCAACTCCCTGAGAGATCCCAGATGAGTGCTGTGTTGGGGAACATGGTTACCCAATACCGCCCTCATCTGGCAGCGTCAGGTTAAGGATTTCTTGCTTTAGTACAAATTTTAGTACATTCTGGTGAAAGAATTATGTGCCCCTCAAGGGCTTATGCTCTAGTGAAATGTTAAAATCAGTGCACTATAGGATGTTTGTTATGAGTGTGGACAAACAGCTCTCGAGTGTCCTCCTCCAGAGCCCAGGATCCTGTGTGAGCCCGGAGGAGCCGGTGGATCCGACGAAATGTCCGACTGCGAGTGTCTGACCTTCTTCCCCGCTCTGAGTGAGACGCCCGCCGCCTCCAGCGAGGAGAGCCCCACCTCTGGACCCCCCGCCGCCCCCGAGTCCTGCTCCAGAAGACAGGCCTGTCCTGACCTCCATGCCATCCTGCAGGAGCTCCAGCCTGGAGAACAGGTTAGTGTGTAGAGTAGACTCTCTACTGGTCCCGACCCAAATACTGGGTCGGGACCCATTTGTGGGTCGCGGACACAATGTTTGCTAGCATATTTGTCTATATCTGCTAGACTGTTGTGTTGAGTAAGCACACCCTCAGTAAAAGGTTTAGCGCTAGACTTAGGCTTGAATTAGAGGTCTGTACGTTTATTCACTTTATTGTTTTCTTTTTTCATGAATTGCTATTTTTGGAAGAATAAACATTATTTTTGAACACTGAAGAAAGAAGACTAAATCGGCATAAGTCTTTGGTGTGTACTTTCTGTTCACCTAGCACTCATCCAAACAAACTCATTCACAATCGGCCTCTAAAGCAGTTCTCAAAGTTTTTGGCTGGGGACCCCAGGAAATGCTTTGGCCTATGTCTCGCGGCCCACCCCCAATAATAGGGAAGATTCATCATAAATAAATTCTGAAACCAGATATAATCATTAAGGAAAGTTTATGCACTGTGTGTACTGTGTAGTATAATCCAAAATAACTTGGCGAACCCCTGCTCTAAAGGTGGTGGTTTCAAGTTTCAACCCCGACCAACGTTTAACATTAGCATCCTTCAGAGCTGCTCTCTATAGGGGGCACAAAGTACGGATACATCATCATGCCGATGGACGGCCTTAACTCCTATTCACGCCGCTAATATTCACAATCCTAATTATCTGACACAAGGCCCTGGGATTGCAATGGCCCAGCGCTGCTGCTGCTATCTGCGTCTCATCTCTCCTCATTAGTGTAATGTGATGTTAACACACAGCAGTGGTGGAAACATGTAGGTCTTATCTGAAAATGTTTGCGCCAGAGACCCGTCGCCCATCAGTTATTTTTGAACTCTTAATATCTAAACTGACACGGATGCTTTTCCCGGTTTTAACGGGTTAAATGCAATTCTTAGGTACTTTGCTTGAGTGTTTTTTTTATACTTTATACTTCCACTCCACTACATTTGAAAGGCAAATATTCTACTTCTTATTTGACAGCTTTAGTTACTTTAAAGATGTTATTATTTAAAAGAAAAACATCTTAAAATACTGAAAATAGCAGATCTACAAGTATAATGTGACATGTTGTGTGAAGTAGACAGGCTATTTTCGTGGGCTATAACGTGGGATACAAGGTTTCTCCCCCAAAAGCAACGTTATGAGTCCAAAATGCGTCAACAACAGTGTTTATTTTTGTACAATTTTGAGTTCTTCTACTTATCGTCTCTGTCGGGTGGAAACCTCATATGTCGCAGATCTACAAGCTTCACGCTGCGTTTCAAGTTTGTTAATGTTGGATCTGCTACTTTTGATGTATGATCAAGCACATTAATATATAACATATGGGGCGACTGTGGCTCAGGAGGTAGAGCAGAACACAAAAAGTAAAAATATGGAGATAGGACTTTTCTGCCCCGACAGCAACGTTATATTTTGATGCCAATAGAGCGTCATAGTCCCTTCCCCTTTCAGAACAACGAGTGGCCCAGGAAATGAATCCCAATGCATTTCTTATTTAATTTATTTAAAGACCTTTTAAGCGTCGTACGAAGCCAACTCTTGTCGTGACAAATCATGACAACACACACAATATTTTGGACCAAACAAATAATTACAAAGAAGAAAAACAACAAAAAAACGTTTTTTTTCTACTTTCTAATTCTTTGTTTGGCCCAATGTTGAATGCAGGCCTTCACGTGCTATTGCTACATTGACTCGAGCAACAAAAACTCTGAGAGTGCATCTTTCCTCATTAATGTAATGGGTTAACACAGAGCTCTCTCCTTCGCCGTCTTCCAGCAGTGTACATGTTGAATGGAGGCCCTCGCCGCTCCGGCTACCAGCGGCGCCATTTAATGTTTCTGACACAAGTATTAATAAAAACAGTGGGAGGTTGACGCGAGCTGTCTCATACCCCTGCTTAGTAAGCTACGCTCGCCGCGTGCCCCCCCCCCACCCCCCGTTGTCTTTCAAACGGTTCACTGAGCCTCCATTTTTATAGGCCTATATTTTATTCTCACTGTGATGGTCAGATGTTTGTGTGTGTGCAGATGATGTGTACTGTCCGGGGAATGAGTTTTATTTGCATTATTTCTTCGCAAAACCACTTATCTACTTTTTGTAATCAAGTTAGAAATGTGGAAATAATGACGCAAACTGAAATTGCAATTAATATAAGGTTGACGTATAAGGTCGTAAATGTCCTCTTCTACCCTGGATTTGAACCCGGCCTCCTGCGCAAGTCCTGAAATGTTTTACCACTGAGCTATGAAATGTTTTATCCCTTGCTTGCGCCGGGGATGAATTGAATCTTGACCCTCGGGTCAGAATTCGTGTCAGAATCCTGTGTCCATGAGACATGACCTTTGACACGATCGAAATGTCTCAATAGAAGAGCGGGGGGATGACAAAAAACAACCACCCCAATTACAATTGTGTGTGTTTTATTGTAATTACATACTCTACCATACAGGTTGGAAAGTACATTTCATTAATTTAAAAAAAGTTACATAGTGCCGCTTTAACATAAAGTAACAAGACAACATTTTAAACAAAAATGTAGACCCAAGGGGGCACGGTGGCACAGTTGGTAGTGCTGTCGCCTCACAGCTAGAAGGTCCTGGGTTCGATTCCCGCTGGGGACGCTGTGGGCACTGGCGGCGTGTTCCCTCCTCCGCGTCATCAGTGCCCATACCCGAGGCGGGGGTTGGCGATAGGGCCTTTCTGTGTGGAGTTTGCATGTTCTCCCCATTTCCTCTAGGGTAGATACCCTCACAAAAACATGCCGTAATCCTGGTCTCTAAAACCTCCCCCTGGCCAGCCTGATGGAGGGGAAAGGAACTGGTCGGAATAACGTGTCCCTTCCACGCGCTACGTCCGGCCGGGGAAATTCCCCTCTGTCAGGTGAAAAGAAGCAGCTTGGACTCCTCATGCATAGAAGGAGGCATGAGGTCAGTCCGCTGCCCCCCCAGGTTGGCAGAGGAAGTGTAGCGCCCAGGATTACATTAGATAATTGGCACTGGGTGAAAAGAAAACTGGGTTACAAAATCGTGGGATAAAAATAAAAAAAAGAAAAATGTAGACCCAAAGATAACATTAGGCCAGGTTCGACTCCAGATCCCAACGGCCTATACTGCATGTCACTCCCCCATCTCTCTCTCCCCATTTCCAGGCTGTCACCCTTCTGTCTATCCCTCCATAAGAAAATATAAAATAATGGCGAAAGCCAAAAAAAAAAACATCTTAAAAAAAATGAAGGCTAAAAGTATAACTCAAAAAAGTCCTTCTGGGACTTGTTTCCATTGTGGTACGTCCTATGCATTCAATCATCAATCTAGCATAAACATGTTTATGGATGGTGTCGGGGCATTCCACATTTTGTGGTGGCAGAAGACTTTTCCCATGTTTGGATCTGGTACCACCCAGAAGGTGGTACCAGATCTGTTGACAACAGCGGCATGCTGTCGACCAGATTGAAGATTGGCCTAAGGCGGCGTCAGGGCGGCGGCGGTGCGTTCCATCGCCCATAAACACTTTCATGTTGCTGACCATCACGACGCTCACAGCTTAGCCCTCAGAACATTAGCATGGCGGGTCATGCTGTCGTGTAGCGGACCCTCCACGGTTTACGTGAGAGAAACACTGCACACTCGTGTGTACTGTGTGTGTGTGTGTGTGTGTGTGTGTGTGTGTGTGTGTCCTGCTGAGTTTCCTGTCAAATGAACACAGTCATTAGCTCTGAGGAATGCACAAATGACTCACTCTCTCTCTCTCCCTCTCTCTCTCTCTCTCTCTCTCTCTCTCTCTCTCTCTCTCTCTCTCTCTCTCTCACACACACTTGCACGCGCACATTAAACACACATGCATTGCGCACACACACACATCGCGGGGCACACAAAGGAGACACACTTGTAATTAGCTTGCCAGCGCCAATAGTGTGATTATGACTGTATAATGTGTGTGGGGAGGAATCAATGGGCAGACATTAGCCTCAGTCAATAAGAGCTCTGCCTCTCCCTCCCCCCCCACCAGACTGATAACCCACATTCTGTCTGTCTGCAACACGGACCAGTTGATGGGTGCATATCGTCGCTGTCGTGGCAGAAAAACCTCTTATCTTCATACCGGTAGTTAATTTGTCTGTCCCCCCCCCCCCCCCCCCCCCCTAAATTAACATTTCACTTGATCGTACTATTACGTCACACACAAGCATCAAAAGTAGCAGATCTGTTTGATCTGCTTATTTGAATTTGAGTTCTGAAAGAAATGTAACAGTTTTGGACGGTATGAGGTTTCCAGCAACGTTTAACCGATTGCAGATTAAAGTGTCAAATTAGAAGATTTATTTTCACTTGAGAAGAAATTTAATTTCATTGACAGATTTCTGACAATGTCATCATCATCATGACATCAGCATCATGTCATTGTCTCTGACTAATTTAAACTGGGAGTTAAATAGAATCCAAACAAACCCTCTCACAGGTCTCTGATAGGGTACAAACGGAACCAAATGGAGCCCTTTTTTGTTCCGTTTAGTAACAACGGAACAAAATTGGCGATTTCACAGCACGCGAGACTCAACCTTGACTCCTTGAAGATATGTGATGTTGCATGATGGGAGCCATTACTCTGTGTCTGCATGCGTGCACTCAGACACAAGGCCCTGATCACTTAGCAGGTTTCCTATTGTGTGCGTGGCAGTGATTAATTCCCCTAATAATGGCCCGGGTCTCGAGTGCGAGAGACAGAAGAGAGAGAGAGAGAGAGGCAGTGTTGCCAGATTTTTGTGAGAGAAATAAGCAACCGTGTCTATGAAAACGAGCCCAAAAGAAAGTGACTAGGCTTAGTAGGCTATATATGGAAAACAGCCGATTTACAGTACAAGCTTACAACGTTGTGAGCTTGTAAATCGACTATAAAAAATGTAATGAAACTATAAAAAAATATTTTTTTATTTTTTAAATATTTTTAAATTTAACATTTTAACAACACATATCTTATATGGGGATGGGGGGGGGGGGTGCAGACAAATTGGCCTACATGAAAATGTGGGGGTCCTTGACATGAAATTGTTTAATCTCAACATTAGCTTAACATTCAGAAACAAGCCCACAAAATAGCAACTACACACTTTAAAAGCAAGCCCCCAAAAAACCCACAACCACCAATATTTACAAGCGACTTTCCAGAAAAAACAAGCCCAAAGTCCCTATTATAATAAGCAGACGTGGCAACACTGGCAGGCGAGCGGAGAGGAAGGTGGGGGGGGGGGGGTCTGATTTGATTAATATAAATTGTGAGAGGGCCTATGGGTGGGCTCGGGCCCCATATGGTTTCGGGGGCGCGGCTGTGTCCCAGGGGGCCTTTAGCGGGGGGCCAACGCCAAGAGAGAGAGAGGGGCCAGGTGCAGCACACTCACTGTGAAATGAGGGGAGACAATAGAATTAGCCACGCATTATCATCACAACGCAGTTAGCATTAGCTACAGTGCCACTCGCTCAAAACGGTGTGTGTGTGTGTGTGTGTGTGTGTGTGTGTGTGTGTGTGTGTGTGTGTTTCCTATTTGGGTGTCTTTGACTGTGAGCGACTGGGAGCCCCGCCGTTGAATAAAAAAAAAGAGGGTCCGGGGCCTTCTCCTTTCCATCAATCAAGTGTGGTAATGAAGTGTTGGACTGTGTCATTTTAATAATGATTAAAATAAGTGATTAAAATGATCAATCAAGTGACGCCTGCAGTGTACTGGGCTGTGCCGCCGCCACGCCACGCCCTGTGTGACACACGTGTGCTGATGTTTTTACTGTCCTTTTAGTCCATTAAGACCTGAGTATGATTCTACAAATGCCTTCTAAATTTAGTGGGTCTCAAACGTTTTCGTATCAAGGACCCGCAAAATGATCCCCGTCTGAAAATGTTTTGTGCCAGTGACCCCCATAAGAGAAGCTTTGTGTTTAAAACAAATAAAAATAAGAATCTAAAACACTTTCAAGATTTTTTATGTTTAATGTTTTGTGCGAGGGACCCCCATAAGAGAAGCTTTGTGTTTAAAAATAAATAAAAATAAGAATCTAAATAATTCTAAAACACTTTCAAGATTTTTTTTTTTAATGTTAAAAAATAGCAGATGTACAAGGCACAAAGTGACGCGCTGTGAGCGCTGCTATTTTGAGAAGTTGAACCACTGTTCTAAATCCAAAGAGTTTTGTTTTAAACGTATATTGCTATATACATTTTAAATGACAGATGCTCTTCCGATTTTAATGGGTTAAATGGAAGCTAATCTCTCTCTCTCTCCCTCCCTGCGGGTGTCTCTCTGTCTTCCTCCAGGTGAAGTGTAAGATGTGTGTGGTGGTGGTCAGTGGTCTGATGGTGATGGAGGGCCTGGTGCTCTTCGGGAAGGAGAGCCTCTACGTGTGTGAAGGCTTCACCGTCAACTCTGCTGGAGATGTTTGCTGCAGAAAGCACCATCCCAGCAGGTACTGCTGTGTGTGTGTGTGTGTGCGTTCGTGCGTGCATGGGTGGTGTGTGTGTGTGTGTGTGTGTGTGTGTGTGTGTGTGTGTGTGTGTGTGTGTGTGTGTGTGTGTGTGTGTGTGTGTGTGTGTGTGTGTGTGTGTGTGGTTACGCGAGCCAGTCTGTTTCAAATGTCATGCTTCCGTCATACCGTCTAGAGCAACGGAAGTTCTGAAAATGATTAGGGGATGAAGATGATGTGACGCCTCCTCCCTTCTTCCATTTCGTCCTTACAGTCGCGCAAATTCTTCCTGATATAAATCAAGCTACACTAATCCAAGACGATGGCCATGGAGTTCTCATGTCTCACGCAATCTGAAATGACTCCACATTTTACAGTATTGTTCATTCCTCACCGTCCATGCACTTGCGCGATCTACAGTTAATATAAAACTCCATGACACTATTGTTATCATTATGTCATTACTCATTTCAACCGGAAGTACTGTGATGCACTTCATATATATTGGTTTTCCGACAATTATTAAAATGAATAATCTAAGTCTAAATAATCGAAGCACATTATCGCTTGCTGCTTATCAGAAATGGAAATTCAAAAATAAAATGTAAAGGTATTTTAAAATATATATTTTTTTGTGAACCGGGAATCGGGAACAGTCCGTTCTCAGATTTCAGGAGGTGTGCAGTTCATTAGTTCCGGACTCTATATAGTAAATTGTGGAATATAGACTATAGTTGTCTGGCTACACAAGACTAGTGTGGGTGTGGTTATGTGCATGCATGCTCATGACCATGTCTACTATGTTCATGTATGTCTGTGTGTGTACTGTAGCTTCACCTAAACCCAAAACCAGACAATTAACAATTTATCTAACTCAATATTACGTCCTCTCTCTCTCTCTCTCTCTCCCAGTGTGAGGGAATCGTCCATTTCCACCATGTTGAGTAAAGAAGCAGCTTCAGCCAGCTGTAAACGCTGGCCTTATGAGGACATAAAGGAAGCACGCTTCATTCGCTTCCTCTTGGAGGTCAGTTTGGGTTTTTGTATTACTTACAATATATTTCATAATATATTGCTGTATGGCAAAAACCTCTTATCTCAGTATTCTAACGTAATGAACACCCTACTTGATCATACTGCAGCGTCACATGGAAGCATCCAGAGTAGCAGATCCACAAGCTCGAAACCTGTCGATCTGCTGCTCTTGCTCATTTTGAATTTGAATCCTGAAAAGTAACAGTTTTTGGACATGTGAGGTTTCCACCCCGACAGAGACAATACACAGGTCCTCCGAACTGAAGGTCCTATTCTCTCTCTGTCTGATCTGTTCCAGGACAACGCTCTGGAGATCTTTGCGAGAAACGGACATTCAGCGTTCCTGGTGTTCCTGAATAAAGACCACGTCTCTGCATATAAGAGGTATACGACCACAGGGGAGAGTTTTTATTTCCAGCCCTGACCAGAGTAGGCTAGTAAAGTTTACACCTAGTTTACACCCTAGTCTGTGTGCAGTGTTTATTTATGACGATGGTTTTTGTCCAACATGATCAAAACTACACCCGTTTTATGAGCGGCGGTGGCTCAGGGGTAGAGTGCCTGAATGGCAACGGTAAGGTTGCCAGTTCGAACCCGGGCTCCCCCAGAGTTACTGTCGAAGTGTCCTTGAGCAAGACACTGAACCCCTAATTGCTCTCGATGTGCTAGTTGGTGCCTTGCATGGTTTCCGCTGCCATCGGTGTATGAATGGGTGAATGTAATGCACAATCTCTGTAAAGCGCCTTGGATAAAGGCGCTATATAAATGCACCATTTACCATTTACCATTTATGAGTGCATCGTTGCATAGCATCACAGCTATATGCAACGATGCACTCATAGAACTGGTGTGTAGTTTAGATTAGTCAAATTATTTTATGGATCAAGGCCCACTTGAAAATCATAAAAGCATTAGCAGCCCACCCATCTTTTTTTATGTATCATTTTTTTAGCTATGCCAATTATTTCTACCCCACACACATTTCTGTGTTGTTACTTCTGTTTCATCCCACTGACTCACCTGCCAGTGAGGAGCCCCCACCGGGAGGATGTGGGGCCTTCATCCCACTCCTTCCGCCCAACATTCCCCGCTGACAGGTGTGGCGCCTCAGCTCGTAGGAGTACATGCAATGACCAATGTCACCCTCCCTGCCCGGCTTCCGCCCACGGGCCAGTTGTGTTCATGTAGATGCAAAGTCGGATGCAACACGGTGGATTCGAACCCACAGCGTCCGTGGTGGTGGGCAGGGACTGTACCTCTGCGCCACCCGAGCGCCACAGCTGTCCACCCATCTGACCACTGAACACGGCAGCCCACTGTGAGAGCTTGTGGTCAGATGCGTGTGTGCCGCGTGAATTTTCAGATCATGTGTTTAGGGCTTGGATCACTGGAACCACTATGAAAACAACATGTTTCAAGGGTTTCAAGTAAAAATACGAATCTTAGTTGGATTTTTTGCCAATTATTTACTGTAGGGGGTCCACATGCAACACCCCCACAACCTCCCAGTGGGCCCTGGCCCACACTACCGTAGGTTAGAAGTAGACCATGTGAGGATGGTTACAAGTTAATAATCAGGCGCAAGTTCTCCTGTTTCACCAAACTCACTTTTCTCAGGTCACATCACATGCACCTGCACGACACGATTTGCTGTCAGGCTCACCACTGAAGAAATTATATTTTGACTTGTGTCTCCTCTCTTTCTCTCTCCGTCTCTTTCTCTCTCCCTCTCTCCCCCGCCCTATCTTAATTCCTCTAACTTCTCTCCATCTCCTCGTGCAGGTTGTGTTCGGTGGTGCCGTCATTGAAAGGTCGCGGTGTGGCTGAGGTCATTGCTAACGCCAGGTTGGTGTCATTTTATTTTTCTGATCATTCTGAAAAAGCACCTTTTTGTCTAGCTATATATTGCCCATTTCTTTTTATTTCACGAACCTTAATAGAAAATCATTGTCAAATGCCGCTAATACACAAAATGGGATGGGGGCACGTAAATATTTCGTTTTCACTTTTTCTCCATTCTGCATCTCCACATATCCTGGTTTAACACAGCCACTGAATTTGGCATCATCAGTCCCGAATAAGTCCTCTTTCGTTTCTCCCCGAAACCCCCTGCGCTCCCTTCTCGAACCTTCATCCTTTTCAGTCTTTCCTCCTTGCACCTCTCGAGACAGGGCTTACACAGGCCGCTCTCTGTCACCAAGTACATCGCCTCGTCGCGCTCCGACTTCACCTCCTCCGACGCCCCGTCCCTCTGGGCGCCGCGCGACACGGGGTTCCGCTCCACGTTCAGCTTAGTGAGGCCGGCCAGTTCCACTATCTCAGGTAGTGTGGTGAAGAGGTTATCGAACAGACCCAGCTCCCGGAGAGCCGCGAGGTTCGCCGTGGCAGGAGGCAAGCCGTCCAGCCGGTTCAGCCCCAGGTTGAGGCTCTGGAGGCGGGACAGGACGCCCAGCGCCGGGGGTAACCCCGCGGAGGTCAGGCGGTTGTTGGCCAGGTTGAGGTGGGTCAGTCCCGCCAGGCGGCCGATGGCGTCGGGCAGCGCCTCCAGCCTGTTGCTGTGGAGGTCGAGGCGCGAGAGCGCCGACAGGCTGCCGATGTCGTCGGGGAGCGTGCGTATCCGGTTGCGGCTGAGGTCCAGCTCGTCCAGGTCGGTCAGCTTCAGGAGACACCGGGGGAAGGCGCCGAGGCCTGCGTTGCTGAGGTCGAGTCTACGCCGGCCGTCCGGCGTCGTCGAAACCGCCTTCCTCGCCGCCTTCAGGCTCACCCTGTGTGTCTGGGCCCGTTTCCCCTTCTTGACCATGGTGCTGCAACGCACAGCGCAACCACAACTCACAACGCATGTAGTCGCTTGTCCAGCAGAAACCTCTTATCTCCATATTTTAACCTTTTTTTTTGTGTTTTTTCGTAAATTAACGCACTACTTGATCATACAAAAAGCATCGAAAGTACAAGCTTGACAACGTGGCTCGAGCTTGTAGATCTGCTACTTTAGAATAATTTGAATCCTGAAAAGTAAGAGTTGTGGACATATGAGGTTTCCACCTGACAAAGACGAAACTCACACAATGCATAACACACACAACTTTTATTTATTTTTTTGCTGCGAAACACAATGTGCGTGTTTTGCTCAAGAAGAGTTCAGTCCACCATCACTTTAAGCGATGATTGCCCTCAAGAGACAGATTTACAATATTTTATCTAATCTATACCGCAATATATAGCACATACATTTTTCATGTCGTGTGTGTGTGTGTGTGTGTGTGTGTGTGTGTGTGTGTGTGTGTGTGTGTGTGTCTGTCCGTGAGAGCGCGTGCGTGCGTGTGTAAACGTGTTTTTGCATATGCAGGATGTACTTGTGTGTGAAGGGGTGTGCGTGTGTGTGGTTTTGTAGGGGCTTCTGTTATTTATACGGATACAAGGGCTCATGTATGGCCCGGGGCAATAGGGGAACGTGTGCTCTCTGGAGAATGAGCGCTTGAGAGGTGTGTGTGTGTGTGTGTGTGTGTGTGTGTGTGTGTGTGTGTGTGTAGTGGTGGTGTTATGTCTGCTCTCCTGCCTGCTCACCCAGTGTTGCCCGTGGGGGTATTTAAGAGCACGGCTCTCTAATTAAGGCTAATGCCGGGGAACAATAGGGGAGAGGAGGCATCGCTGGGTAAAACACACAATGTGATGCTGCTCACCATTCAACTGATTGAGCTGTTTGCCTCTCGCAAGGCGACCAAGTTGTGTGTGTGTGTGTGTGTGTGTGTGTGTGTGTGTGTGTGTGTGTGTGTTTCTGTGTGTCTTGTATTTCGCTGTCGGGAGCAGAAACCGCTTATATCCGTATTCGTAACTTTGTGTGGTTTTATTTTAACGCAAATTAAACCGGCTTTGGACATATGAGGTTTCTACCCTACAAAGACGATAATGTCTGTGTTTGGGTGGGGGGGAACGTGCACGCCTACAGTATGCGCCAGTGTGTTTACAGTTTAGGCCTGATGCTCGAACGAGTGTGTGTGTGTGTGTGTGCGTGTCCACACACACACACCAAAAGAGTCAAATCAGGACTTTGATAAATGATAGTTAGGAGTGTGATGAGACCTGTGCTCTTCTCCCTCCCTGTCTAAAAGAGGTGTGTGTGTGTGTGTGTGTGTGTGTGTGTGTGTGTGTGTGTGCGTGCGTGTTTACGTGTGTGTGGGTGGGTGGGTGGATGTGTGCGCATTTGTGCGTGAACGTGTGTGTGTGTGTGTGTGTGTGTGTGTGTGTGTGTGTGTGTGTGTGTGTGTGTGTGTGTGTGTGTGTTACACCCCAAGGCCCTCTCTCGCCTCATTTATCATCCTCAGGATGAGAGAGGTTATCCACTGGCGCTTGTATCCCATTATAACCTCCTATAGCAAACTATTGCATGCAATTATTACCTGCAATTAGATAACATATACTGGGCCAAATGCAATGATTGATTTAGTGTTAGTTTTACAAAAATAATTTGGTCAGGAGTTATTGGGGTTAGAAATTGGATACACTTCACACGGCCGCACGCTTCTCTTCTCCCCTCAATGGAGGTGTCATAGGTTTTCCGGAGCAGAGGAATTAAGTTGTCTGTTCTCTTAAATTACTTGTGCGCTGTTTTTTCTGTAAAAAAAAAAGGAAAAAAAAGCCCTGCTATATATCCTGCATTCGTCCATGCATGTAAAAGATTATCCTGTACCTGTAAGTCTTAACTGTTTTGGGGGCATGACATTTTAAGTGGAAATTGTAACAAATTGCAACTTGTATTTTCAGGCTTGTGAGCTTGTAGATTTGCTACATGTTAGTGGTTCTCAAAGTTGGTCCGCGACCCCCAGGGGTCCTTGGAGGCGTTCCAAGGGGTGTTACCGTGGCTATTTTCAAATAGAAGATATACGAGCTTGTACATCTTCTATTTTTTTTTAACCCAAATCTTCTCTTCTGGGGATCCCTGTCACAAAACATTTTCAGATGGGGGGGGTCCACGGTCAAATTTACAGTATACCAATTTGGTGGTCCTTGACACGAAGAAGTCTGAGAACTACTGGTGTGTAGTTAAATGTACTCACCATTATCTTGTCTTTCTTGAGTTCATCTGAATGTTGATGTTATCTGGATGCTGGACCTTATGTCTTATGTCAGAAACATACCAGCAGCTCTGGTACCTATAAACAGACGAAAACAGACTGCGAAAAACACCAACACTGCACTTGTTCCGTAACGCATCTTGTCTTACATCTCACTCTTATAGTACCCACACTTGAAAGTGCCTCAGATTCACAGTGACTTGCGACTAGTGTAAAAGAAGTTTTCAATTCGAGTTGACCTGTTCAGTCTCCCCCCCCCCCCCTTTTCTTCTTCAAATGTATGCCATTTTATAGGTGGTAAAAATGCCAGCGGAAAAGGGCAGGAATGCTCTGTTTGTATCTCAACACCTCCCCCAGCCTCTGCCTCCACCACCAGGCAAAGTCAAGGTTCTCTCTTGTTTAATGGCGTTACTTAGCAACTGAGCCCGCTCGGCGCCAGCACTTTATTGCCATGTTACTGGCCCACAGAGGGAAAAGAGATTTCAGGAGCAAGTTGAATGTTTTTCTAATTTAGATTAAACACGCTTAGGATAAGGTGTTCCGTCAGTAAAACGCTTTAATGAAATGTGCACCAACACAACATCCCAACGTTTAGCACAGATATATTTGTCCTTCTTGTTTATCGCAAAACAAATGCTCTTGTATCTTAATTGGAAACAATGGGTTCTGACGGGGCAGTGTTGCACACTCAGCAGTTTTGCTAATGCTTGGCTTCTTGAGAATACCGTCTTTTTTTAAGTGAACGCTTATTAAAAGATCTGCTTACAGCGGGCCGGTGAAACGATCGGCTATATTTGGTGGAAAATGTCTTGTGACTGGAAAAGTTTTGTCCTGTGTGGCAAGATGCATGTCTTTAATATCTCTTCTTTTCATTATTTTTCATTTCATTTCGCGAGAGAAATATGCAACCAGGTCTATAAAAACATGCCCAAAAGAAGTACTTTAAATGTATAACATATGTACAATAAATAATAATATCATTAGATACATTTGAAAAGAGTCCATCTACAAGTTCACATTGTGCGAGCTTGTAGATATGCAAAAGAAAACATTTTTATATTTTTGAAACATTTTAACAACACAAATCTGGCTGGGGGTCCCTGGCTCAAAATATTTTCCGATGGCTGGGTGTCTGCGGACTATATTAATTTAGATTGTCCTCTGCATGAACATTTTTGAGAACTACTGATTCATACATTTTGGAAGCAAGCTCAAATATAGCAACCCGCAACGACCAATATTTACAAGCAACTTTACAGAAATACAAGCCCAGAGTCGCTTATAAAAAGCAGTCCTGGCAACACTTTGCTGTGACCAGGAATGTGACCTTGTTATTCGGGTCTGACAACTCGTCCACACCTTGTGCCTGGTGTGTGGACGGATGATCATCACAGTGACGGCCAAATTACCTGGTGCAAAAAACATAGACCATAGTCTACCCTCTTTTAACCACTTATATACCACCTAACCACCAGTTTGTCCTACATAGAATAGCATAAAAAGTTGATCTACAAGCTAAAAACGTGTCGGTGCGTGAAGCGTTTTATAAATGTCAAATACTTTTTTTCCTATGACAATGCCCGAATCTCTTGCAAGCACACAGATCAACAGATATAAAGCAAATATATTTTCCACCTATAGATGGAGCCATACTGTATGCTATATCCAGCATGATTCTAAACTACCAGTTCCCAGTAGAAAGCTCACCTCAGTCATATAACTGATCGTACAGCTGTGTACACACACACACACACCATTCATTCATCCACCCATCCATCCACCCATTCCATTCATTTCCTCAACTCAACTCACCTCTGCTGTGCTCTGCTGTGGAATGGAGTGTAGTGGTGGCTGCTTGACAACTCTCATAGGGCCTGGCATTGCTGTACTGGTTGGCCGGTTGGTTGCCTGGTAACGGAGTAATCAAAACGTGGACTTCATATTTTGATATGAACCCAAACAGAATGTTGCCCAGCAAACAGGCTGTGCCTTCCAGGATATAATGTCACAGTTTGAGAGAACTGGACTGTACAGCCTGATTGATACTTACAGTATATTCTGTTTTTTGTTTTGTTTGTTTGTCTGTTTTTATATTATTTGTATTTACAATTTTTTGCAATAATTCAATTACATAGACAATTGCGAAATCCTACACTAGATTACAATGTTCCCCATCTTCATTTCAAAACCCCAACCCCACCTAGTACAAAAGTATAACAATTAGGGCTGCAACTAACGATTCTTTTCATAATCGATTAATCGGATTATGATACTTATTTAGCTATCACCTTAAAATATATTTTAAATTATTTTAGACATGTTCTAACTAACAAAAAATATAATTCATTCAAAAATTAATTTGATTAGCTGCTGATAGGCTGCTATTCAAATAAAAGACAAACAAAATAAAAAAATAATTAAAGCAACTCATGGTGTCTTTAGGCTTATTCTGACTGCATACGTTTGATTAAAGAATAGCTACACATGTGTCAGTCTAGAAGGAACAGTACTCTTCTGAACTCAAATAGGTCATTTAAAAATAAATATTCAAGCCATATGTTTTGTTCTTGATACTATAATCGTTATGTGTCATATTTTGCTTTGCAGTCGCTACTGTGCAACTATCACCAGATTGTAAGGGAAGAGAGATGGATCACTCCTCTTTAGTTTAGTTACACTTAACACTGGAAAAATCATCTATGATAAATTGCAAAAATAACTAGTGATTAGTTGCCGATTCGATTAATCGATTGCTAAATCAGTTGACAACTAATTGAATAATCAATTTGATTACAATGAATCGACGCATCGTTGCAGCCCTAATAACAATGCATGGATCTCTTGCATTTGGATGATAAGCATGAAACAATTATTATAAAATGAATCTCTGGTGGTGAATAGGGGGTGTAAGGAAAGAAGGGCTGATTGATACTATATGTATTAGGGCTGTCAAAATAACTGAGTTAACTGAGTTACTTAATTTGTGAAATTAATTAGATTAAATGTTTTAACGCAATTTATGGATGGTTAGAATAATGACCCGCCCTATAGTACATCCCTTAATCCCATCCATTCTGCACTAGTCATCGCTCTGGTATGTGTTAGAAACATACTGTACTGTACATTAAATGTCCGCCATACAGTATCTTTCCATTCCCACAACACTATACAGAAAAAACATGGCATTTTTTGGACATAGTTCGAATGGTGATTGATCATGATTAATATATTTTTAAGATGTGATTAATCTGATTACAATTTATCGTTTGACAGTCCTAATATTGCTAATATTTATACTTTACACTAAAATAATCTACAAGCTCACGTGTCACATTGTTAGCTTGTACAGTAGATAAGTCTATTTGTTTTTGTGGGAGACAACCGCTGAGCAACTGTAAATCAGGAGTATAACTGACATGAGTCGCATGACATTGTGAATAAAATGTACGCGCACAATAAAATATACACATTATGTTCAGTCGTTAACACCAAACAAACTAAAGATGTTTGGTGCTATCCAATGCACGCTATTTAGTGTTCTGTGATGCTAATTTAATCATTTATGTTTGTGTTTATGTGCATCAGGAAGACTCCTGTGGTGGGAAAGACTGCTCTTGCTAAGTGGCAGGTTAGTACTTTACCCAGCAAAAATGGCTCTTCTGTCCTTTGTGTTCTACCGGTTCTGACGTCATTCAATAAACCACAAAACAACTGATTGATAGTGGCAGAAATGCTAGTGCACCATTTAGACCTGAGACCGATTCTAAAAGCACCTTCTAAATCCTTAAACCTCATGTGTCAAAAACTGTTATTTCTTTCAAGATTCAAATAAAAAAGCATAGCAAAAGTAGCAGATCGACAAGCTCAAAACGCATTTTGCGCCGTGTCGCGTTGCATTATGCGCCACGTTTCGAACTTGTAGATCTGCTTTTGTGTGACGCTGTAGTATGATGAGCAAGTAGAGCGTTAATTTACACACAAAAACAACACAAAACACAAAAAAGTTCAAATATGGAGATAAGAGGTTTCTGGCCAACGGTAACGATATGTCGTTTACACACATAGCCAAATCTAAAATGACACGGATGCTTTTCCCGGACTGAACGGGTTAAAATGAAATGAACCGTGTGAACTCTGTGTGCAGTCTTTAATCTGCTGTTGTCTGATCCCGTCTGTCTGTCCGTCCTCCAGAGAGGTGAGATGAGTAACTTTGAATATTTGATGCATCTCAACACCCTGGCCGGGAGGACCTACAACGACCTCATGCAGTACCCCGTGTTCCCCTGGGTGCTGGCCGACTACCACTCTGAGGTACTGCACTGTATACACACCGCAGGCCACTCTGATACTCACATATTTATTTTATTGTTGCTCCTGGTCACCAGTGCAAAGTATCTACCGTAAGTCAGTGGCGTGCACAGACATTAGGGGCAGGTGCTCAAGTAAAAAAAGGGCACCTTGTGCAGCGTGTGGAACCGGCCTTAATAGAGCGTTGCAGTCCCGCTGCGTTTTACTCCACTACAATTATTTGCCAGCTTTAGTTGCTAGTTCATTTGCAGATTTAGGTTAGTAGAGGTTCGGGTTACGGGGCCCTCACACCTACAGTACATTGCACTGCTGATCCGACCCATTATGTCTGAATCATAGTGTCAGGCTTTGTCAGAGTACACGTCTGTCGGTGTCCCTTTTCTGTCCATATATGGACAGAATATACATATATAATTATATATCAGCCCTTGTCCCTTCTATGCCCATATATTATGTCATCAGTATATGCCCCTATATTGGAATGTCCCCTTTTGTGAACATATATGGGAGCTGTCTGATTTGTTTGCGCCTGACGCCATGCTACGATGCCTGTTGCATCGGCGGTTCTATCTGGATGTCCAAGCTACTCCATGACGGGTACCGCACTACCTCGAGGCCTTGCTACTGCATGTGACTGAGTTTGAAAGCGTTCTGTCCCATACAGTATATCTATGCCCATATTTGGGCATAGCAGTCAGTCCTTGTCCCTTTTATGCCTATATATGGAGATTGCTGTCATCATGTCATCAGTATGCTATATGCCCATACACAGGCATGCCCCCTTTTGTGCTGATTTGTGATTTGTTTGTTAGACAAGACACTCCGTATTTGGAGTATAGCTGCATTGGGAACTACAGTAGATATGTTCTCAACCAGTGTTGATTTTGACAGCAAATTTTTATTTGATGTTATAGTCTCTTGAATAGTTTTCATTTAGTGTCAGTCACATTTTAGTCACCTGGAATGTTTTAGTGTTAGTCTAGTTTTAGTCTACTAAATATTGTATTGTATAAGATTTTATTCGACGCGCTGTGAGCTTGTAGATCAGCTATTCTCAGCTTGCAACCAAGTGTAAAATGACTTACTGGATCTCTTGTCCACTAATCCCTTCCTAACATTTTAGTCTAGTTTTTATTTGTTTGACGAAATTGTCAATATATTTAGTATTAGTTTTAGTCATCATAGCTTAGTTTTCATTTAGTTTTCGTCAGTGAAAATAGGTAGTCAACCATCTCTCTCTCTCTCTCTGTCTCTCTCTCTCTAGAACCTGGATCTGTCCAATGCAGCCACGTTCCGGGACTTGTCCAAGCCAATGGGCACTCAGACAGAGAAAAGGAGAGCAATGTTCCTCCAGAGATATGAAGAGGTGGAGAACAGTTCAGGTGAAGAAGGTACTGTATACTGTTTCTTTAGTCTTATACAGTGCAACAGTACACGAGTATATGCACTATGCAGTCATACACAGTACAATGTCTAGTGAATTTAACTCATAGAGTGTACACTCTGAAAGGGTATATAATTCTAGCCTAGTTTCCAGCCCATAGACCCCGCCCACCCCCGCCCACTCCACTGAGGCTCAGAGTCTTCACTTTCAAACATGTTTGGGGTCATATTAACGTCTACCCAGGCTTTTGTGTTTTCACGCCAGACAGTTTTGAACAGTATTTAAATATTTGTTATTCATTTTATCAGACACGCTCATCCAGCCATCTGAGCATGCCGGGTGTAAGTCATTTCAATCCCCTCCCAATCCCCAGTAAACATTGCTCCTTTGATCCTAAAATGACTCCTGTTCCTCAGCAGGTGAACTGTCTGCACGCTGCCACTACTGCACCCACTACTCCTCAGCCATCATCGTGGCCTCCTTCCTCGTCAGGATGGAGCCCTTCTCAAACACCTTCCTGGCACTGCAGGTGAGCCCTTCTCAACTCATTTTGGGCGGGAACCCCTTTTGGTGTTTTAAACATTATGTTATAATTTAGCTATTGAAAAATAGCAGATCTACAAGCTCATAGCGCGCCACCGAGTGGCGCGCTACAAGCTTGTAGGTCTGCTATTTTTGAAAAGTCGTGAAAATGCGGCACAAATCTTTGAATATATATTCTTTCAGAAGACTTTTTTTTTGCGTCAGGTCAAAATGGGTTAAACACCTTCCTGGCACTGCAGGTGAGGCCTTCTCAAACACCTGCAGGTGAGGCCTTCTCAAACACCTGCCGGTGAGGCCTTCTCAAACACCTGCAGGTGAGGCCTTCTCAAACACCTGCGGTTGAGGCCTTTAATTTGAATCCATACGAGTGCAGTTTTATTCTCTACAGCATTATGTGAGCACTCCGGATTTCAAGGTTAATTCAGAGAGGATTGTGTGCACATCTTATGACTGTATTTAAGCCAGGTGCTGAACATCAAGGCCAGAATCAAGGAGAAGAAAAAACATCCGCACACTTGTTTTTAACCCATTTAGACCTGAGAACGATTCTACAAATTGCCTTCTAAATTCTGACAGTTTTCTGGAAAAACTCATGTTTCTATGTATGTCAGTGGTTCTCAAGCATTTTCATGTCAAGTACCGTCAATATATGTAATTGGCCGTTTTCTGTGAAACAGGGATGAGTTTGGGCACAGCGATACTGGATGTGACTGAGCTCAGCTAGACTCTAGAGGAAAACATTGTCCTACTCCCTCACAGAGAGCAGACGAGAGGTTTCTGCTAGACAGAGACCATTGTATGACTATCGCCACTCCTTGAAAATGGTTCCCCAGTACAAGTGGAGAAAGAATATCAGTCGCCTGTATCCGTCCTAAAGCAGAACCACAAGCACTCCTCCACAGTAAAATGCTGAGTGGTAGTTGAACTCTGAGAGGGTACAAATGTGACCAAATGGATCCTCTCTGAGTTACAAATGGATAAATTAACACCCACCACCATTTCAGAATTTTATTGTGGAATTCAATCGTTCTAATAATGACTTGACAGAGTTATTTTTGGGCAATCTTGATTCCTGTTCAATTTGTATGTATGAAAACAGATTATGGCGAGATTTCAATATATATGCAAATAATTAGAGTTGCGCACAAAGCATCTAAAAGGAAGCCCGTTCTCGTCGACCACGGAAGTTCCCAATTTACAATGCACCATCCAATTGATTACAATGAAAAGGCATGCATATTTAATAGTCAGAATAAAGCAATAAAGATGTTAGCCCGGTGAATCACACTGCCTTTCCCCTCTCAGAAGCACATAACGGGTGTGCAGTAATATCCATAACTGGATTTGCATCTCTAACAGAGTTTAAACCCGGTATATATGCTATTTTCATTCATTGAGGTAATTGTTTTACTCTAAATTACATTCTCTCTCATGAGATTTCGATCGCGGGATTATAGAATTTCGCGGAAAGATGAAAAGCTTCCTTCAATCCTTTCAAAAGGCAAATATTTCCTGCTTATGTAACGGAACGAGGAATATAAAAATGTGTGTTAGTGTAATGCAGCGGAGCAGAGACCTGCTTTTATTCATCTTTAAAACTTTGATTTGCCGTTGTTTTCCGGGGTCTGACTACATGTGTTTTGGTTTGTTTCTCCTGTCCCGGTAGGGAGGGCTGGATGTCCCGGAGCGGATGTTCCACAGTGTGAAGAAGGAGTGGGAGTCTGCCTCCAGAGACAACATGGGCGATGTCAGGGAGCTGATTCCAGAGTTCTACTACCTGCCAGACTTTCTGCTCAACTCCAACCACATCCCACTGGGTCAGTCCCATCTCCTCCCAACAATCAATTTAATGAATCACTTAGCCACTGGTATCGAGTCCCTCAGGGCTCTATGCTAGTGTATGTTATGTTTTCTGTTATTGTGGGGAATGGGGATTAAGCCTTTGCTGAAAATAGCCGATCGTCAAGATTACAACGCGTCGCAGCGTTTATTCAACATTTTCCCAAACATTTTCGATGTTTCAAAAATATAAGATGGACAAGCTCGCAGCTTGTGAGCCTGTACATCTGCTATCTTTTAATAGCCAATGCATAAAACATGGATAAAGTGGTCAAAATGAGTGTAGTAGAGGCCCCAGGAGGGGTCCACACGCACCCCATTATTATTTAATATTTTTCTAGTTTGGACTTTGGGCATCCATAGGACCTCTAATATCCATATTTTGATGCTCCCAAGAAAATAAAATGACCAGAAGTGTTTTTTATGTTTTATTACCCCAATGACCTGTGGAATTGCTGGTCGGAATACCAATTGCATTTTGATAAAAGATCCCGGGAGGAGATATATTTGAACTGTTTTTCATATCATTCAAAATGGTGGCTGATCTAAAGGTCAGAGGTCAAAAGTCAGAATACAAAGGTTGTTCGGCATGAGGAGACCCATATGTGTATCAAAGTTGTATTGCTGACGGTCAAACAGTTCATGAGCTATGCCTGTTCAAAGTTTGCATTTTCAATTGAGTGCTATAGTGCCACCCTTTGCATGGCCATCTGACATATTGCCTAGTTTCGTGAAAACCAACTGCACGGTTAAGCCAGAACTGTTTATTTTTGGCGGAAGGAAGAGAATACTGACAAATACAATAAGGGACCAAGAAGAAGTCCCTTCGGGCTTGGTCCCTTAAAAACAAAACCTTAGCATCTGCAAAGGAAGATCATAGACTGCCAGGCTCAGCTGTCGCTAAAGACCAGAGAGAAGGAATTAGTCTTTAATACAGGTTGACAAATATCCATTGACTGGGCAGCTCTGGTGTGTAGGGGGCTAGACAAGATATTTCACAGCCTGGGGGCCGAAGCTCTGGAACAGCTTGCCCCCCAGTGGGAGGCAGTTACTGCGAAGGCTCAGTAGAGGTAGTACAGTGGTTTACAAATGCACTAGAGTGGTCTACTGATGCACTAGAGTAGTCTAAACATACACTAGAGTGGTCTAAACATACACTAGACTGACTAGAGTGGTCTACTGATGCACTAGAGTAGTCTAAACATACACTAGAGTGGTCTAAACATACACTAGACTGACTAGAGTGGTCTACTGATGCACTAGAGTAGTCTACAGATACACTAGACTAGAGTGATCTAAACATACAGACAGTAGAGTAGTCTACAGATACACTAGACTAGAGTGATCTAAACATACAGTAGACTGACTAGAGTGGTCTACAGATAGACTAGACTAGAGTGATCTAAACATACAGTAGAGTAGTCTACATACCGTATGCCCCAGAGTGGTCTACAGATCACAGCATTGGTCTGTATATGCACTACAGTAGTCTATGATGCAGTACAGTGGTCTACACATGTAGTACAGTGGTCTACAGATGCACTACAGTAGTCTATAGATGTAGTACAGTGGTCTACATATGCACTACAGTGATGTGCAGTCCACTGAACTACATCTGTAGACCACTGACATGATCTGTAGACCACACTCCCCATGACTGCATTGTCAATACCCGTGTGCAAATTCAGATCAATTGCTCCAACCACTGAGATGAAGGGAAATCTCATTATTAGAGTGTTGCGCAACGTCTGACGACATCCTCTGCCCCTCTGCCACTTATATTGGCAGTTATGGTTATGCGATGCTCAGCCAATCACGGCACAGAATGACACAGCTTCCATACAATCACAGCGCAGAATGGCACACTTTTCAGCCAATCACAGCGTAGGAGAATCTGTGACCTACAGTATATGCAGGCAAAATTGTCAACATTTTATTCTGCTTTAACTAGCATGTGACGGGTCAAACTAGGGTGTTTTCATGCGTCTGACTCCATTGTAACACTCCTTGGGCTAAAAATGGCCATAGCCAAATTTGCATCATCTTCAGCGATGATGCAAATTTGGCTATGGCCTATTTGGCATGCCTATTACATCATACATACACATCATACCGTACATACACCGACATACACCATATATGGTGTATGTCGTCTAACTATCCCATTGGTTCCCTAACTGTTAGGGAACCAATGGGATAGTTAGACGACATACACCATATATGGTGACAGTATGTCGGTGTATGTATGATGTAATAGGCATGCCAAATAGTATATAAGGGACCTGTGTAGTCACAGTACAACCACTTTTGCACCAGAGAGCTAAGAGCAGCGCAGCGACCGACTCTTTCGATGAAGAAACACAGAACTGAACTCTCAATTCACTGCAGTTATCGAGACCGTCTCTAGTTCTCATTGACTAGACATTTTTCTGGTTGCGTTCTAATTGAACAGTACGCCACTGCAGCGAGTCTTGGCTCAACCAACAAATCCCAGATCAAGCTATTTCAGTTCAGTGCTATGAGTGGAATCGCAGATATGCAATGCTTATGCTTTGCAGAGAGGTCTTCAACTTCAACGGATACATTTGGATCCAACAGAGACAAGTCATCGGAGCCAATGTCCTCCAGTCCTCCAGACCGGACGTCCACTACAAAATCCTCCAGAATCGTCATGACATCTTCCCTTCTCTTAATCTTGTCCCCTGCACAGATTGCAATAGGGCAAATGTACTTGGGTGAATGCCCCAGGCAGCCCATTATACCCATCTACTTGATCGTAGCAGGAGCTTTTGGCCTTCTGTCGACTGTGCTTTCCTTCTTGGAATTTCCCCTGGAGACAGTGGATGGGTCGGATGGCTCCGTCAACCGCCCCCTCAGCCGATTCTGCAAGATTTTGAATTCCTTGGTCACTCTTTTCCTCTTCTGTTGGTTCATCGCTGGTAACGTGTGGATCTACCCGATCTATGAACCCAACTACAATAAGACTACAAGTTCAACTTTGGATCAATATTGTAACAAGACCCTCTACCTGTTTGCCTTCTGGTCCTTGACTCTGTCCTACATCCTAATTGCTCTTCAGCTGTTCTGTTTATGCGCTACTCTGTGCCTTGTTGGCTCCTATCTTCTTGCCGTATGGTGTGTCAAGTCTCAGACCTCTGACTTCACATTCGATCCACTTGATCCAAACATTACGGTTACAAAGACTAAATGGACTTGGACACCTTGGACCTCCAAAGGAGCTGGATGATGACACCCAGCTTTATCTTGCAGTAGCTCCAGACGACCCCTGTGCTCTTGACCCCATTGTTGACCTGTCTATCCAGCATCAATTGCTGGATGACTGTGAACTATAAGAAAGAATCCATAGGAAATAGACTCGATATCCACTGCCTCCTTTCATATTATAAACATTGCACGAATTGGAGCTATCTATTGTTAGACGATGCAAAAACATTGATCCACACTTTATTTTTTACTTTTGACTTGATATTACTGCAATGCACCTTTTTCTGGCCTGCCAAAGAAAACAAATGACAGGCTACAGCTTGTTCAGAATGCGGCAGCTAGAGTTCTAAAGGCCTTTTCAGACAGGGAGTGACTGATGCGCTTAGTAATGAATTTTATTAATTTTTTTTAATATTTTTTATCCCACGATTTTCCAATCAGAAAAGTACAGAGCCTCTGAGTAGCCATTGAGAGGAGAGAAATCAGTGAGGGGCGCTCTTGTCGTCGTACATCATCCAGAAACATTTGTCAACTTATGTTATCTTTTAACCATGTTTAAAAAAACTCATCTTTTCACCATGATCATGCAAGATTACAACTGAATTTACCGATACACTTTTTTCGTTTCCGATCCCGATACCACAATTTCAGTGTTCGCCGATACCGATACTGAATACAAGATCTTATTTTGTGAAGTCCACCGACCGGGAATAGTGTTTATAGCTATCTAGCTATATATCTCGTGTTGTGTTTATAGCATTCAAATGTCCACCTGCAGTTTGGGCAACTCATAAGCAAACTCCACATGCCCTAACATTTTATTTACCTGCTATAGTGTCAACCCCTTACCCCTGTGTCAGGGGTAAGGGGATACCGATATGAACAAATAAAGGCCGATCTGATACCGATAAAGTATCGGGACATCTCTAATATATACTGTTTTAAATCAGCTTGGGGCTTATATATAAGCCACAAGCTGAATTAAAACAGTTGCACTGTGTTTAGAAAAGCCGATTTGTCTCTCCGATTTGCTCGTCCACAAAACATATGACATAAATTCTCCATTCATTGTCAAATGCATTTAAAGGACCACTTTTCAACTTCTCTTCCTATAATTGGTCCTAACTAATGTTCATGATAAAATACCACCATTTGTTCCTACTCAGTCTGTGTCTCATAGGAAGGCTGTGGGCAGTTCAGAAACCCGACCACCCGTCCAACTGCCCAAAGCCCTCATATGAGACACAGACTGAGTAGGATTTTTTTTTGGTGTTTTAACATGAACATTAGTGAGGACCAATTATATGAAGAGATGTTGAAAAGTGGTGAAGTGGTCCTTTAATGTTTGTGTTAGGACAAAATAGTCGATTTGCTCGCCTACATATGATGTAAATTCTCCTTTCATTGTCAATGGCAAATGTGACACGAGTTAAGGACAAAAAGCTATATATAGGAGGGCTCAAAAAAGAAGACCAAAAGAGAAAGAAACATCATAATTTAAAAAAGTTTTTTCTGTAATTATAATTCAAAAAGTGAAACTTTCATATATTCTAAATTCATTGTGCATAAAGTGAAAATTTTGTTGTTGTAATCTTGATGATTCTGGCATACGGCTCATGTAAATAAAAAATATCACACCCATGTGAAGTGACCCCTCACTTCACATGGGTGTGATATTTTTGTCATACATCATCTCAATCCGGCCAATCAGAATTTACTATCCTCACCTTCGTCTTCAATGTTTGCGTTTTGAGACGTGTGGCGACAAGATTTAGCAGACATTTGACCTGAATTCCCCTTTCATTGTCAATGGCAATATTGAGACGTGTGTGGACAAAAGCTGTACATCCTCAAAAATCACACTTGTGTGAAGGCTCTTATCATACATCACATTCCATGCTCAGCCAGTAAAATTATGTCCGTGGTACAAACACACAGATGCATAAAGCTGGGCATAGGAGGGGCTAACGCCCCTCAATAATAAGGGACGGATCCGTGTGGACCCCTCCTGGGGCCTCTACTAGTGGGGACAACCTGTAACGATTTCATTAAAGAGTCAAAACTGTATTGCCTCTGTCTGGTGGAAATTATTCAAAAACTGTTACTTTTCCGTATTCAAATTCAAAAATTGGCTACTGGTATAACACATTATTCTAGTATTATTCTAGTATTATAATAATGCATGTTTTGGCTTTAATTTAGGACAAAACACTAAAGGTTCAATTATGGAGATAAGGTTTCTCCGGGCCGTCAGAGTTGATGTTCAGATGTTGTACATGCATTGACAGGTTCCATGCAGGATGGTACGACATTGGGAGATGTGGTTCTACCTCCATGGGCCAAAGGTGACCCCCAGGAATTCATCAGAGTCCACCGAGAGGTCAGTAGTCGCCAGTGAAATACTTGATTGTTCATTTAATTTAATTATCTCCTAAATTAAGTGCTCTACTATCGGGCATAGGTCTTTCCCATTGAGGACCATTGAAATAAAAAAAGACAAAGAAATTAAAAACATTCTTCATCTTGATAATCTAATTGGTTTAAGAGTGTGTCTCTTTGCCAAAGAACAAATACCCTCGAACTGCCCTGTCGAATCACGCCGGTCACCATGTCCAATTTCCTGTAAACAGACGGGACTGTCTGGAATTGGCAGTGGTAGAGATGGTAACTAAAGTACATTTACTTGAGTACTCTTTTGAATACTTACGTTTTTGTTTTTGAGCATGCACTTCTATAACAATCTAGTCACTCCAGTTCTATGGTCGCTCAGGTGGAGGTTACGTAACTCGATGGAGAACACCAGATTGATCCATTTTAAAAAGAGATTCTTCATCTTGATAATCTAATTGGTTTAAGAAGCATAAAGGAAGGGAATTTGCCATTAGTGTCTCTTTGCCAATGAACAAATAGAACCCTCTAACTGGCCCAGTCCAATCACGCCGGTCACCGTGTCCAATTTCCTGTAAACAGACAGGACTGTCAGGAATTCGCAGTGGTAGACGTAAATGAAAGTACATTTACTTGAGTACTCTTTTGAATACTTAGGTTTTTTTTTTTTTTTTTTGCATGCACTTAGCTACCCTCGATCAGTCCCATTAGGGAAAGACCAGGGCCATACAATCCGTTGGAACTACTCCAGAACTACTCTGCCAGGGCTGGGACTCAAGGTACGCTTCTGGCGCATGGAAGGACTAGGCTCTGTGGGTTGACTCCTGTCCAGGCCCCTCCTACGTCTCACCAGGTCCACTCCTGCTCTCACCAAGCCCAGGACCTGTGCGGACCAGAGTCCCAGCACTAGGCACTTCATTCAGGAGTGGTGGATTGCTAAGCCGCGATGTAACATGTAAGCGATTGCGGCAACCACACTTTGCAATTTTTCCAAAATTTCGACTTTTCTAGTTATTTACTATTTCAGTACTTTAAGAGTCGGGAACAGTGTAACAGTATGGGTTACTGTAACCAGCTTGTTACTGTAGAAGATGAATCCTATACTGCATGTACGGAAGATTCATCTCGAACCACAAGACCCAAAGGGCCCTGCCTTGCATGCTGCCTTACCCCTTATGCCTAGACCTTTTTAGGCATTTTTTAACTACGTTGTGAGCTTTCGGCTATTTGAACTGTTTAAAAAATGTAAGCGTTTATATTCTCAGAAGGCCTCATCCCACCCATGCGTCTCTGAGCACTCCACTGTCTCCTCACATCGTCTCTGTCGGGTGGAAACCTCACATGTCTAAAACGGTTACTTCCCACGGTTACTTGTTAATGTACAACAATAACAAAGTTAGAGATGGGAGGTTTCTGCCCGACAACGATACACAGCTTGTTGTGCTAATCAAGGTGGGGTTTTAGGGAGCTACCTTTACAGAACAATGCAGACTATATTTATTCATATTGAAGACAAAGGGTCAAGACTCTCTCTCTCTCTCTCTCTCTTCATCTTCTTCCTACAATGCCGTTATTATTTCTGCTTGTCGTTTATTGGGCTGAATGTAAGGCTTGTCTTTCCTTGGCCCCTTACCCCCTCGTTCCCCCCGTGTGTGTGTGTGTGTGTGTGTGTGTGTGTGTGTGTGTGTGTGTGTGTGTGTGTGTGTGTGTGTGTGTGTGTGTGTGTGTGTGTGTGTGTGTGTGTGTGTGTGTGTGTGTGTGTGTGTGTGTGTGTGTGTGTGTGTGTGTGTGTGTGTGTGTGTGTGTGTGATTAGTGTTTTATGTCGCTGCTATCTTCTCTTTCTACATCACACCCTATCGTTTGCAGGCCTGGAGGCATGTGGCTTATCAGTCTGTAATCTACTGAACTACTCATATCACCAACCATTCTTGCAAAATTAGCTATTTTAGCAGATTGTTGTTGTTTTTTCCCCCATCCATGCACAAATTAACTCAGGACAATATATCCCCTGTTATGAGACCAGAATATGTTTTTTTATTTATATTTTTTATTTCTTTTTACTGTTATTCCAGGTAGGAGTTATTAAAGATTGGGTTTAAGGGGGACACCGCTGGTCATAATGTCCACTTTGGCTCCACTTACTGTTCCAAAACCAATCTCCCGCTAATTGTACCCAAATTATTCTTTAATTCAAACATGGAGAATAAGCTCATAAATGGAGTAGTGTAACAACAACCCTGCACTTTTAAAATGATCTTTTTTGAAGGAAAGCATCGAAAGCAAGTAACTCGATTGGTTGTGCCGGTTGGAACAAGTTTCTCCGCGTGGCTTTGCTCTCATATTAGCAGCTTGAGCGATGGTTTGTGTATCTCTAATAATATACAGTATGCACAGTGCATTTTAACACCATGAACAATGCAGGTACAGTAGATTTATAATATTACTTGACCAGGCAGGTCTTATAAGGCTTTGATTTATACGTACTGTAATTGTGCACGGGTGCCGTGCACTGAAAATAGCTGATTGACAAGCTCACAATGTGCCGCAACTTGGCGGATCGTCTGCAAAAATAGCAGATCGACGAGCTCGAAACACGTCACAAACACGCTTTGAGCTTGTGATGTTTTTGTGTGACACTGTAGTACGATCAAGTAAGACATAAATTTACGGGAAAAAGTTAGAATATGGAGATGGGAGGTTTCGGCGCCCGACAGCGACGACATAAATTAGAGTTTACTTCCTACAATGATCCGGGAGCCTCTCCTCTCTGCTGCTGTGTGTGTGGTCCTCAGGCCCTGGAGAGTGACCATGTGAGCTCCCACCTCCACCAGTGGATCGACCTGATCTTCGGCCACCGCCAGCAAGGCGCCGCGGCGGTGGAAAGCACCAACACCTTCCACCCGTTCTTCTACGCCCAGAAGCACAGAGGGGCGCACGGCGGCCCCACCGACCCCCTCATCAGGAGCACCATCCTGGGATATGTCAGCAACTTTGGCCAGGTTCCAAAGCAGGTAGGCCATACGAGTTTTAACGGACGAGACCTGCATGTGTTAGTAATTAGCTCTATATGCTGATTGTAGTCCGTATTTGTTCAGTAACAGGAGTCTTCCAGGTCTCTACAGCTCTCTATAAGAGCTCTGTCTCTATAAGACAGAAAATGCATTTTACGGTTGGGATACCAATTTTATCCAATCAGGATACAGGTCCCTGGAACAATTTTGTTTGGCGGTCATTGACATGAAAAGGTTTGAGCACTGCTGATATAACATTTAGAAGACATTTCTTTGAATGGGTCTTAATGGGTTACGTTCTCCCTCAGCTCTTCACCAAGCCCCACCCACCTCGCAATGGCTCCAAGAAAGAGGGCTCTTCACCTCCTCATCATGTTCCCTTCTTCTTCAGACTGGATAAAGTCAAGCCCAATGGTCAGCTATTCAAAGGTAAAACTACATCCGTACCTTTTATGTCCATTGTATGTCTTTGTCTTTCTCGACAGAGAGAGAGAAAGAGAGAGGTAATTGCAACGATGTCCGGAACAGTCCGAACTACAATAAAGATTTGGGGCCCTATCTTGTGCCACCCCTTACCCCTTACCCCTTATCCCTAAACGTCTTTGCCATTTTAAAACATTTTAAAATGGTTCAACTACCAGATCTACATTGACACGTTGTGAGCTTGTAGTTTGGCCATTTTAACTATATTAAAAGGTTTTTCAACTTAGTAAAAAATGGCAAACATGTTTATGGATCATAGACTGTAGGGATAAGGGCTGGTGCAAGATATACAGTAGTCCATAGTGTTCAGACCGGTGTACCATCCGCTTCAAATAACTTTATTGACACTCAGCCAGGGCCGTGACACCAGGGTGTAAATGTGTCCCGTGTACACCTCCAACCACTGCAGATGTACTGTAGTTACAGTATATTGTGTTGACATATTCTAACCATAGAGATTCTTTAAAATAAAAACATATTAATTCATTAAAATAAGCCCCATATCGTAGCTTTAAATTAGTCAAGAAAAGCTCATCCAGACACTTAATAATTATAATGATAATGATAACGACAATAATAATAATTCATGCAATGGATTGTCCAAAATGATGATTCAGTGTTGCACTTTATTTTATATGTTTTTTCAGAGAACCCTAAATTCAATCCATTACAGTCATCGTTTCATTCCATAGCATTTTCACATTGCTCCGCCATTATTTTATTTCCCACCGTTTGATGTCAGTTATTATATACAGAGTCCACTGGGAGCCATTGGAGGAGGCTGCCGCCGTCCATAGATTAATTTACACCATGCTGGGGGGGGGGGGGGCATGTGATGCGTTGGAAGCTACAATATGGAGATGACTGTTACACCGAGTCCTACTTAATAATCTGAATATCCCTAAAGGCTACTGAGCGAGACGAGATGAAAACTCCTGAATGCTCAGAGAGGGGATTCCTGCATATTACATTTCATATTAAATCTCAGAGTGTCTGATCAGATCAATAAGGAGATAGAGATGAATAGAGGGGAGGGTGTTCTTTGCACTAATATGCAGCAACGCTACACTGTACCTCTCCCTTTCTGGGGACGCTTTGTGGCAAAGCTGGCAATGGAATATAATGACTTCTGCCTGTTCCTGCATGAATAGATCAATTACAGCCACAATTACAGCAAGACAAACTCGTCTGTGTGCGCGCACGCACGCACACACACACACACACACACACACACACACACACACACACACACACACGCACACACACATGCACACACACACTGTCGAGGATGCACATTATATTCACCCCTGAGGCCTAAGCCTGGCTGTGATGTAACCTGGGATTTTGCTGTTTAATTGCCCAGTTTTCTATGGTCAATCTAATGATAGCCAGTACAAGTTTACACTGAGCCACCAAACTCTTTAATGTGATGGATTTTAAGAGCAATTACCTTTATTTGAGCAAGTTTATTCAGGTATAGACCACAGGCAGAATGAGGTCACTCTCAAATATATATATATTTTTTTGCTCTGCTCGTGTTTTTAACACAACTTTTTTTTTCTTCTTTTTCTGTGTGATTTGTTTATAAGTGGCGAGTACAAACAAACAAACTTCTTGCCTGTAGGAGCCAAGAGCTTTGTAGCAGCTCTGGTCTGTGCTCTGTGTCTAACGTACTTCTACCATGATATCACGTTACATTAAAGCATAACCATCACCACTTAGAATATTGTCGCTGACTCCTATTGCCTCATCAATTAGTGATTAATCCAGAATTCCACGACACCACACTCACACCTCAGTGCAGAGCTCAACCTAACACTCACACACCCTGTCTTCCCTCAGTGCAGAGCTCAACTTCAAACTCACACACCCTGTCTTCCCTCAGTGCAGAGCTCAACTTCAAACTCACACACCCTGTCTTCCCTCAGTGCAGAGCTCCCATAACAATCACACACCCTGTCTTCCCTCGGTGCAGAGCGCCCCAAAGGCCCGGTGGGTCAGATCCTGTGTCTGGAGAAAGAGATGCTGGTGCTGGATAGGAACACGCTTCTCCTGTCTCCACTCTGCAGCTGCTACTTCGGCTGGGGCTATCCGGACAACTCCTGTGCTTTTGGAAACTACGCCACAGAGAAGGTACATTATATTCTCCTCAAAATAGCGATGCTATGTGGGTTCAAGTGGTTAATGTAAAAAGAATAAAAAGTTGCCCACCGCCAATTATATTCCATTTGTACAAAAACAACTGCCTTCTATATTAACTTTGACACATCATAGTTTTAGAAGTAAAAACGTGGGTGAAATTCGTTTTGTCCACAGTTCTTTTTTTCCAAGAATTACAAGAGAGTGAAGAAGAGAGAGAGGGGTGGGCAGGATAAGGACATCAGGGCAGGAAAGAAGAAAGTTTTGAGAGCTTTTATCACAAAAAGTACAAGTGAAGGGTTTCAGATCATTTAGAAGCTTGTTTCACAAACAGCACAGCCATTGGGTTTATCTTAGTTTATTTACAGGCTGTACAGTAATTAACCTATTCTGGACGGGAACTCCTTTCGGTGTTTTAACTAAGCATTATGTTATACTTTAGCTATTGAAAATTAGCAGATCTACAAGCTCATAGCTCACGAGCTTGTAGGTCTGCTATTTTTGAAAGATCGTAAAAATATTTTTTATTTTATTTCGATGTCAGGACTAAATGGGATAATGAAGTGCAACTCGACATGATGCATGCAATGCGTCACGCAATGTTGCACGCAGCGCTGATCCATGTTGTAACACACGCATGCATGTGTCCCACCTCCTGCAGACCTTCGCCGTGTGCGAGCGTCTGTGCGACTGGGGCCCGACGCTGTGCGCCGCGTGTCCCGACCCCGCCACCGTGGTCACTGGCGGAACCAGCGGTGTGGTCTGCGTGTGGGACGTGGCGGTCAGCAAGGACAAGCTCTCTCACATGAAACTTAGACGGGTAAGTGTGTGTGTATGTGTGCGTGCGTGTTCTGTATCCTGAAGCACTTTTTCAAGTTTGCGCATCCACTATTATTTGTGTAAATATTCGAATATTTGATTATTCTGTGAAACCCCTAACACACACACACACACACAAATAAAGATGTTAAGTGTGTGTGTGTGTGTGTGTGTGTGTGTGTGTGTGTGTGTGTGTGTGTGTGTGTGTGTGTGTGTGTGTGTGTGTGTGTGTGTGTGTGTGTGTGTGTGTGTGTGTGTGTGTGTGTGTGTGTGTGTGTGTGTGTTTCACAGAATAATCAAATATTCTAATATCAAAACTAGTATTCGACACTGTACATCAAAGTAGAATATTCACTGATATAATTTTTATTTCTTTGGCTCTGGTGTTTGTAGTTCTCATAATCCATTCATGGTTAACTGTCTTGGACTTTAGTGTGGTTTAGCTTGTTTTTTGTGTGAGTTATTTCGTCTCTTGTCGAGTGGAAATCTCATACAGTATGTCCAAAACTGTTACTTTTCAGGATAAAAAATTCAAAATATCAAAAGTAGCAGATCGACAAGCTCAAAAATCAACCTTGCCAAATTTTGAGCTTGTACATCTGCTTTGGTGCCACGCTGTAGTGTGATCAAATAGGGTGTTCATTTACTGGAGAAAAACTGAAAAGTTAATGTAGAGCAATATGGAGCAACTATAATACTAAAGGCCTATTCATACTCCAGTTTTAGGTGATATGGAAGCGGCGGTCCGCGGTTAGTCAAAACAGAGAGATGCGTTTGGGTGAGCGGTGAATCGCTTACCGCCGCGGCGTGACGTCATGTTGTAGTTTTCGGGGGTTCACCTTAACTGGAGTAGGAATTGTCCTTAAGACTACACTCTCTGCCCAGGCGGTGGCGTAACCGTCTGGGCACCCGACTGGTAATCCAGTCGCAGTGTGCCGCGGGTTCGACTCCCGAGCCCGACACGGCCTTTACTGCATGTCATCCCCCCATCTCTCTCCCGTTTCCTGTCAGCCTACTGTCTGTCCCTTCAAAAAAAAAACTAATAAAAGTGTAAGCCGCAAAAAAATATCTTAAAAAAAAAAAAAAAAGACTACACTCTCTCATCATGTTGCGTCCAGCCGCTGTACGGTCACACGTCGGCGGTGACGTGCCTGGCGGTGTCGGAGGTCCACAGTGTCATCGTCAGCGGCTCCGCGGACCTCACCTGCATCCTGTGGGACCTTGACGAGCTGGCCTATGTCACCCAGCTGGCAGGTCACCTGACCCCTGTCACCGCGCTGGCCATCAACGAGCTCTCAGTGAGTCTGTGTATACCATGAGGAGTTAGCAGGCCGCCTGCATGTCACCATTGGTACATCATTATTAACACGCCTAATCGCATTTTTTTAGATGATTGTTTTTTTTTCATAATCGTCATAATCATTTCTATGTTAAAAATGGTCGTATATTTTCATTTTAGAAAATAGTGCTATATATAGCCTATCTACAAGCAATCTTTTTAACTATAAAGTCATTAAATACAGTATATACAGTATGTTAAGTAAAAGTTAAATTTTATGAGGTGTCCTCTCTAATGTCTCCGTCCGTCCGTCCGTCTCTCTATCTCTGTATCTGTCTTTCTCTTTCTTTGTATTTCTCTTTGTCTCTCTCTCTCAATTAAATTAAAGCCAAATGGGTTTTACTGGCAGGGGGGAATAACTGGCAGGGGTTTACATTACCAAAGAAATGGAGAATTTGTGTAATTAAAGATACCGTATAGCCCTACTAGATTAAAGAAATATGTAAACAAAAACTAACTAAAATGCTGGAGGATTTCTTTCAGTCTTTTGGGAAATGTGTGTAACCTATCCTCCTCTGGGCAGTTACGTGTCAATATTTTTACTGGTTAAATAAAGGTTAAAACAATAATAGTAATAACTTAACCCATTAAACTGGGAAAGCATCTGTTTCATTTTAGATTAGCAATATACAGTACACAGTTTTCTCAGAAAACTTAAGATTTAGAACAGTGGTTGTTTGGTTCTCTAAAATGGCAGATTTAATCTGCTATTGTTGAACATTAAAAATAAATCTTGAGTTGAATAATTATTGCATTTTACAGCCAACTACATATGGTTTTGGGGTTCCTAGTTTGAGAACTACTGATTTAGAAGGCATTTGTAGAATCAGCCTCATGTCTTGCTGGGTTAAAATATGAAAGTATAAAAATAAATAGCATGTTTTAAATCTCTCTCTGTGTCTCTCTCTGTCTCTCTCTCTTACGTTTGTTATTCCCCTTCATGTTATTCCCCCGTTCACCTCCCAGCAGGAGGAAGGGAGGATAGTCATTCCTCTGTGTGTGTGTGTGTGTGTGTGTGTGTGTGTGTGTGTGTGTGTGTGTGTGTGTGTGTGTGTGTGTGTGTGTGTGTGTGTGTGTGTGTGTGTGCACCTGTTTGTCTACGTGTCTGCACATGCATTAACCTGCCGTTACCCCCGTGACTCCCCTCCCCCCCCAGGGTGAGATTGCGTCGTGTGCGGGACCCCTCCTCTACCTGTGGACCATGAAGGGTCAACTGTTGGCCTGGACGGACACTTCGTGCGGCCCGCAGGGGGACATCCTGTGTGTGGCGTTCACCCAGAAACACGAGTGGGACGCCAGGAACGCCATCGTCACCGGCTGCCAGGACGGTGTCATACGGGTGCGTTGGTTCTGTGTGCCACATACTAGGATTATAGGGATGTCCCGATCACGTTGTTTAGCTCCCGGTCCGATTCCCATCATTTGAAAATGGCGTGATCGGCTTCCGGGACAACCTTAACCCATTCTGACCTGAGATCAGATTCATACGAGGTTTACGCCGGACACACACTGGTCTGATTGACCCATTCTGACCTGAGATCAGATTTAAAAAAATGTCAGTCGTTCTTCGATTTTTTAAAAAATAGCAGACCTACAAGCTCGTATCGCGCCACTCGGTGGCGCGATATGAGCTTGTAGATCTGCTATTTTTAAATAGCTAAAGCATAACATGATGCCGACACCAAAATGGGTGCCCGGTCAAAATGGGTTAATTAGGATTATACTGTATACGTGTAGGCTACTGTACACAGCACTGGTTCTGGGGAGAGGTCCTTGAGGGGGTGAAACCGCAAAGACAAGTCAATGAGTAGATGTTAAAATGACCCCAAACATGTTTGAAAGTGAAATATCCCTTAAAGGGATTGTGACATTTAAAAAAAGGTTTTGGAATTGTTCTTGTTTTTTTTTAGGTTTTCTAATCTCAATTGCACCCAAAAAACATGAACTTTTAACATTCAGTAGATTTTCTGTGATCTGGGGTTTTCTGGCTCAAACAGGTGCTCTGGTTTGCCGGCAGTAAGTGACATCACTTACTGCAAATCCCACATATGTCAATGGGGTTTGCCAGCAGATGTCACTGTTTCACTGTGTTGCCTGTTTTCATTGTAGCTCAAAAGGCCCAAAAAACCCCAAAGAAAACTTCAGACCACAGAAAATCCACTGAATGTTCAAAGTTCAGGTTTTTTGGGTGTAATTGAGGTCATAAAACCTAAAAGAAAAAAGAAATGAAAATGAATGTCATAAAACCTTTAATTCCCTTTAAATGAACACTGAGGAGTTTACAGTGAACGTTGGGGTCCAAGGGGCACAACTCAAATGAGGAGGGGGGGAGAGGGGGGGGGGGGGTCCGTGGCCACGTGTCTATAAACCAAATTGGGGCTCCTTGAATGTAAAATGGTAGAGAAATCTCCCGTACGTGATGAGAGGGGAATGTCTGTCTTTTTAAATTGAATCCATATGAATAATGGCTCAGAATGAGACGCTACAGCGTACTGTATTGTTTCAAATATGGCAGTCATTATACTGGCGTGTAAGCACTGCAGATATTTTGGCTGTCAACCAACGCATTAATAACGGCATATGGTATTGTGTGTGTGTGTGTGTGTGTGTGTGTGTGTGTGTGTGTGTGTGTGTGTGTGTGTGTGTGTGTGTGTGTGTGTGTGTGTGTGTGTGTGTGTGTGTGTGTGTGTGTGTGTGTGTGTGTGTGTGTGTGTGTGTGTGTGTGTGTGTGTGTGTGTGTGTGTGTGTGTGTGTGTGTGTGTGTGTGTGTGTGCATGTGCGCGCGTCTGTGCTTGTGCGTGCACTTTTTGGGGTTATTATTAACATAAGCAGATGTTGCATCTCTTGCAATCAGAGCTGCAAACTCTAAATTGGGCCTCAGGTGGCAACGGGTGTCCACGCCAAATCCACACACTATATTCACAAATGGGATCATTATTATCTTATTATTACCTTTTGTGTGCGTGTGTGTGCGCGCGCGCATGTGTGCGCGCCTGCGTTTATTATGTTGAATTATGTCTGATTTATTTTTTGCCACTCGTTCTGTGTCGCTCTCACACAGATATGGAGGACGGAGTACACCAGAGAACAATTACCTGGCCCTCCGGAGGAGCCCGCGTCTCCAGGGCGAGAGCATCCCGCGCAGACAGAGAGACGTGGTAATGCAACCGTCCCTTTAAATGTGTCAAGAGGCGCCGCAACAGGACATGCAAATAATAAAATAAATAAATAGCTTTAATAGCTAAATAATAGCTTTATTTTATATAGCACCCTTCAAAACAAAGTTACAAAGTGCTTAACAGCAAATGCAGAGGGACACAGTAGGTTAAAACATTTGGGGAATAAAGGCCGTTTTCTAAAAGTGAGTTTTGGGGAGGGATTTGAACCGGAGCACGGACTCTGTGAGCCTGATCGCCACAGGGAGGGCATTCCAGGGAGTCGGAGCTCTTCATGCAAATGCACCATCTCCTTTTGTTTAGTGTCTAAAATGTGGAGTGATTAGGAGAGCTTTGTCTGAGGAGCTCAAACTACATTTTGGTACATATGGTCTTAAATGTAGCTAATGCCATTTTAAAATCAGCCAATACAAGGATGCAAGAACTGGTGAAATATGGATATTGCTGCAGAGTCTCGGTTGTGCATCGGGTCGTGCGTCAAAGATCCGATGGATCTACAAGGTCATGGTGCGACATTCTGTGAACACATGTTTTATGTGTGTGTGTGTGTGTGTGTGTGTGTGTGTGTGTGTGTGTGTGTGTGTGTGTGTGTGTGTGTGTGTGTGTGTGTGTGTTTTAAATATTTTTTTATCCCACGATTTTGTAACCCATTTTTCACCCCTGTGTCAATCATCTAATGTGATCCTGGGCTCTACACTCCCTCCACCAACCTAGTCCCCTATGGGGGACAAGGGGAGAACGGACTTGAAATATATATATTTTTTTAAATTTAATTATATTAATAATCTTTTTAATGAATGCCCTACTACAGCGTCACACAAAAGTAGCAGAAAAGTAGCAGATCCGTAAGCTCGAAAGCTTCGAACTTATAGAGCTACTACTTTTGCATTTTCTTTTTTTTTATTTGAATCCTGAAATGTCAGTTTTGGACATAATGAGGTTTCCACCCGAACAGAGACAATATTTGATAGATAAAGACCTGTAATTTCAGAAGTGTGGTAGGGTGATTATTCGTAAGGCGCTCATCTCATACCGTGCAAGGTACTCTGTGCGGAAGATTTCCAGATGAAAGTTTATAATGCTTGGCCCACATCCCTCGCTAGCATTAAGACCTAGCAGGAATTATGTTGTTATAAAGTTATTAAACATGGAGGCAGTAAACACTGATGAGTAATTCTGCTGACGTGTGTGTGTGTGTGTGTGTGTGTGTGTGTGTGTGTGTGTGTGTGTGTGTGTGTGTGTGTGTGTGTGTGTGTGTGTGTGTGTGTGTGTGTGTGTGTGTGTGTGTGTGTGTGTGTGTGTGTGTGTGTGTGTGTGTGTGTGTGTGTGTGTGTGTGTGTGTGTGTGTGTGTGTGTGATTTAGAAAGCAATAATACACAAATCCAATTTGGCATACATTGGTTACAGCCTCGCGACACCTCACAGGAGTATTACACTTGGCAAATTACATTGGGAACAAGTCTTTGCGTAACACTGAGGCATCGGGAGAGGATATATTGGAGGGATTCTTTCCTCCTTTTAACAGGCGGCTGACCACAGAATAAACACTAGTGCTTAACCACTTTTGCCCTGTATGGTTGACCGGAGTCCCCCAGGGCTCTGTACTTAACTAGTGTCTTTTCTGATATTGTGGGGGAAAGCTTTAGCTTGCTGAGAAATAGCAGATCTACAAGCATGCGACACATGGGCTATTTTGAGCAAAAGCTCTCCCCGCGAAACGAAGGCTGGGGTGGTTAATTCACACAGTAAATTCACAGATTTCTTTTTCCTTTTTTCCGTGGACACTCATTCACCAGAAGGAGTAGGGTTGGGATTTGAAAGGATTGAGTGACCGTCACTATCGTCACGTCACACATAAATCATTAGGCTCTTTATGTGAAGTAATAAGTTCTAATAACAGTCTTGAAAGTTCGTGCATACATTTAATGCTGTTTTTCACTTTTCTTTCTCCACTTTACTTAGAGAACCCAATGACAGCTTCATGTTGTCTTATAATCACCATAATGCATTTTAAGTAAGTTCATAATGCATTATACAGTAGACATGGGCTTAAACATCATGTTGGTATGGTTGGTTCCTCTGCAGTGGGGAGTGGTTGCTGGGAGAGACATCTGGTGTTGTGTCGAGAGCTCAACCGAAGTCAGTCCACATCTGGACGCCGCTATAAGATGAACCCAGCCATCACTGCACTGGCCATGTCCAGGTAGAACACACACACTCACTCACTCACTCACCTCTACAGTGTATATGGTTGCTGTCAGGCAGAAACGTCCCATCTCTTTTATTTTTATTTTAACGCCCTACTTGAACACATGACAGCGTCACACAAACACAAAACTATCAAAAGCAGCAGATCTACATGCTCGAAAGGTGGCTCAAGTTTGTAGATCTGCTACTTTTGCTATTTGAATCCTGAAAAGTACGAAATAGAGACGAGAGACGAAATAGACCTATGTTTTTCTTTTGTTTTTTTACGACGTAGTTCACAGAAAAAATGCCTTATTTGCTATCAATTACACACCCCATGAAGCCTTGAATTCATGGAGATGTTAGATAGGCCAATGATTTTTATTCTATCCTGTAGTTATTAATTTGTGTAAAAACCACAAAAAAAATCTGGAGATGAGAAATCTGGAAGATGAGAGGTCTCTGCAGTCTGCCCGACAGCAATGCTATACGTTATCACCCGTAAAGAACAGGCAAGCACCCCGGTCCGTAGCGCTACGGAGAATGAATTGTTCTGCTCGTCCTCAAATCTTCATGTGCTTGTGTTGTCTCTCTGCAGGAGCCATGCTACTCTGTTGGCAGGTGACGCATGGGGCAGGGTCTACATCTGGACCTGCGAGTGATGGCATTCATTGCTGCGACAGTGGTTCTCGGAGTGGTACAAACTATTTCATTTGTACCACTCTGAGTTAACTGATCTGTGAGGGTCCATTTTGTTCCATGTGTACACACTCAGTTACAGCCCCATAAGGGTCCATTTTGGTTCCTACTGTAACTACGAGTCATTTAGCGAATGGATGAATTGACGTGTAGGATTTGGCTGTGTGGATTTGTTATTTGCTTTCAGGGAAGGCAATCTTATACTGTACTGAACGCATTTTATTTGTTCATTTTTTGGTCATTTTGTTAAGAGCCTATAGAATAATACAATTAATCCTTCCAGATTGCACATGATATGAATTATGTTTACGTATTTTAAAGATACAGAACAGTATACTATATTCTAATGGAAGGCAGCTGTGTGATTCTGTAATGCATATGTGTAAATAATTTGATGGAATTATAATTAAATTATAATTGTTTTATTGTTCTGTTGTGTGTACTCGTGTGTGAAATATCAACTGCCTGGGATTCCTTTCATGGAAGTCAGGACATCATGAAATCACATCCCAGGTTCCATTATACAGCTAGACACCAGAACTATGTGACTGCGTCTCCACAGTGATTCTGTTCACACTGAACCTGTAGGCTCTGCAGGCAACAGGCCCAGGTGTCCTCCATGAGCCATCAAGCCTAGCTAGCCTGCTAGGAAGCATGCAGGGACGGAGGAGGCGGGCTATATTAAGTCCTCGAATTGTCGGGCCCTGCCCCTTTATACACACACACCCAAACAAGAAGTACTGTACGTTTTAGTTTAGTCTAACACAAAAAAAAAGGTCAAATAAACGACTCGGAATGTAATATTACTGGACATGGACCTCGAGTAGTGTTTTACCAGGATGGTGAAAAAAGCTTCTAACAAGACTGTGTGGAAGCAGAAGTCTCCATCCTACCAAACTCCAGGTGGGTCTCACTCTCTGCAGGTATGTGTTAGCTTAGCTAATTAATTAGCTGCTTAGCATTAAAGGGATTGATGGAATTACACAAGTGTACTTGGGTACACTTTTGAGGAGCTTTTACCTAACTGGGGTATTTATGACTATGTGGATGCGTTTTGAGCTTGTAAACCTGCTATTTTCAAAAGATTAGTATAAAGTGTGTGTGTGTCAATTAAGGTCAAGGTAAACTTTATTGTCCACAAGGGAAATTTGTCTTGGGCTTTCACCCCAGCTACAGCCACACATAAAATTACACATAAAATGACAACAAAAAATACATTACAGAGGAAGACACAACATTACACAAATTGCACACATGATGTGGATCATCTAGTGTTCTAGCATCACACAGTTACTGCTGTTTCAGAGCCCCGTTCAACATCTTAGTTGATGCTGGTAGCCTACAAACGATTTTTTAAATCTGATGTGCTTCCACTTTGGTTCTTTGTATCTTCTCCCAGAGGGCAGAAGTACAAACTCGCCATTTAAAACATGGGCAACATCACTGACGACTTTTTGAGCCAGTTTTAATGTAGCCTGCTCATAGACTGCAGAGAGGGGAGTTGTCTTACCCCTATGATCTTCCCTGCAGTCTGCACCAATCTGAACAATTTGGACCTCAGTTGCACTGAGAGATTACCAAACCAAACTGTGATGCCAAAGCTGACCAGGCTTTCCAAGACTGCTCGGTAGAACACTATAAATCTTTGGTCAACACCATGAACCCTGAGACGTCGGAGGAATTAAGTGCAGTCTTTGCTGTAGTTTACTACAGAGACTGTCAACATGTGTATTCCAAGTTAGTGAGTTGTCAATACAGATCCCCAAGTATTTATATGAGGGGACGTGTGTGTGTGTGTGTGTGTGTGTTCAATATTTTTCCTGGACCTGGTCATTTGAAAGGTCCATAAGACCATGGTCCCTTTTTGGGTACCAAAAGGTTCAGATTAATCACATGACGCTGCTGCTTTACTTTCTTCAAAACAATCTACAACTATCATTTCTTCAAGACAATCTACACATTTCATTTCTTCAAGACAATCTACGATTTCATTTCTTGCCTGAATAACAAGACCATATTTTGAAGAATCCATTTCTAACCAATGGAGCAACTATTTTAGATGTCTCACCCGCTTTTGGAGTTACATCATGGCCAGGTAACTATACAACCCTTGCCGTGTGTGTGTGTGTGTGTGTGTGTGTGTGTGTGTGTGCATATATGCACACACACGCTTTCTGTCTTTGTGTAGGCCCACATGTCGTCACCGCTACATCTGGGACCCAGGAAACTGCATCAAAGGAGGAAGATCTGCCACTTGACAAATTTGCTATAATTGGGAGATCAACAGGCATCAGCTTCCCTGACTCACCGTGTCGGTTTCACGATGTGCATGACATTTGTGCCGTGGTGTATATATAAAGCGGTAGCGTGCAATCGGGAGCAAATCATTTTGCCCAACGGTCACTGGGTAATTTGTCTTTCACAAATGGTTCCACTGGTATAGAAATGTTGTACTTGACAGTGCACCTGAAAGGAGGACTGAACAGAGATGACCATGCTGCTGTGGCGATGGGGGGCAAGGTGTATTCTTTCGGAGGGTACTGGGAGAACAAGGTTCACATTGAGGTGCACATCTTCAACATAGTATCTTTGCGCTGGACAAAGTTGCCCCCGATGACAACTGGGGAGGTTCCCTCCAATCGCTGGGGCCACAGCGTTGTGCTGATAGACAACATTGTCTACATCTGCGGGGGATGGACTAACAACAAATGGGAGCACTACGACATACTTTATGCATTCAACGTCTACACCCACGGATGGTCCAAGCCCAAGGTTTCTGGGACTGTTCCAGGAGTGAGGTACAGCCACTCAGCCTGTGTCTTGGGAAATGTTATGTATATCTATGGAGGGTACACCAAGCTGTCCAGGTACACCAATGTTATCTATAAGCTGGACACCAACACAATGGTCTGGTCTTTAATTGACGCCACAGGTACTCCGCCACCTGCTTTACAATGTCACTCTTCTACTATCATCGGGACAAAGATGTTTGTATTTAAGGGCCAATGGTACAACAACTTCACCGTGTTTGACACGGAGACCAACCACTGGCTAAGCACGGAACCTTCTGCACAGCTTCTTGAAGAGCGATGCTGGGGTCATTCAGCCTTTGCCTACAAGGGAGAGCTGTACATATTTGGTGGCAGCAACTGTGTTGATCTGTGGAAATTCAACCCAGACACCTTGAAGTGGAAGAGGGTTGTGCCCAAGGGTAAACGTCTGACAGGTCGGATGTATTGGATGTGCTGTTGCATGGTGGGAGAGCGTGTCATCCTCTATGGAGGAGGCATGCCTGATAACCTGTACATCTTAGACTTAAGTCCTACTCTGAAGATGTTATGCAAGCTAGCAGTTATTCGGTACTGTCTGGAGGAGTCCGGACTCCCACACGACATCAGATGGGAACTGGCAACCATGACTGGAAACGGCAACAGAAAAAGTGACTGACGACGCCAGAGAACAAGTTCCAGAGAAAAGAAACGGACAGTTATATATTATAGATGAGGACTTCAGGATACAGTCTGTAAAGGAGAACTGAGGATGGAAGAGGAAAACGTTGAATAGTTGGAGACCATGTGTTTTTTGTTTGTTTTTTGACCGGCGCTATAGCCCATCAAGTCTGGCTTTTGAAATGATATCATATGGCAGCCAAGACTATGGACTTTTACTGTTTGTTCAGAGTGTGATTCTTTTTAAATGTGGTGTTTATTTTGCCATTGATTTTGTCATGTTTGAGGCCATATTAAAGTGAGCATTGAACCGGCAAACTCCACACCTTCAGTGTTTCCTGCTCTGTGAGTGTCCATGGCTAACCTCACAAACCACTGGACTGATCAGAACTAAAACGTATTGAGCTGCCTGTAGACCCAAGCAAGTACCTCCCAGAATATTTTCATATATTGTGAATGTTTTGTCTATTCATAATCTCAGACCGCCACCCCTCCATATTTGATCAAGACTGGTGTCAAAACATGACGTGCAAGATCCACAGGGAAGTGTGGAAGTGACCTTACAATATGTTCTGAAATTCTGAATCGAGTAAACAGACCTGGTTTTATTGTTATGTTTTATTATCCTTTAAATTGAATTGAGTACAGCCTGGTCCTATGACAGAAGCTCTCTCCCCACGTCTCTTTGTATGTAGCTATGCTCTCTCCCTGCTCCATTTGACAACCGACCTGACTGTTTAATGTACTTCTCCCATGAGCTCAAGTAATAAACGTCTAACTTGTAAGCAGTGACTCTGTTTGCTTCCACAAATACTGATTGATTCAGAATTCCCTGACAGAAGTCATGGCGCTATGAGTCCATTCTTGTTACATTTGTAATATCTTCTATTTTATATGTTCCTTTCTTGTAGGTTTTTACTATGATCCATGTGTATTTTTACGACGTGACCCCTAGGGGTTGAGCCAACTCTAGTCTGCGCCCTAGGAGACAGACACCTAAACCTCTTCCTTTGAAGCTCCCCATGGCAAATGGGCTCTTAACTGCTTAAACCCTATATCGTTGCTGTCATGTGGAAACCTTCTATGTCCAAAACCATTTTAAAAATAGCTACAAGCTCACACAACGCTCAGGGCCTGACATCCCTGTCACAAAGTGCTGTGAGAGGGGCCTGACAGCTCTGTTACATACTCACATATTGACATAGGCCTACTGACAATGATACTGACCATATTATTATCATGATATGATACTGACATATTGACCATGATATCATGGTCATTTGAATGGTTAAGCATTCAAAGGAAGTGTAGAGTATCTTGCACCACAGTCCTCACACGCCTTCAGAGTAGAGCTGTCGAGATATAAAAGAGATATTCTCCCTCCATTCTCTCACCACTCCTCTCTTGAAGGGGGAGGTCTCTCTCTTTAACCTTTGTGTGTGTGGATAATTGTGCTAAGTGGAGTAGCTTAATAGAGTGGAAAATAGCCCTCATAATTTTCCCAGAGAGCGAGCAATGACCTTCTCTAAAGACAACGGCCATCTCCATTCTCTCTAGACCACTGGTTTTATGATATGAAATGTCAAGCAGTTGGGCTGCTCAGAATAATTAAATCAAATAAATTATTGCACCTAGGCAGAACCATCTTGTAGCCTAACCCAATTATAATGCACTGTAAAGCTAATTATTAACCATGATTACAATTAGTCTAATTTGAATAAATGTAGTCATTAGTGTGTTCATCCTAGTCGCTGAGTCTAAGCTGTGAGGGGGGGTTTGGTGTGTGTGTGTGTGTGTGTGTGTGTGTGTGTCTCTCTCAATTCTCGTCTCACGTCGCAAGAAGTAATGTGTAGAGAGCATCATTTTCTTCCTCCGCAACCTCCGTCTTCGTCCCATTTTTCACAAACTGACCTTCACAAAATGGCCGACACCCTTAACCTTCCCTGGGCAGCCGAGCGTGATACAGTACCTGCTGTCTCCAGAATTCACATGCAGTGTTTACGTCTGTGTGGTGTGTTGTCCAGACTTCCAAATGAGAAGCACTACTGCACCTCTTGGTGCCAACTATAGGGAACAGCTCGGTAAAACTAGAAAGATTAACCACCCCGACGTGGTGTCCCTATTTTGAGCCAAAGAAATTATTGTGTTGTTTCAAAGATCTATGTTATCTATGTTTCAAAGATTTCATTTTTATGTTGGAAAAATAGCTCAAATCCACCAGCTTCCAATACTTATACATACAACGATGAATATATGGCTTAGCTAACCACTTAATCCAGGGCTTGTGTGAAAAGAAAAATGTAAATCTAGAAACTCACAACACCTTGCAGCACGAGGCATTGTGAGCTTGATCGTCAGAGAATTGGTGTAGAGGGGGAAAGAGCAGACCTAACATTTCATGTTGACTAAATAGTGAGGGTTTAAAAGGTTTGGAAACATACATTAGCATGAATCTAACATCAATAGAAAAGATTGTGTGTCAAACAAGTATAGCTAGGTAACAATGAAATCTAGGGAAAAAGTGTAATTTTCAATACTATTTTAATACAATAATGTAGTTGGGGGAGTCCCTAGCTGCTCCATCTCTCTCTCTCAGCTAGGGGGTCCTTGACCTGAAAAAGGTCGAACCCCCTGACTTAAACCCTTTTAGGTTGACCAGGGTCTTTTACACCTAACCCACTTTCCCCGCCATGGCAGACGTCACTCTCCCCCTCACTCACTGGCCCAGCAGTCCAGGCGGATGCGTGCACACTCCGATCTGCCCCAGCAGTATGACGTATAGTACTGGGGCTATCAGTGCTGTTCTTCCGCTTTGCTGGCATGGCAAAAAATGGAAGAGGCTCTAAGTCACACAACTTGAAGAATTAATTTGTTTGTGATTCTATTTTGTTTTAGAACATTCTGGTGAGCTGGTGATGTCATGACCGCTCAGCTATATCTACTGTATATGTGGAACTGTGAGGTCAGATGTAGAGATTTTGGCCAGTGAGTCATTATTATGATGTCACACTATGTCAGATATATCCATATGGAATCAGTGAGTTCGGATTGTAAAGGTATTGAACAGCCCTGTCAGCCCATATATGGAGATCTAGGTGATGATCCAGGCGTGTGGCGTTGCAGATATGATTGGTTGTTTCAGTTAAACAATATGGCATCAGACGTAGCAATTACCATCAAGCGTGATGGTTCTCACATTCCAGTATCGTGCATTCGCTGCAAGGCCTTGTCCACAGCCCTGCGCTCCTGGAATATCTTAATCTGACCGGGGTGCATACTTAGACTAGTCATTGATTAGACATGGGTTAAGGTTAGGTTTAGGTGTGCTGCCCCATGGGAGGTTAGGTTTAGGGTGAGGGTTTGAGATAGGTTCTAGTTGTAGGACTAATGACTGGTCTAACCAATGACTAGTCTAAACCAAGTACTGTCTAAACTAAGTACTAAGGCCAGGGAACGCCAGAGGCACTGCCGTCAATATTAAGCCCGTATAAGCCCCATATATGGGGCCCAGGTCTCGTGCCTGGACCCCATAGACCTCGCCCTAAGGGGAGAGGTCGCTTCTCGCCCCCAGGCGTCTTACTGGTTATGCCAAGACCAGAATACTAGGGCATAGTGTTCATGTAGTCAAGTGGTCTAATTTACATATATTAGCTGACACTGGATGTTAGAGCTGTTCATATATTTTTCTATTTGATTTGTTTATTAGTATGGTATTTCTAGGAACATTTCAAAAGCAGAGTGTTGCAGAACAGTCTTATGGTGCAACGTCTTGCGACACAGTTTGGGATGTTTTCTGGCTTTGTAAGGCAACAGTTAACAGTAGCTACATGTACTAAACATTCCTGAACACAACATCTGGCATGCAGACCAAGCATGCCAAAGAGAAGCAACAAACATTCTAACTTTGAGTTTTTTCATAACTTTCATCATCATACTACAGTGTCTCACACATATAGTAGCAGATTTGCTTATGCTAGCTCAAAACGTGACGCGAAGTGACGCGTTTTGAACTTGTCGATCTGCTACTTTTGCTACTTTAAAATTTGAATCCTGAAAAGTAGACAGTTTTAGACATTTGAGGTTTCCAACCGACAGACGCTTTGTCAAAACAAAACAAAACAAAACAAACAAACAAAAAACTGGCAGACGCATGGCCAAGCAGTAACATTTTGAGTATCTGTAGTTTCATATTTATTTTTGTGGAAGGTTGACTTTCACTCTCATCTATATTTCAAAGACAAACTTTTGACTCCACTACATTCTTGGATAACTTGTGAAAATACATCATGAATTAACCGCCACATAGTTGGAAAATAGTTCAAACATGTGCTACAAGCTAGCTCACAACACGTCGTGATTTGCGACATGCTTTGAATTATATTCTATAGTTCTTGGGGTGGGGTTAATTAAAAAGCATTTAAAAAAAGCATGTACTTTCAAATACGTATTTTTAATAAGCTAGTACTCCAGTACAAATCTAAAACTATGAGCAACTTCAACTTGTGGTCAAACAATATTTGACCAGGAGATGTATATATCGTCTGCTCTGTCGGGTGGAAACATCATATGTCCAAAACTGTTAGATTTCAGGATAAAAAAATAAAAATAACACCTTTTGTGTGACGCTGTAGTATGATCAAGTAGGGTGTCAATTTACAAAAAAAACACATAGTTATATAATATGGAGATAATAGGGTTCTGCCCTGACAGCAACTACTGTACATGAATACTTTGAGTACTTGTGACGGGATTTGAGTACCGTACTTTGTCCAACACTGGTACTGTATATTACGTAACAAAAGAAAACACTTAATAATCCCATACGTTTCATAAATAGAGTCTTTGTTGTTGTAATGTGACGGTATGACTCGGATGTCTCGCGGCCCCTCCCCAGGAGGGACGGTTGGACATCCATCCATGCGTCTACAGCTGCCTCTCCTGGAAGAGGATCTGAGCGTACACCGTGTCCGAGCAGGAGGCGGTGGTGGAGGCCCCAGCGGCGGCGTCTGGGCCGGGGGAGGAGGAGGGGTCGGCGGGAGGCTCGCTGAGCCGCGGTCTGACCAGCTCCAGCTCCGCGTATGTCAGACTGTCCTCTGTCGAGACTTTAGGCTGGAGAAGAGGATGGGGAGACATTGGGGACACATGAGAGAGAGAGAGAGAGAGAGAGAGAGAGGGAGACGAATAGAACAGAAAGAGAATAAGAGAGAGATACGAGACAAGAGAGAGACGACGGGGGGAGAGAGAGAGAGAGAGGGAGGGAATACAGCCAGGAGATACGAGAGAGAAACATTTCAGCGTTCAAAAGTATACTGCAGTAGTGAGTTTTTAGCAGTCATAAATGAGTGGTTCTCAGTGTGGGGTCTGAGAACCCCCAGGGGTCCTTGGGGTGGCTCCTGGGTGTCCCACTGTCCCCAGCAAAATGGGGAACTTTTTTATACTTTTATTATTTGAAAATTGCTCATCTACAAGCTCAGATTGCACATCGTGAGCTTGTAGATCTGTTATTTGAAACAACGTGTGAACATTTTTCGCTAATTAACACAAATCATTTCAATCTTCAGTTTTTTGTTTTTGTTTTTTATTTTTATCTTTTTTATTGAGAGCCCATGGCCAAATAATGTAAATGAAAATGTTTGAAAACCACCATAATCATAAATCATAACATTCTAGAATTCTAATGCATCAAGTATTCCTCTCTCTCTCTATACTACAAGTAGATGGGTCCCTATGTCGCCAAGTGGTTTTCATTTGCAGAAAGTATGTGTTTACAGGCCTCGCACGAACTTTTGGAACATTCAGTTTAGAAGAAAAACAGTGTACAATAGAAGCCCTATCCAATATCCTTCAGATCCTCAGAGCTATGTGCTAATCCAATCAATATGGTCCCGTGCAAAGACTTCCACTCTAGCCAATCAGAATCAGCCATGTCAAGTTACGGGCCAATTAAATAGATTGTCACTTGCAAATGTACTAGAAAATAATGAGTAGAAATATTAAGATGTATTTACTCATGCCTATATTTGACGACTGTTACTGTAAATATAGATAAAATAAAGCATGGTGAATAAGTAATTGTGTTTGAGAAACAGAATGATCAGTGTCGGACTCGTAACTGTATGAGGATACAGCAATACACGTCTGTAGACCAGTGGTTTTCAACCAGTTTCATGTCGAGGCCCATTATTTATTCGGCATATGAGCCACGGACCACCATTTGATGACATTTAGCCTCTCACACCCAAAACTTAGAATATTTTGTAATCGTTGGATATGATTGTATCCACATTTCCATGCTGTATTGATGTGGTACGATTAGGAGAGAGAACAGGAAAACATCCCATTTCAAATAAAAAATTCTAACTCTTGAGAGGGTAAAATGAAACCAAATGGACCAACTCTCCATCATTTAGCTGGGGACCACCTGGAACCCCCTCAAGGACCACTGGTGGACCCACTGCTAGACAATCAAGAATGCTTGGGAGTGCTACTGTGAGTCGGAAGTTCCCATTGCATGCAACTCTGTAACCCAATTCAAAACATGACAAAAACGCAAACAAAAAAGATTCAGCAGCTCACCCAGCATCTCACCCAGCAAAAATACAGTGTTAATGTACGTATGAATTTGTGACTCGGAGAGTGTACATATCGTCTTTGTTGGGTGGAAACCTCATATGAAAAAAAGGGGTTTACTTTTCAGGATTCACATAAAATAAATAGCAAGTAGTAGATCTGATACTTTTGATGATTTTGTGTGACGCTATGATCAAGTAGGGCGTTACTTAATTCATGAAAAAAATTAATAGAATATGGAGTTAAGAAGTTTCTGCCCAACAGCAACAATGTGTTCCATTTGCACATACTCCCAGAGTGTTGAAGTATACAGTACTTAATATTATAATAGAAATCTTACAGGAACAGATCTCTTGGACTGGTTCTTTAAGCGCCTGGGCTTCCGCGGTCTTTGTGCGGCACTGGGAACTAGAACACAAGAACAACAAACCAAACGAATAGCAGCCAGGAAGAGAACTATCAGAAAGACCTGGCACTGGGGCTGAAGCCAAGGCATTGGACTTGCCCCTCAGTGGGTTTGAATTAGCATAATCTATTCAATGACCTTTTTTCCACAGTAGGCATTCTGTAACACCTAATAGTCGGGTAAATACAGGTGCTAGCAATGAGACTATAAGATATTGTGTGTGTGTGTGTGTGTGTGTGTGTGTGTGTGTGTGTGCGTGCGTGCCATCAAGATCAAACAAAGTCAGTCAGGGTTCTGCTATTGTGCCCGTTGACTCACTGGAAAGACTCTGCTACACTCAATGGAACGGAAACGTACTGCTTTTAGCTACAGTGACCTTATATGCCAATACATGTGAATAGGGGAAGGGGAATTGACATCGTTGTACATGTGTGCGTGCCAGAAAGTACAAACAAACAAGACTTGGAGGTGTTTCCTGCATGGATTTGGCTCCTTTTCGGGGCTCTGGAACTTGGAAAAACAAATGTTTTACTCTATGACTTCATTTGCAATGAGATTGGTGGTTGTTTTGAAGGGCCTCTGTATTATAATATGTAACCATACAGTAGTTTTGCACTAGCACAGAACAAGATACCTTATCTCTGACTGTATCTCACAAACGCAATGGTGATATTGATGTTGGCGCATATTTGTTTCATGTCAATATGGCTGTGTTGACAAAGGTCTGTAATGCCAAAGCAATAAAATGAACTCTACCTCTGTCATTTTGGCATCAGTATAGGAGCAGTACTTGCATGTTTTACATAAGTAAAGTATCAATACTGCAATGTACGTAGATATACAAGTAGAAGTCCTGAATCCAAAATGTACTCGAGGAAAATTACAACAAAAGTATCAACATTAAAATTTACAAAAGTAATTAACAAAAGTAAAAGTACTCATTGGGCAATATAAAGTTCAATAAAAAAATAAAATAGCCGATTTTAGCTAACATGAGCTAAGCTTGTAGATCTGCTATTTTCAAATGGCCAAAATATATCTACATGGCTGAAGTATGTTTTGTAATAAAGTAACTAGTGTACAGTTTTAACCCACAGATGGATTTCACTCCCTGCCAATCTCCACTCTATCCACATCACAAACCTCACTAGACACTAGACACGGTTTCCAACAATAGTTAAGTATAATGGTTATTTTCCTCTTTTACCTCTGCTGGGAGCACTAGAATCTAAACAATGTAAATGGACTTGGACATACAGAGCAGAATGTAAGGGCATTGCAATTCCCTATTTGACAGGCTAATGGCCGATTTAAGCATCAAAGTCATATTCCCTCTTGGATAATAACAACAAATCCCATGCTGACTGCCAAGGGTTGCTCAATGAAACACTAAAGTCGTATTTTATACTTTTATGTGAAATTTGATGCATTTTTATTTACTTAATTTAATATATCATCTCTGTCAGGTGGAAACCTTGTATGTCCAAAACTGTTTTCTTCAGGATTCAAATTCAAAAACGGCAAAAGTAGCAGATCGACAAGCTCAAACCGTGGTTTCAACCTTGTACATCTGTTACTTTTGAGTGACATTTGTAGTATGATCAAGTAGGGCGCTCATTTACGCCAAAAAAAAGAAGCAAAGTTAGAATATGGAAACAAGAGGTTTCTGCCTGATATAAGTTTCTTTGAAACTTTTCAAATGCCTTGGCATAGTAAGCCAGGTTAAACTAACCTTTAGCCGGTATGTGTGGTGGCAGCGGCTCCTCTGGCAGGTGAAGTAACGTTGGCGCCGATGCCTTTATGTGAGACGTCTGTCTGGTCTCTTTCCTGTGTGCCCGGGGAGACGAGCTGACGGAGCTCGTCACCGTCTCTCCTGAGCTGAAGAGGGCAGAGGAAAGAAACAGCCTTTTATTGACCCTCCTGCAGGCTTTTATTGACTCATTAAGACCTGAGACCAGATTCTACAAATGACCGTTTTCTGACCGTGTTTCTATATCAGTGGTGGTCAAACCTTTTCATCATGTCAAATTATATGTATTTGGCCGCCGACCCCCCCATCTGAAAATGTTTTGCACCAGGGGATCCCCTCTGAGGGACTCAGACTCCGCTCGACAACGTCAATGCCTTGCTGTGTTTGCTGCCGCTGTCCCTGCTGTTGTTTCTTTTTTAAAGATATTCTTTGGGGCTTTTTGATTGGGGGGGGGGGGGGGGACGACGACGACACAGACATGCAGCAAAGGCCGTCTGGATTACCAGCCTATGGGCTGCTGCTGTTTCTTAAATCGCTGCTCACCCTCCACGACTGCAGCTTACACCTGTTGTTTTGGATTTATATACTTTTATAGGTGGGTTTTCGAAAGACCCCTATTGGTTGAGGGTGGCAGGGGGGGGTTGGTGAGCTCCCTCAGTCAGAGTACCCAAAAGCTGATCTATTCGTATAAATGTAGGCCTATTGCTCATTATATATTTAAAAAACCTTTTGATTAAATTCATGGGTTGTCCTAACTGAAGTAAGGGTTTATACTGTGAAATAGCCAATCTAAAAGCTCACAATGTGTCGTACTGCGACACGTTGTGAGCTTGTATGTCGGTTATTAAGTGTGTGACACTGTCATACATGGACATAGCTTTATAAGATGAGGACTTACCTGCTTTCAGGACATTTGACCAGCAGATAACTAGCTGTGGAGAAGACAGACAAGATAAAGATTAGAACTGGACTCATGTTGATCTGAATAGATCCCGTGCACAGTGCACACATCTGGGTGACGGCAGACTGCTGGGCGAACGCTGCCGCTTTGGCATGGGGGGTCAGATCAACATGGAATGCATTCTGTACTGGCCATAAATGGAGCGTGTCTTGAGTGTACAGGGTTTGATGAGGTCAGATCAACATTATGGAATGTCAGAACAGGTCAGCTCCATATATGGAGATCTAAGGGTGGCAGCAGGGGCAATGTCTTGAGTGTACTGTACATGGTTTGATGAGGGCCCAGATAGGTCCGGGCCTTCATTTTAGGGCCTAGAACTCTAGTTTTCGCCGACTGCCAGGCGTGGCTGCACAATTAACTTTGGCGTCGGCCCATCTAGAGTTTGAATGGACAGGTATCAGTCAAAAGGGACACATCGAAGAGGAAGGACGGGTGGGGAAGGATCATCATATGGAATGTCAGAATAAGTCAGCTCCATATATGCAGATTTAGGTGATGATCCAGTCTTCTCCATGTATGGCTATCCAGGGTTTGATTAGGTCAGTGTCATGATCTTCATATATGGAGCGTGTCACAATGTGTACAATTTTGAGGTATTTTTACTTTAATGGAGTATTTACAGTTTCCACTACAACTCGGATTCAAATATTGTACTTTTTACTCCACTACAATCATTTGAAAACTTAGTTACAAGTTACTTTGTAGATTTTGATTATTACAAAACATTAGTCACTTCAACCCTATAAACATTCCGTCCATTTGAAAATAGCTGAAAAAATAAGCTCACAATGTGTCGTATTGTGAGCTTGTAGAACTGCTATTAAAAAAAAAATGGAATTTAAGATTTCTACTTTTGGTACCAATAACTTTTGAATTCCATACTTTTACCTATAACAATTTCATTGCGTTTTCCACCACTAATGACGTGACCTCGATTTTCCAGGTTGGAAATCTGCTGACTTTTCTGTTGAGCGGCGCTGTCAGATCTTTCCATGTGACGGGACAGTCTCTCACCTTTGAGCCTGTGTCTGTTATGAAGGTACTGGCCCGTCAGAACCAGGGTGAACAGGAAGATGGACAGGAGGCCGAGGGAGCAGATGAGCACAGCACACAGATACACGTCTACAAGAGAGACACGCACACAACGGGTTAGGTGAGGGTTATCATGTCGTTCAGTGGTTCTCAACCTGTGGGTCCAGACCCCCAGGGGGGTCCCCACATGATTATTATTTAAAAAATAATAATAATAATAACGGTAAAGTGACATTGTTTTTAATACCTAAAAAAAATGAAATGAAAAAAGAGCATTACTGCATCAAAAGCCATCAACAAAGAATTGTCAAACATTTGTCAAATTATATAGAGGCAAACATTTAAAAAAAAATAGCTGATCTACAAGCATGCTTAATATGTACAGTATCTGCATATTGTCATACTGTATGTCATACTGTCATACATTCTGTCATACTAAATGTAATGCCTCAACTGCATTCCAAGTGGTTGTTACTGGGTGATATGATTATTTTGTGGCGTCACGTGACGTCCTGAAAAGATGGCGAACCACTGACGTAGAAAGAATATGGAGATAAGAGGTTTTGGCTCCAACAGCAACGATACAGTATATATAGTCAGTACTAGTCACCTTATTGTAATAAAGCGTATCACCTTATCCACCAATGAAAATGTAGCTGAAGGAGAGCTACCGCAGAAGGAATATGACAGTACCTGCAAATAAGCGCCACACTCCTTCACTGCTGCTGTCCTCCAGGGTAAAGTGCACTGGAAGGACAAGTATTCAAAAGGTCAGCACAGTAATACATACAGTAATACATACAGTACAGCACTAGAGCTGTCAGTCACCATCATGAAGCTTTGGTTGACAATTCATTGTCACACACAAAACTGTTGCTTTACAGTATTTCAAGTTCAAAAGTAGCAGATCGACAAGCTCCGCGTTTCGAGCTTATCGATCTGCTGCTCTTGATGCTTTTGTGTGACGCTGTAGTGTGATCAAGTATGGCGTTTTATTAAGAAAAAATAACACCTGTGTGAACTGAGTGGTGCAACTCCCCTCTCTCTCTCCCCCCCCCCCCCCCTCCTCTCTCTCTCTCTCTCTCTCATTAGCAGGCAACAGTGCAGCACGTGCAGCACTATCTCTCTCTCTGTTTCTGGTCCAACAGCACCCCTACTGGTACTAATAGTCATATACTGGTGCTCATTAACGACGCATGAACCTACAGGACATTGCTGTTCCTTGGAGTGGTTGCACCACTCAAAAACACAAAAGGTTAGAATAATGGAGATGGGAGTTTTCTTTTAGCAATTTAGCAAAAATATCTGCGATTAGCTTCAATATTTAATACATCATAATTGTGAACCCTGTAATGCACCATGGCTCATGGTTCGAGGACACAGATTGGAACCGCAGGCTGTGCGTATCTTTGTACATGACGGTTGTCTGAGGGCAGTGACCTAAACACAGCAGTCTGAGGCCAGTGAGCTAACACAGCAGAAACCCTCAGCGGTTTCCCCAAATATCCATTCCAAACCACTGACATGCAGAGTTAGAGGAAAGACTACTGCAACACACACAAACACACACATACACACACACACACACACACGACATATCTCGAGTCCTGGACAGCGTGAGGGTGATTCCCCCGTTGCTCTACGACGTTTGCAAGTTGTATTTTGTTGGTCAGTTCATACTTGTTCTATACGACATTTGAATGTGAATGGAATGAATCAGAACGCCACGGCGTATAATGAAGAGGGACCATTATGGAGCACTGTGTGTACGCGTCAATAGCAGTGAGATGAACAGAGCCTCTCATGCATATTTATAACATGACCCAAAATGTGTGGGTCATGTCTCAACCTGGCATCCATATTTTGGAAATGTACATTTCCCCAAATAAATGTCATCCTGAACTGTTATTTTTCAGGATTCAAATTTAAAAGTAGCAGATTGATGAGCTTCGAGCTTGTGGATCTTTGACTTTTCATACTTTTGTGTGATGCTGTAGTTTGATACAGCAGGAAGAAAAGTCTTCTCTTGTGTGTGGGTCCCATCCCTGGCACGAAATGGGATCAAATGGGCATCCACGGCACAAATACGAAGGTATGAAATTGACTGATGTGAGGAACACGCCTCACTTACTGATACCGTGAGAAGACAACAGTGATGGAAGCTATCGGACCATATGTGTGACCTTGAACCATCAGATCAAACGGTCTGTTTGATGTTCACGTTGGCTCTGAACCCTGTGCTAGGTTGTAATACTTGCTGTCGGATGGAAACCTTGTATGGAAAACTTTACTTTTGGGGCAAAGAAATAAAAAAGAGACCTGTGTTCCAATGGATCCAATGTAGTTATTTAGTCACGATCGCTTTTCATTGGTTAAATATTTATAAAACCCCAACCGCAAGTCAAACTTAACCACTTTTCAAAACTAAAAAATCCCAGACCTACAGTACCTTACAAGCCTGTGTGTCAATCAGCTTGTACTTGTAGACCTGCTATTTTCAGTACTATTGCGCGACACTCTCTCTCGACAGTAGTACACCACTAAAAAAAACCATTATGGAGATACAAGGATTCTGTCCAACAGCGATGATATACTGTATTCTACAGATGTCCTGTCAGACAGGCAGACAGCAGGTACAGATGTGCCTGTGCTGCCAAGTTCTTAGCAAACAGAGCAGGATATCAACTAGCAACTTTCACAGTTTTTGAATTTAAATCCTGAGAAGTACGTAACAGTTTTGGACATATGAGGTTTCCACCCGGCAGACACTAAGACCACTTATACTCGGAGACCCATGAAACTGAAAAGAACAAGCGAATGAAATCTCTTGTGTATATGTACAGCAATGATGTGCTCTTGTCCTTTTTCAAGAATGAATTATTAGGCACATTGGTCTTTTAACCCCGGCTGCAGCTGTCTTTATTTTAGACAACATAACCCCTCTGTGGAAAAAGAAAAAAACACATAAACCTGGCAGGAAGACATAAAAGTGACTCTGAAGCAGTGGTCTCTAAGGGGGCCAGCTCCATCCTTTTTGCTCTTATGAGATCTGATGTAAGAGACAGGCTTACGTCAGATCTTTAAAGAGGGCTGTGTGTGTTGCGCTCCACAGCCCGCTTTTAGAAACACGCCGCTAAGCAGCCTGCACTTTGCTCCGGAGTGAAGGTGGTCAGATGTTGGTCATCTGAGAAGGGCGGACTGCCTCCTCCCCCCCCCCCCCCTCCTCTCTCCCTACGATGTCTAGTGGGGGAAGGCAACTACACAAGTACTTTTACTTGTGTACTTCATCATAAGACCCTTGAGAGATGCATCCTCTCATATCGACTAGGTCCTCAAAGTGTAGTACATTGTCTTCAAAGTGTAGTACATAGTCCTCAAAGTGTAGTACAGTGTCTCCAAAGTGTAGTACAGTGTCTTCAAAGTGTAGTACATAGTCCTCAAAGTGCAGTACATTGTCTTCAAAGTGTAGTACATAGTCCTCAAAGTGCAGTACATTGTCTTCAAAGTGTAGTACATAGTCCTCAAAGTGCAGTACATTGTCTTCAAAGTGCAGTACATTGTCTTCAAAGTGTAGTACGTACAGTGTCTCCAAAGTGTAGTACATTGTCTCCAAAGTGTAGTACAGTGTCTCCAAAGTGTAATAGAGTGTCTTCAAAGTGTAGTACATTGTTTTCAAAGTGTAGTACATTGTCTCCAAAGTGTAGTACAGTGTCTCCAAAGTGTAGTACAGTGTCTTCAAAGTGTAGTACAGTGTCTCCAAAGTGTAGTACAGTGTCTTCAAAGTGTAGTACATTGTTTTCAAAGTGTAGTGCATTGTCTTCAAAGTGTAGTAATCTTTCGATACTTAAACCCCACTGCATCTCTGAGGCAAATATCGTACTTTTTAATTCACTACAATTATTTGTCATCTTTAGTCACTAGCTACTTTGCTCATTTAGATTATGAGAAGAAATGCATTAACCAATTATTTTATACCATGTCTACTCGAATCTACAAGCTCAGAATCGTTGCAAGCTTGTAGATCAGGACTTTTACTTTGAACAGAGGACGTTTTACGTTGTGGTATTGCTACTTTTACTTGTTTTATTAGAAAATAAAACAATGTCTTTGAGACGAGGGAGTGGGTGAGGGGAGGGCGGAGTGTCTCCACTCTCTCTGCGATGATGTCCGCTGAGAGAGAGAGAGAGAGAGTGGGCCTTCTCATCTCTGATGGCCCTCGCTGAGAGAGTGGGCCTTCTCATCTCTGATGGCCCTCGCTGAGAGAGTGGGCCTTCTCAGCGGGCCTTCAGCCTTTGTTGTGGGGTTCCCACAGACAGAGGGGATCCAGGCGGATTTACATTTCTAACTTTGTTCCCCCCTCATTGTTTGCCCTCGTCTGCTCGGCTCTGGTGTTTGTGTTCCTGTGGTCCACGCATGTCGGAGATGCCTGAGGTTGTGTGGCTTTTTGTAAAGCGGGACGTTGCCCTGTATGCAGGGCAGGGCGTTGTCATATAGCTTTTGACTTGAGCCCGTTTGGCTCTGTGGAAATACATCCAGTCAAATAAAGATGCACTGCAATGGACATTTTACCATTTAAACCAGAAACCTTAGGCACGCGTGCCAACATTGGCATAGGGGAGAGGGTGATTTGGCATAGGGGAGAGGGTGATTTGGCATAGGGGAGAGGGTGATTTGGCATAGGGGAGAGGGTGATTTGGCATAGGGAAGAGGGTGATTTGGCATAGGGGAGAGGGTGATTTGGCATAGGGGAGAGGGTGATTTGGCATAGGGGAGAGGGTGATTTGGCATAGGGGAGAGGGTGATTTGGCATAGGGGAGAGGGTGATTTGGCATAGGGGAGAGGGTGATTTGGCATAGGGGAGAGGGTGATTTGGCATAGGGGAGAGGGGAGAAAGGATTTTCTTTTAAAATTACATGTAGAAACATGTAGTCAATTCAATTAAGTCCCCTCACATCTGTATGCAAATTGCATCCTGCACATAATTCTGCATACACTCAAACTATGAACTCTGACTGGGGAGAGTCTGGGAGATATGTGGGTTATTGATCATTACAATGTCCTGCGAAAGAACATATTTCAATGTGGTGTCATCATTTTATTTAACGTTGATATGGCAGACTGACTATCAAGAAATAAAAAACGATGTCATTCTGTTTTTTTTGTAATTATATATCCTACTTGATCATAACCCTAACCCAATAACCCAAACTACAGCCAGTGATTTATGTAAATAGGTTTTCAATGTAATGGGTCCCAGGACCCAGGGGTGGTAGATGAGTCCCAGGGACATTTTATGAGTCCGACGACGTTAGAGTACAGTACTGAGTACAGTACAGTATTGCATCCCAGGACCCCCGGATGGTGACTTGATTGCGGCCTTTCTCAATTTAGTGAGTCTAAGGATGCAGGATGCGGGCTATTTGCATCACTGTACAACATCACACAAAATAATCAAAGGTAGCAGATCCACAAGCCCAAAACGCATGGATTCGTTTTGAGCTTGTAGATCTGCTACTTTTGTGGGTTTTAATCCTACAGTTTTCACACCCGAAAGAGACGATATGCTCTGATTATGATATAGGAGACAGTTTGACATTCATACTGTGACGGCAGTGGCCTTTTTGGAGCCGCAACAGTTGACACCCAGAGAAAAGGAGGAACTTCTAGTACTTATTCACAGGAAAAAAGAAAACATTTGTCCTGGCATTCGCCGTGCATTTCCTAGGAATCCCCTCACTGAACAGCAACACAGGCGTGGCGTGCACACGGCGCACACAATCTCGCACGCTTACAGTACGTTTTTGCAACGTCTTACAATGGAAACACTGGTTGAAACAACAGAAGTGGTTTAGCAGACGGGACCAAAATGCTGACAGAAACATGCAGCACGGGGCACAGTGTCCCCCCCCCCCCCTCCCCTACCGCCCCGTTTTCCCAACCTGGTCCGTTTTCTGCTGCGAGCAGAGGGTCTGTCTGCGTCTGAGACTGACCCCAATCCTCTGGCATTTCCATCTCAAAACAATGAGCTCACACAGCCAAACCGCACTCCACAATATCAGCCTGTGTGCGAGAGCAGCGAAGAAGAAGGTGCACTGGTGCTGAGCTGGCTCTGTTCAGAAACTCTGAACTGCATGACATCAGCATGGTAGCTTTGCTTTTATGCGACCCTCAGGATAAAAGATTTACTTGACAATTAAATTGCACTGGAACTTGTTTAGTTTATTCCCCCACCTGATTTCAGCAGGAACCACCAACAGCAGCACAACAACGCAACCGTACTCTGGTGGATAGGACATTTATGGCAAATACTTAGTAATATAATTTTCCCCTCAAACATTTCTTTTTACGTTTCTGCTATAGGCCTAGTCTTCTGTAAAATGTGGTTGGTGAGGTTGGTTGACATGTTTTTGGAGTAGACCGTAAATGTCTCAAAGGCTGCCACCACATTCTGCTTTAACCGTGTTCAGTTAGTTTTTTAGCTGTAATTGTGTGTGTGTGTGTGTGTGGGGTGTGTGTGGGCCTGCTTCTGCTTTTGATATCCTCGCTGATCAATCCTTTTTTTATGGCTGTTGGGGAATAGATTAGTTTTATCCCTACTTTTGGTCAGACTTAATTAAACAGTAAGGCCAAGTGTGGACAAGGATGGACACATGCACACCGCGCAGACAAACAGTCCGGTGAGACGTAGGAGGACCGTAGGCAGGAGGCAAACCATAGGCCTAGAGAGACCTCAGTGCCCCAAGAACACACAAGGCAGAGGGAGCCTCCTGTTGGTTCTGGCATGAGAGAAAGGACAATGGGCAGATCTGCTGGGGGGTGCCCTGGGCGCGGCAGTCGCTGGGGTGTGGTCAGCAGTGGTTTGCTGCACCTGGCCGGCAGGTCACTACGTTATAGCTGGTGCTGGTTGTGCCTCAGTGATGGCTGCGCCCGGGGCGCTCCTCCGCTGATTTTGTCTACAGCTGGAGGCCTGGAGGAGAGGGGCAGTGACTTGGCCAATCACTGGGGAGTGTAGTGGTTTGAGGGTTGAAACCAAGGGGCCAGCTAGGCACTCCAATGTTGAAGCGCTGGGCCCTAGTGGTAAGAGGAAGGACTGCAGGCGGACCCGTGGATTCATGACGAGGAAACCCCGTGCAGCTGACCTTTAACATTGAGCGCTCGGTTGCACTTCCGCATTTGACCTCCACATTTTGGAGGTCAAATGCGGAAGTGCGCCCAAAAAGGCGGAAATAGCGGCTTCAAAACGCCACTGAGCAACTTCCAATGACATGAATAGCGGAGGGGCGGAGCTTCACGCCAGTTCAGTCTCTATCCTTTTAATACTCTATGGTTGAAACACTCTAAGAAGGTTGGAGGCCACCTGATGATTTCTCTTCCAGGCCAAGGCTTCGTCCATTAGAAATGGATTATAATCGCATCTTTGATGTACAAACTGAATACATTAATTAAACACATGCCTTTCTTTTTGGGAAATGTTGGATGTGTTTAATATTTACGTTTAAATGTACAGTATGTTAATCACATTCCCTCCCGTTACTATAGATGGCGATCTTGAACTGAATGCACGAAAAAGGCAGAGAAGAAGTGATCCGGAAGTGATCCGGCCGCATGAACCGGAAGTGATAATCGGCCATTTTCGAGCAAGGGTTCTCGCGGCCGTAATATAGCAATAGAAACATATATGCTAACCGGGAGGTCGAATTAATGTTTTATTAAGCTCCTAACATTGTCTTTTACCTCATTCTGAGCCCTAAAGCCACTGCACTGGCTTCCGGTTGTTTTTTGGATTGAATTTAAAATTATTTTACTTTACTTAGATGTACAGTCTACTACACTGTACTACTACTACATACAATATTTTATATAGGGCTTAAGTGGTTATTAACCATTTCAACCTGGCATTCAGATTTTGGGAATGTCATTTTAGGTGAAAGATTTCAAATTATTTTAAAAAGAAGCAATCAAAATGGTTCCAATCTTTTTCAAAAATAGCAGATCTACAAGCTCACAAAGAACAGCAATACGATGCGTTGTGAGCTAGTCGGTACATGTATTTGTGCTATTCATATTACAACAAAGTATATAGGGCTTAAGTGGTTAAATAAATCAAAACAAATGATGCCATCCATCACCAGACAAAAGCCTACAAACAGAAAGAGGTATGTGACTCCTGGATGTTGGGAGTGTTTACAGGAAACAGCTGGGTGGGTGACCCCGTGACCCCAGTCTCCAACACTCAACTATCAGCTGTGTAACCAATGACAAGCCATTCTCAAGGACATTTTCCCACCCCAATCGCTGTGATTGACACCAAAGATATTTAATTACAAAAGATACGCCATCCCCATTGGAGCCACTGCAGGCGAAATGGTACACGCATCCTATACAAAAGGAGACCTCGTTCGCCAACATGTATGTGGGGGCGTGGCACGTACCTGCTCCCCCAGAGACTCAGTTGGGCACTGTCAGCGCGCCTGCCTTGTTCTCGCATCTCACGTGATTTAAAAAAGCCCTGCATTTGTTGTGAAACCTTGCAAATTATGCAGGATGTAGCATGACTGTGAACCAAAACAAGTGCTCCCCAAAAACAATTCCTTGGGAATTGCGTACACACAACCCACGCTAAACACACATGACCTTGACATTACATGGTGAAAGTCAGCGTGAAAGAAGAAGCCCAGCTGCACCTTTACACTCAAAGGAACACAATGGAAATACGCTCAATGTTTAATATATGTTCATGTATATGCATTTTTGTCAAAAACATGACATTTCGTTGTGAAACATGTGTTTAAATCTGTATTGTTGACAGCCTGTGTGCAGAATTCAACAAGGAAGCTTGTTCCTGATTTGCTGCTGAGCGGGACCAAGCGTCCATGTTAAAGGGTAAGACCACTTTTTTTTAGAGGTTTGGGTTTTTTTCTTAACTTATTATGGGCAAACTATTACATTCCATGAGTTATTTCGCTCCGTTGTGTTGTTTATTAGCAATTTAAGAAATACAAAAATAGGGTCCATTGACTTCCATTGTAGCGGGGAAACAGCTCTCAAAGTCACTCTTTTAGCACATAAACGAACGCAACAAAAGCTGATTCTGACAGTTTATGGAAAACTCTTTATCAGGAAAACTCATGCGGTTTTATTTTTAATAAAAATGTCAACTTTGTCTTGTTTTGACTAATTTGTGTAGAAAGAAGATCCGGTAGGTATGCCTACGCCGACCGAATCTCTGCTGTTCGTGTCTGATCTGATTGGACCAAAACTGTACACCACTTCCTTATTGGAAAACGACGGGGATGTAAACAAATGGATTTGATCTCGTCCCCTTGTCACTAAAAACATACACAATGGACGTGTTTGAGGGAGACACTTTATAAGACACTTTAGAAGAAGTGTGTAAAGTGTCTGTGTCTGGGATTGCTCATACGCAAAGGTGCATCTCAAACAGCGTGGAGACACAAGATGGCCCGCGAGAGTTGGGGATGCCGTAGTACTGCTGCAGTCTATCTCCGACTAAAATAGTAACTTTATAAATCTATCTTAAAAGACGAAAGTAGGCCCAGGCCGTAGCGTAACGGTCTGGGCACCGGACTGGTGATCCAGTCGCGGTGTGCCGCGGGTTCGACTCCCGGACCCGACACGGCCTTTACCGCATGTCATCCCCCCATCTCTCTCCCGTTTCCTGTCAGCCTACTTTCTATCCCTTAAAAAATCAATAAAGGCGTAAGCCGCAAAAAAATATCTTTAAAAAAAAAAAAAGACGAAAGTAATAATTTATCATAAACTGTCAGAATCAGCTTTTGTTGCGTTGGTTTATGTGCTAAAAGAGAGCTGTTTCCCCGAAAAAACTCATGGAATGGAATAGTTTACCCAAAATAAGGTAAGAAAACAACCCAAACCTCTAAAAAAAAGTGGTCTTACCCTTTAAATGTGAATTACGGATGATAAAACCTAATTCATATTTCGCCACATGTCCCGCGCCAAAAATAGCCGGCCTACAATCTCCCTACGCGACAGCAGTGACGTGAGGTCACCGACGGGGCCTACATAGCAGAAACCCAGGCCCTGGTTTACCTGTGAGCTGCATGGCGCCGGTACCGTTGGACGCCGCCTTCCAGGCGTTGCGATGTCGGCGGATCTCCTGGACCCTGCAGGTGTACCAGCCCTCGTCCCGCAGGGTGACGTTGGCGATCACCAGCCGATACACCTCGCCCTCGCTGTCCTCGTACAGGCGGAACTTGGGCTGCGGGAAGTGGCGCGTGTAGTTCCCGTAAAACTTCATCTTCTTCATCCCCATCTTGACGATGAGCCCCATCTTGACGATGAGGATCTCCGAGGGGCGGAGGGACGGAGGCGCCGCCGAGGGGCGAGGAGGAGGAGAGGGAGGGGAAGGAGGAGGCGGCGAGAGCGTGGGAGCAGACGGAGGAGTGAAGAACCAGCGGAGGACCAGAAAGCTGCTGCTCCTCTTCCTCTGCGACACCAGGCATGTCAGCGTGAAGTTGTCGCTCGCCGGTACCGACGCGAGGGGGCCGGGGGTGACCGTCACGTTCAGGGCATCGCAGATCTCTGTTTCACGAAAGTATACACACATGCATCATGTACTGTACAAACTGCGTTAACAAATGGACCCTTTTAAGTTAAATTTAAGTTAAATTCATAGGACTTCACGGTGTACACAAGATTGACGAGAAGAACACATACAACTAAATCATCGGGGGGACAGAGACCCTGCCTGTGCATGCGAGGGGTTGACCTTTGACCCTTTAGGATAGTTTAGGTTAATCATATCTTCAGGGCAGCCCACCGTCCAAGTTTCATGAAAATCTGCTTCTCAAAAGTTATCTGGCTAACAAACAAAAAACAAACAACCACATGAATACCATACTCAAACACACAAACAGACAGACAGGACCAATTACAATACCATGCCACCCACTGCTGTGGGCAGGGGAATAAAGAAAAAAACATTTGCTGTGTTCAGCATGATAAAATTGTATAGGCTATAGTACTGTATACTATATTCAGTGCTTTGGGCCTTTAAAAAGAAAATGCCTAATGTGCAAGACATTCTTTCAAATCATAGCCTTTAGAGTTTAGACAGTCATTCTTATTCACTTTTTGGAGCTCACATTCTAATGAAATGCACATCTAGCTCTATCTACACTGTAGTAGGGCTGTTTTTCCTGAAATCACCAGCTTGGAATGTATCCTGTAATCACCAGAAAGTATAAGATTGCGTTTGGTCCAATGTTTCCAATCAGTAATAATAATACAGTAACCCTAGTGTATTCACTTTTACTTGCAAGGGGGGGGAAGACAGCTGTTTGGAGGTACTAGTGTGTTTAATCTGTTTTCGTGCCAGCTGGGTCAGGGCTCCTCTCCTGCGGAGACAGCAAGTCTGGGAGCAATATGGCTGAAAGAGGCTCTACAGGTGGGACACATTTATCTCCAGCACCGTAGCCCCTGAAACAGTGAAACAGACTATAGGAGAAAAAACATGACAAGATAACAGGGACCATCTGGGATCCCCCCCCCCCAGATCCCCCCCCCCCCCAGCCATGCAGCACAGCACCGCCTTCTTGGCTCTTGTTTGTGTTGATTGGTTGAGTTCCCCTCTGGGTTATTGTCCCACGCAATTTTGTGTGACATGTAATATACCCGGCAGAACGACCTGTGTGGCGGTGTCCCCTGTATGAATCGGTAAACGGTATACCACGGGTGTCTTATTTCTACGCTTCTCAACGCCTGGTCCGGGGTCCACCGAGGGGTCAAAATGGACCCTCCTTGCGAGTCTCTAAATCTGAGCATGAATAGAACTTTTTTTTGGGGGATCCCAATCTACCCTGTAAAATTCTCAGTGTTTATTTAACTCTGAGAACGTAGCAAATGGAACCAAATGGACCCTTGCGGGTCCATTTGGTTCCATTGGTACACTCTTAGAGTTACAGACCCCGTAAGGGTCCATGTGGACCTCCTGGTGGACCCCGGACCCGACATTGAGAACCAGTGGTCTATCATCTGCAGGAGCAGGTCTTGTGCAGGTACGTCTGAGGAGAGCATACAGTACAATGATGTAAACCTAAATGTACTTACAGTACACAAACCATCTGCGTTCTTCCGTAGGCTACTACAAGAAGATTTAACAGCCTGGAGTGTACACTGTGTCCGACAAACTGATGACTGAGCTTTAGTTGCACTACACAGAATGATCCTTGGAAAGTTGGAAAAAGTCCAAAGTGATGGATGAAGTTATCATTTTGCATTCTTTTACTTCTTTTAGCTTCATTTATTTTTTTGCACGCTCCTTCCTTTTGAGCTCATCCCTGCTTCTTGCATTGTTATAATAAACAAGGTGGACTTACCGGTGTACAGAGCTTTAGTCAGGACTAGGATCACTATAGAGAAATACATTGTCTTCAGTCAGCGAATCCATAAACCCAGACAACTACACAACAACAGCACTTACACGAGCAGCTACATCCAAACAGCACACAGCAACACACACACACAGACAGCCACCACCATTAACTCGGCTGCTCTCTTTCTTCTCTTTCTGTGTAATACGAAACAGTAAATGCTCTGTTCCCACTTAGAAAACTCCCACTGCACTCTCCCACTACTCACTCTCTCCCTCTCTCTCTCTCTCTCTCTCCCCTCTCTCTCTCTCTCTCTCTCTCTCTCTCTCCTGCAAAACGTAGGAAATGTCATTTCCTGTGTTTCATGTGAAGAGTGTTGGACGTCAGCCCGGGACTCTGTGTCTAAACCGGTCAAGTTGCAGAAGGGTTTTTGTGGGTGGGTGTGCGTGTCCCTGTGTCACATTGTGTATCTTTGTCTGCACGGCTGCCACACAGACAGGAATGAGCACAACACAGCACGTCATTGTGAAGACAAGAGCATGCATGCACACACACACACACACACACACACACACACACACGCACGTGTGACATACACACAGAGAGAGAGAGAGAGAAAGGGGTCCCTCAGCAAACTGATTATGCAGGTCTGTCTGATAATGCATCTCTCATTGATGTCTTAATTATTGCGTTTCAGAAAGAAGCAGATGTAGCCTACAAGCTCAAGAAAATGGTAAGCCCTCCAAACTCACATGGGCTACAAATTGGGCCTCATTTGGCCATTAGTTTTAAATGAATGAGGCTTCAAATGAATGTGGATATTAATCAGAGGCTGAGGTGAGCACAACCCTGTGTGTGTGTGTGTGTGTGTGTGTGTGTGTGTGTGTGTGTGTGTGTGTGTGTGTGTGTGTGTGTGTGTGTGTGTGTGTGTGTGTGTGTGTGTGTGTGAGAAAGTGGGGATCACCAGGGGTCCTGGGGGAGGGGGTCCCAAGCAAAATGTGTCTGTTAAAAAATGGCAGATATGGTACTAGAAGCTTCATTGCTTGTCACAAAGTGTCTTGAGCTTATATGTACAGTAGGCCTACAAGTGTTATTTTTTTATATCTTCCAAAATTCGTGAAAGTAGTCCTTATATCCTATTGGAAAAAATGGGGAAAAAAATCAAATCATCTCTTCTAGGGGGTCCGTGGTAAAAAAAAACATTTTCAGAGGGGCGTCCACGGCCAATACATGTCAATGTGGGGGCCCTTATTGTTGACATGAAAGCGTTTCAGAACCAGGACAGTGCAGGACTGGACTGCTCCACAGTCCACATGATACAGTATAGCCTATGCATGCGTTTCGACCTCACCCTGCTGCTGCTGTCTGGCGCTCGGACAGAGCGGCATGGGCTTGTCTCTCTCTCTGGCTGTGGTTGTCAGAGCGTCCCGGCGGAATGAAGCCTGCTGCTTTATTGGGCAGCAGAAACTGCTGAGGCAGGGCTTCTTTCTGCAGGCGCTCAGCGCTCTGCCAAAAGCCAAATGAAATTACACAACACATTTAACCCTTCACGCCTTATGTATACACGTAGGATTCTCTCTTGGGGGAAAAGTGAGCTTACGACATACCCGTTACGTACCTAACCGCACCGCAGTGATTTCATCTTTTTTTTGTTCAGCCCAGTAAATTAATTCAGGGTTATTGTTTGTTAATGTTTACACTTACACGCAGTCTGCACGATAGATGCCTTTTAAGCTTCAGATGCAAGCATCCTCGTGGTTTGGTGTATTCTTGGTGTCAAGAAAGGGCAATATTAAGTACACGTGTTGTTGCTCTTTCGTGTGAAGTTTCGTGAGAATTGCCTTTGTTTTTCTTGACATAATGTTTTGTCAACTAGTCTTCAGCCAAGCAAGCGAGTGCTTCGCTCGCCTCTGCCCCGCAGTGGTCAAAGCATGTCACTGCCACTCGGGATAAACTGTCAATCTACTGTACAATAAATTCCTGCAATGACACTGGTGATACCGGACTACCGCTACCTGTGTACCAATGAACGACAGGCAATTAAGCAGCGTTTATACAAATACCAGCACTTAAACTGATTGAGTTTTAGTTTTGTAATAAAGTATATTTAAATAATTTGTTCAGTGTCACAACAGCTCTTTAGTAAACAGAAAATACATTTTCAACTTGGGATGCCATTTCATCCTATATCCTCATACAGGATACTGGATAAACTACTGGATGTGATGAAACAGAAAAATGAGCAGACAGAATTGGAAATGGAACACTAGAAAACTAGAAAATGTGCCCGCACAGCACAGGTCTCCAGCAGGAGGATAGGAGAGTGTGTGATATTTGGCAAAATGTTTAGGAGTAAACATGTTTGTTTGGGGTTTTATGTGTGTGTGTGTGTGTGTGTGTGTGTGTGTGTGTGTGTGTGTGTGTGTGTGTGTGTGTGTGTGTGTGTGTGTGTGTGTGTGTGTGTGTGTGTGTGTGTGTGTGTGTGTGTGTGTGTGTGTGTGTGTGTGTGTGTGTGTGTGTGTGTGTGTGTGTGGTCAATTCACTACGAAATATTCCAAATACCCCAGATATTGTGTTCATCAATGAAATTAGAAAAACTGTCACTATATTTGAAATAGGCTGCCCATTTGATTTGTATATGGACACTTGTTTTACATCCAAACTTATGAAATATCAGCTTCTGGTGGAACGTATTATGGCCTTGGGATATAACTGTCAACTTATTGTCCTTGTATTTGGAAGTCTGGGCCATGTCCATAAACTTGTGCTCAGGGGTCTGCAATTGGGTGGATTGCTAAAAACAAATGCAAAAAAGCTGGCTAAATACTGTTCTGTCTCAGCTACTATGGGCAGTCTGTCTGTCTGGAGAAGGCGTTGTTTCATTTATCCCTAGGTGGCTTAAAAAACCCAAAACAAACATCCTGTCTAGTAGTGTCAAGTAATAGTATGTCAACAATGTGCTATATGTTTTTATTTTCTCTTCTTTTCCCTCTGTGTGTTAAGCAGCATGTGCAGCAGCTATATCTGGTTGGACCATATAATGTATAACCTAATTCTGATCAGTGTTTGGGTCTATTGTATTACGCCTCTTGTGCAGATCCAAATAAAATAAATCAAATGTGTGTGTGTGTGTGTGTGTGTGTGTGTGTGTGTGTGTGTGTGTGTGTGTGTGTGTGTGTGTGTGTGTGTGTGTGTGTGTGTGTGTGTGTGTGTGTGTGTGTGTGTGTGTGTGTGTGTGTGTGTGTGTGTGTGTGTGTGTGTGTGTGTGTGTGTGTGTGTGCGTGCGTGCGCGCGCGTGCGTGCGTGCGTGCGTGTTTGTGTGTGTTCACAGACGGACGGACTGAGTGCGAAACATACTCTCTCCCCATGCCTTCGGCCTGGTGGAGACAATCAAATTGAAGAGTAGAAAATCTCAGCAGAAAGGATATTACAGCCTATAGTGAAAAGAGGCGATCTACAAGCTCACTCAGTTGTAACACATGGTGTCTGATCAATGGGCCAATCGAAGCAATGACTCCCACTCTTACCTGAACCTGTATATTGGAGCATGGCTACCCCAGAACACCAAGGGTCGGTCCATCCATCCATCCATCCATCCATCCATCCATATCTATGTATCATCATCATCCTTCGAGTGCCCTCGAGATCTGTGACACAAGCTGCTTCCACTGGTCTCTGTTGCTCATTGCCACACCAAGTTCATTCACAGTCAGTCTTGTGTCCCTACTCAGAACATCTGGAAATGTGAGAGGTCTTGTTCCTCTTCATGGGCAGGGTAGTCTCCACAGAAGAATATCCGAAATGACCTGGTCTTTTCTTTTGCTCTGTGGCAGTGTCCAGCAAAGCGGAGTCTTCTTTCTGCCAACAACGAGATGGGGGGGTGCCTCCATAAATCTGAGCTTTAGTGGGATGGATGTATATTCGGTCAAGATGATCCCGAAATTCCTTATTCATTGTCTCCACCAGGCCGAAGGCATGGGGGGAGAGTATGTTTTGCACTCCGTGTGTGTGTCCGTGAGCAGCTAATCTCCGGCACCGTTAACCCGGTCGATGCCAAATTTTGCACACACACTCCCTGGATGCCAACGATGAACCTCTGCCCCAAAATTTCCAGAACGGCCTGTTATAGCGCCACCAGGAGGCCGCTTTGTGCAAAACAAGTTTTTGCACAGTACACCTACAGATTTTGTCCAAACATCGCGCAAATTGGTACACAGTCTCTCTAGAGCCATTCAACGAAACAGGTCTTTCACATTTCTCAGACTCCATCCTGATTGGTTAAGATTGGCTTCCAAAGTTCACAGGAGTGCTCAGTTTCAAACAAAATGCTGCAAATCATGAACACATCGCGTGATTTCCATGAAATTGTGCACGCACATTCCCACTAGGCCGAGGAAGAAATGCCACATGAACAATTTCAACTCAGCCTCAAGGTGGTGCTATAACTGGCCGAAAAGTGTTTTTACCTCTAACTGCACGGATCTGTGGATAATTTACTTTTGTTGCCCTTTTATCCAACCACCAGATGAAGGCAAGCTGCAATGTCCTACATTCCTATCCTGGTGGAGACCTGTGCCCAGAAGGGTACTTTTTCTAGTTGTCCATGTTTCGGCACCATAAAGAAGGATACTTTCCACACAGGCTTTGAACAGGTTGATGTCTATCAATCATAGTTACACCTGCAGGGTCATGGGTTGTGTCATGGGTTACTAAACAAATTATCGGTACATAGGTATTGCCCGAGGTTATCCAACTATGGACAAAGTTTGCATAAAGACCATATACATTTCCATGGAATCCAATGCAATAAACAAACATCAGTGGAAGGAGGAGCAGGGAAAGGAATAGTTAGAGAAGGCATAGCACAGAGTTCATCATTTGGAGGATCTGCTCTCATCAGGAAGAATGTGACCGTCGGACGGAGAGACTTCATCAAATCACCCAACGAGATCTGAGACACGCATAAAAAGGTGAGGTCCCTTTAACCTTGTGTTTCAGTGTTAATTTTGTCGACTAAGACTAAAAATTAAGTCGACTATAAGGTTTTTGATATTTTGTCGACTAAGACTAGACTGGGGGGGCGGGTACCGTCCTAAAGTCGGCTCTTCGGTGCTACTGAAAATTTCTGACGAGCCGAAATCATTTTGGCACTACAGTGGTCTATGCAGTCTGCACTGCATAGACCTTTTCAGGAGAGCAGGCCATAAGATCAAGGTCATGTACATGAAACATGTCTCGTTTTAGTATCAAATGACTGAAAAATAAATACGTTTCTTCATTGTGTCATTTGATACTAAAAAATAAAAAAGAGACAATGTTTCATATTAAAACTATAAATCTGTGTCTGAATTACATATTCAAAGTAACCTATGTATTTTACTAATACTAAACAACTAAGACTATAGACAACAAATCATTTCAGAAGACTAAATGGGACTAAAGACTAAATGTGTGTTTTCAAAAGACTAAGACTAAATCTAAATATGCTGAAAGAATTTACACTGGTGTTCACTGTTCATTTGAATAGTTGTTGTTTTCAGAAGAACATTGAGAATAGTTCTTAAAAATGTTAACTTGTGTCATTGTTATATCAGGTCAACTGTGTTCAAATCCATTACTTTACAGGACACACACAGAGCCTTAGAATGAACGACACACTGGCGAATGGCACCAAATCCAGTCTGGCCCTACCGATTACTATCAACTCCATCAAGCTCATCCTGGGTCTCCCCATCAACAGCTACGTTCTGTGGCTGATACTGAGTGGAGCTGGTGGGACGATCGCCTCCGAGTTCTTCTATCTCAACCTGATCGTATCTGTGATCCTCTCTTCCTTGAGCGAAGTCCTGTACTTTGCATTGCTCTTCACAAACAACTTCATTTTGAATGTGGCTAATGAATTTGCTTTTGTTTTGTTTTTCTTCTTCTCTGTCCCATCGTTCCAGTGTTGTATCTGTGTGGAGCGTTACATAGCGGTGGTTCACCCCGTGGTGTTTCTCAGGTACAAAGCTCTTCGCTACAGGGTGGCCTGTTGCTGCCCTGTCTGGCTGACGGGGCTTGCAGTCAGCTTGTTAATTGTTATTATATCACATATATCTGATATGGTGTTTCCTCACTACCTCTTGATGGGCTTTTGGATGGTGTGCATTTCTGTGGGGTGTTTCTGCTGCCTCTCGGTCCTCAGAGCTCTGAAACAGCCTGGACCAGGAGAAGGACAGAGGGACAGTGGGGAGGGAAACGACCTGAAGAGAAGAGCTTTTAGAATCATTCTGATCAGCTTGGTGGTAATGTCACTGACTGTAATGAGCTGTATTCCCATGATTCTGATTCCACTACTGATTAATTACAACCCAGTTCCTATGACCATCGCATCTATAATACACATGATTTCTGTGTTGGTTCTTCCTTTGCTCTACCTCCACAAAGCTGGGAAACTGCCATGCTTCAAGGGGCTCTGATGAATGGTTTGATAAATGGTTAAAGCTCTATATTCTGATATTATATATGCATTGTAGCCTAATAGAGTGTGTGTTCAGTCACAGGGCTCTCCGTGTCTGTTTATTAAACAATGTGAGAAGATTCAAATATGGCCAGTCTGGATCTGTTGCTGGAGATTGACCTGAGGGTCTACATCAGATCACAATGTTTGTTTTATTTTAAAAATAAGACGTCTTTATGCCACAGCTTGGTGTGTGCATGCCTGCATGGCTTCTACCCCTTTAATGTTAAGAGGTTGTGGTGACAGCAGCTCCAATGAGTCTCGCTTCATGTTGATGTCTGGGTCAAAATTTTGCATTGAACATCCATCTGTTGTAGTTTCTGCATCATCGAGCGCCACGCATTATTTGAATGTCACACGCAGGCCTATTTTAGACAAAACTAGACAGTGGCAAAAAATAAATAAAAATAAACATGAGGCATTAAGAGTTCAAGACACAGAGCATAATAAACACATTATAAAAATAATTTAGAAACAGTAAAAACTAGAAAAAGTGCCCTTCTGGGCACAGGTCTCCACCAGTAGGATAGGAGAGTGTGTGATGTTTGGCAAAATGTTTAGGAGTAATATAAACATGTTTGTTTGGGGTTTTGTGTGTGTGAGGGTGTGTGTGTGTGTGTGTGTGTGTGTGTGTGTGTGTGTGTGTGTGTGTGTGTTTGTGTGTGTTTGTGTGTGAGCGCGACTTGGCCTGTTGTAGCGCCACCATGAGGCTGATTTGAAAACTGGCAAGTGGCATTTCTTCCTCAGCCTAGTGGGAATACAGTAGGCATGCAGTTTCACCGCAATCGGACACTGCGTTGAGGAGTTGTGGCGATTTGTACAAAACGGGTACAAAACGGGCTACTCCTGAAAACTTTAGAAGCCAATCCAGGAACGATTAGGCCTACTATCAGAATATAGCGATATTTGACACTTATTTTTAACAAAATAACCAAGGTTTAAAAGGTAAGACTAAAAAGATCTATAAATAAAAACACTACCACAGAACAATACACACCTTGTGCACTCATTTTCTGTTTATGAACCCATCTCAATACAAATATCACCACACTCTTATGCTCTTGTTTTTGTACAAAGGTTTATGCACAAATTGAAGAAACTCTACATTTTCTATTGTCACAACCAGAAAAATGTGAAGGCCAAAGCAGGATGTGTTTTCTAGCCAAAATGATTTCATGGTGACACGGTTGTTCCAGTCTTCTGAACGTATGGAAAATCAAGCAATAGCAAGTTGTTGTATTTATAGCCTATATTCATTTCGCCTGTTTATCTGATTTTTTTATTGTATCTTTCTTTACTTTATATTTCACCTTTTATAAGGATACATTTCACTGAATGGGGTGTGCTTTTTTTTTACCTGCAGTAGCCTACTCCATGTCACACTATTCTGGTTCACAGCAAGACAAAAACATTAATCTCCCACTTCAGAGACTACTTTTATGAAATGAAACCCAAGAAACGGCAATAACGTCATATTATTTCCACTTATTTTTGTTTACTGTGCTTAAACAGACAATCAATGGATCAATCAATCAATTTATTCTGCAAATAAATAATTGCAGACGTTAGATTGACACTATGGATTTAACATTATTTCGTGCATCACAAAATGCAAAATGCATTGTTTCTCCCATAACAAATGTGACGGAAACGTGAGCGGCTCTGTGGAAACTTCAGTCATTTCAGTTATTCCTTCAAGCTATTGCACAATACTGTAGGCTAATGTTTTCTTATTTGTAATATTCTTTTCTAGTTTGCAATGATATTTGTTGATCACTTGCACCAGAAATAATATCTTAGCATCTGGTTCAGAATTATCAAATGGAATGGTAAACATGTCTGTAACATAAGTAGTGTTAGCTTTGATAACTACAACTTTAAAGCAAAAATATAACAGCAGCAATTGAACAGCATGTCTCAGGGAACTTTCATCAAAAGCACCTGATAACCAAAATACAATCGTTTTGCACTTCAATAAATCACATATACATCCATTTCACTTATATAATGAACAATACTGTGTCTAATGTGCCTCTGGGTGTTTATCCGATGCTGAGGTTGGCTACAGTAAGTACATTCAGTCATTTTTAGGCTCTCAAATGATTCCTCTCAAAATGTTCAGTGCGGGCCAGCGGTCCAGGCACCTAGACCACAATGTAGCCTGACAGAGCGCTGCAGGTTCAACTACTGATCCTGACAGCTTTTGCCTCTTGTGTCACTCCCCATCTCTCTCTCCTTCCCTGTCAGCTATACTGTCGTAGCGATAATAAAAACATAAAAAAAAAAAAAGCTTCAGTGCGTCACGTCACCAATCACCAATCATCCATAAAGTCCTCTAGTTCACCCATAGTGATGATATCACTGTTGTAAGCTGCAGCAGTACGTGTCTTGCCCGGTTCACAGGCAGTGTCCATGTAGCGAGTTTGCTCTGGGCTGCCGTTGTTCTCGCGTGAGTCCGGTCCCTGTTCATTCTCCTGGTATCCATGATTCTGTCTCTGCCTGGCAGGGCCTGAGTCCTCGGGAAGGGTGGAGGTCGCAGACATTCCTGAGGAAGACATACGGGACGGCAATGAGGGCTGGCGGTGTTGGGGATGACCTTGAGGGAGCGTGTGGGGCTTCCCGTTGGGAGCAGCCTGGGGCCTGGCCGGTTGCTGCGGCTGGGCCTGCTGCTTGAGTCGGGGCGGGGGCTGGGGCGGAGAGCCACCCTGGGCCGTCTGCCGCACGTTTAGCTGGACGTACTTCCCTGTCTCCGGGTCAAAGAAAGTCTTGGCCTTCACTTCCACAGGCAAGTCCACTACATAGTACTGACCGGATCCGGGATCCTGCAGCACCTTACGCTGGGTCACAGGGAAGTTCTGGGGATAGCCAGGCTCTACGTGGTACTGCGTCACTGGGGTGGGACGGCCGGCATGTTTTTGTGGAGCGGCAGGTAGAGAGACAGGAGGTGAGTGATTTGGAGAGGCGATGGCAAGGGAGACAGGGGGCGAGTGGTGGGGAGAGGCGATGGCAAGGGAGACAGGGGGCGAGTGGTGGGGAGAGGCGATGGCAAGGGAGACAGGGGGCGAGTGGTGGGGAGAGGCGATGGCAAGGGAGACAGGGGACGAGTGGTGAGGGGAGGCATGGAAAGAACGTGCGGAGGGCCGTGACCCTGAGTGGGAGGAATATGCAGAAGAGTCTTGTGTTGGGGCATGAGCGAGGGAGACGGGAGCAGAGAAATGGCGAGAAGACAGGACAGGTGCGTCGGAGGAGAGTAGCTCAGCTGAAGGAACGCCAGAGTCAGTACGGAGGGGGGGTTTCTCCTCTGGAGCAGGGGACTCCACGGAGGTTTTAGTCAACTCCTTCTTTATCCTCCGCTGTGTCAGCCTCTTTGCTCTCCGTAAGGCTTTGTCAGACTTTACAGGCACGCTCGGGGGCTTCCCCAGAGAGCGGGACGCGTCGCTGCTGAAACTACAGGCCGACTCTGGTCTGTCGTAGTCATAAACCCCCCTTAGCTCTGCCAGGTCGGCTGCACTGGTGGCGAAACTCTCCATGTCTTCCGACATGTTGCTCATGATAGAGCGAGAGTCGTCTTCATCAAGAGCAATGCTCCTCCTGTTGTAGGGACGGTGTAAATTGTCGTGCTGGGTGGGAGTTCCAGCGCTGTGTCTCACTTTGTCCTGCTCATCCTCAGCCACCTGTGACCCCCGCCAGCCATCCAGAGGCGAGCCCACCCTGAAGTCTTCGCCGAGGTTCTTGTGGAAGCGCGGTTTGACTGACCTGGTGAAGGAGACGCCTCTGATGGAGGTGTTATCCTTAACCTTGAACATGGTGGGCTTGGCTCCCAGGGCAGGGGAGGAGGCGTTGGAACGCGAGGCAGATGGAGCTGGAGATGGAGGGGCATGAGGCCTGTTGTAGGACCCCGCATCTTCAGCGGACTCCATCCCAGATGGCTCCACTCGTCTCCTGGAGGGTACAGGTGAGCGCGAAGGTCTGCCGTTTCCGTCTGCTGTGTTGATGTCGTAGTACTGGAGAGCGTCCATCCTCTGTTGCTTATCTCTCCTGTCCTCCTCTCGTTGAGCCGCTCTCCTCTCCTTCTCCTGCAATGCTTGGCACTCCTCCTCGGTCTCCGTGGCTCGCTGTTCCTCTCTCTCTTCTGCGTGACTCTCCTCCTCTTCCATTTGAGCTGCTCTCCTCCTTTCCTCCTGTATCTGCGCCACCATTCTCTCCTCCTTCCTATGCCTCTCCCTTCTCTCCTCTTCTTGGTGAGCAGCTCTCCTCCTCTCCTCCTCTCTGTGAGCAGCCTTCCTCTGTCTTTCCTTTCTCTCCTTTTCTATAGTATCTCTACTCCTCTCCTCCTCCTCTTGTAGAGCAGCCATCCTCTGTCTCTCCTTTCTCTCCTCTTCTTGTTGAGCAGCTCTGTTCCTCTTATCCTCCTCCTCTTGTAGAGCAGCAATCCTCTGTCTCTCCTTTCTCTCCTCCTCTATCTGAGCAGCTCTCCTCTCCTCCTTCCTCTGTCTCTCCTTCTCTATCTGAGCAGCTCTCCTCTCCTCCTCCACCTGTTTGATTCTTCTTTCCTCTGCGAGCTGGACAGCTCTCCTCTCCTCCTGCTTCTGAGCTGCCTCCTTCCTCTCTCTCTCTTTTCTCTCCTCCTCTTCTATTTGAGCAGCTCTCCTCCTCCTCTCCTCCTCTGCTCTCTGAGCTGTGACCATCTCCTCCTTCCTCTCTCTCTCTTTTCTCTCCTCCTCTTCTATTTGAGCAGCTCTCCTCCTCCTCTCCTCCTCTGCTCTCTGAGCTGTGACCATCTCCTCCTTCCTCTCTCTCTCTTTTCTCTCCTCCTCTTCTATTTGAGCAGCTCTCCTCCTCCTCTCCTCCTCTGCTCTCTGAGCTGTGACCATCTCCTCCTTCCTCTCTCTCTCTTTTCTCTCCTCCTCTTCTATTTGAGCAGCTCTCCTCCTCCTCTCCTCCTCTGCTCTCTGAGCTGTGACCATCTCCTCCTTCCTCTCTCTCTCTTTTCTCTCCTCCTCTTCTATTTGAGCAGCTCTCCTCCTCTCCTCCTCTGCTCTCTGAGCTGTGACCATCTCCTCCTTCCTCTCTCTCTCTTTTCTCTCCTCCTCCGCCTGTTTCCTCTCCTCTGCCAGCTGAGCAGCTCTCCTCTCCTCCTTCCTCTGTCTCTCTTGTCTCTCCTCTTCTATTTCAGTGGCTCTTCTCTCCTCCTCCTTCCGTTTGATCCTCTTCTCCTCTTCAATTTGAGCGGCTCTCCTCTCCTCCTGCTCTCTTTGCTTGGCTATTTTTTGCTCCTCGATCTCCTTTGCCCTCTTTTCCTCGTCCGCTCTCCTCTCCGCCTGTCTCTGTCTTTCTCTCCTCTCCTCTTCGATCCTGGCAGCCACAGCCTCCCTCTCCTTTGCTCTTCTCTCCTCTTCTCTCTGAGCCACTCTCCTCTCCTCCTCAATCTGTTGTCTTCTCATCTCCTCCACTGCCTGTTTTGCTCTTCTCTCCTCCTCTTCTCTCCTCTCCAACTCCCACTGTTTTTTAGCAGCGATGGCCTCTCTCTCCTTTGCCCTCCTCTCCTCCTCAATCTCAGCGACTCTCCGCTGTTCCTCAATCTCAGCAGCTCTCCTCTCCATCTCTCTCTGTTTTGCTTTTCGCTCCTCTTCTGCCTTCCTCTCCATTTCTCGCTGTTTTTCTCTCCTCTCCTCCTCTGCTTTCCTCTCCTTTTCCCTTTTCTCTTCTTCTGCTTTCCTCTCCATTTCTCTCTGTTTTGCTCTCCTCTCCTCTTCTGCTTTCCTCTCCATTTCTCTCTGTTTTGCTCTCCTCTCCTCTTCTGCTTTCCTCTCCATTTCTCTCTGTTTTGCTCTCCTCTCCTCTTCTGCTTTCCTCTCCATCTGTCTCTGTTTTTCTCTTCTCTCCTCCTCTGCTTTCCTCTCCATCCGTCTCTGTTTTTCTTTTCTCTCCTCCTCTGCCTTTCTCTCCATCTGTTTCTGTTTTTCTTTTCTCTCCTCCTCTGCCTTTCTCTCCATCTCTCTCTGTTTTGCTTTTCTCTCCTCCTCTGCTTTCCTCTCCATCTCTCTCTGTTTTGCTTTTCTCTCCTCCTCTGCTTTCCTCTCCATCTCTCTCTGTTTGGCTCTCCTCTCTTCTTCAAGCCTAACAGCGATGGCCTGTCTCTCCTTTGCTCTTCTCTCCTCTTCCCTCTGAGCAGCTTTCTTCGCCTCCTCAATCTCAGCGGCTTTCCTCCCCTCCATCATCCGCTTGATCCTCAGTTCCTCCTCTCTCTGCTTTGCTTTTCTCTCCTCCTCTGCTTTCCTCTCTGCCTGTCGTCGCTTGTCTTTGATCTCCTCCTCGCGCTGAGCTGCCAGTCTTTCTTGTCTCAGTTTTTCTCCACCTGCACTCAACCCAAAGTTGTGTGTTTGCCCTTGAATGGCATGTGGATGAGAAGCTGAGGTCGTTGCTGCTGGCATGGGATGACTGTGTGACGGATGAATGCTTTGACCTCCTTGGTTGGCTGCTTGTGTATCGGTTACTTTAAGCTCTCTACTGCCTGCATGCTTAAGCTGTTCAGACGCTGGCTTGCTGTTGTGGTTGAGATCTTGTTTGTGTGTTCTCTCAGCTTCTGCAGTTACTTCACTTGGCTTAACATCGGGAAGCTTGTTCTCTTTGTCTCCCAACCTGAACATACCTGTCCTTTTGTGTTCTTGCTCCATGGTAGAAAATACTACAGATTTGGGCTCTTTGCTCACTTTGGCACTGACCTCTGGTTCTTTGGGAAAAGTCCTTTCTTTCGCCGAGAGGCCCTGTGTCTCACTAGTGAACACTGGGCGTCTACTAGGACGAGTCTGAATTAGTGGGAAGAATCCTTCTTTTTTGCCGGGATGGAAGTCTTGCATTGTGTCTGGACTACCCTCTGCAGCGATCACTTTTAATCTGGCATAGTCTGCGATGGCTGATATCTCAGGCGTAGTGGAGGCTTTCTCTTTAGATTTCTGTTTGTAATTGGCATTGTGCTGCATTGTATTATCCCTTGTGGAATGGATGCTATTTGCAGGCTGTGTTTCTGTTGCCGATGAATTGGGCCGACTCTCTGTGTCATGTTTCCTGACATGAACATCTTCATCTGTCTTCATCCTTGCGCTGAACTTGCTTTGTCTCTGTGTAGGACCGTCACTCTGCTTTAAAGCCTGCTCATCTTTCACTTCACTGTGCATCCTTTTGCTATGTACACTTATGTCATTCTCCGACTCTGCTATCCTATTTCCACTCACTTGAAAACTGTCATCTCGTTTTGGTTCATTTCTCTGTGAAACTGCATTTGAGATATTTCCAACATTTGAACTGAGATTAACTTCTGTTTGGTTTGTTGCCCCTTGCAACTGAAAATAATCCTCCTCCATCCTGGCATGTGTTGTGGCTTCAACTGTGCCAGGTTTTTCAGGTGTTCCTCTTTTGACTTCATTATTCTCTCTGGTTGAAATTGCAGCGTTGCAGCTGTCTTTAATTGCTTTTAACTCATTGCTTCCTGGTGTGACGATTTTAGCTCGGTCATCTTTTGATGTGTTTGTTTTTGTACCAGGGCTTGGCAAAGCAGCTGGTTTGTTTTCATTTACTGCACCCACGCTGCTGGTAGGAATTTTAACTGCAGGATGGTTTTCTGTCATTTCCTGTCTCTCTTTCTCAATGACCCTTGGCACAACTCGGATGGCAATGCCGTCTATGTGCAGTTGTTCTTCAACTTGGCTGTGCTCTCCACTATGTGTCCTTGCATCCTGCTTCCCCATCGATATATGTATGTTTTCATCATAAAGGTTCTCCTCAGATGGTGCAGAGTCTTGTCTTTTTTCTACCGGCAGGGATGTGCCATCTAGATCCATTTGTTCACATTTGGAGGGCATGTCATAGTTTGCCTTATCTGCGTTCACTGATGTTTGCCCAGTCCCTTCAATGTTGTGTTGTTGTGCTTCTATTGCATCTTGAATGTTGCGTTTTGCTGAGCTCTCATTTGGGTTTTTATTTGTGTAGTCTTTAGCCTTTCTTGTTATTATCCCCTGTTTAAAGAGGAGGGGTTGAGTTTCAGGAGAGATTGTACTTTTAGCCCCTTCACAGGCATCTTTATACACCTGGTCATCGCTCAAAGAAGGTTTTCTCTCTCTTACTGTTACCCTTATGCCCATGATCTGCAAGTCATCATCAGATGTTGTGGTCTCACTCTGACCTAAGACCAATTTTAGCGAAGGGCCTGAATCTTCAGGAATTGCTTCACTTTCGCCCTCCGCTCTGTTTATAGTTTGAGTTCCAAGTATGCAGCCTTCTTTCCTCACTACTGCTTCAGCCTGTGACGAGTCCCCTTTGTTCACCTTAGACTGGTCTTTGTTTGATACTTTGCTTCCAAGTCCTTCTTTCTGTGGTTCATGGTTTTCTCCATGTTTAGATTCTTTTTGAGCAGGTGTTCTAGATTGTGTTGACTCAATTCCACGTTGATCTACTTTAGTCAGTTTGTGACTCGACTCTTCATCTGCAGCTTTGGCTTTACTTTCCGTCTGTTTGTGTTCAGTCGGTGGTTGTACTGCCACGGTGCAGTCTTCGCTCTTCAGGGGCACTGTTCTCATCTCTGAAGACCCCATCTGTTGCTTGGGTGCAATGATATTTGAGTCTGTGGAGTCATGCCCTTTAGAGGTGTCCAGTGGCTGTGGCTTCTGGCGTACATGACTAGCCTGGCCGCTCAGTAGTAGTGTAGGATTTTTGGAAAGACCCTTTTCTTTAATTGCTGAAATTTCCTTTTCAGCATGAGCTTTAATTTTGGATGTCAGTATCTCCTGCCTGGCGTGTGCTCTCTCTTTATAAGACAGTGCTCTGTAAGGTGTAGAATGGGTGTCTTTACTGGGTTTTCTTTCGGGAGGGAGAGATTTAGCAACATTTGAATTTCTTGACAGTGACATGTTGTGATCGGGAGGCTCATGTTTTTCTGAATTGTCATTCATTGCCCGGTTATCCTTTGCTGTGTCATTACATGCATCGTTGTTTCTTCTATTCCCATCAGTGAGTAGATCATTGGCACTGGATAATTTAAATTCTTTTGATGACTCACTATAGACATATTGATTTTCTCTCAGGCTTTGCTCCTGCCCTATTTTATCTATGGGGATTCTTTCAGGGTTGGTTTCATCCTTTAATTCCTCGTTGTTCATTTCCTCTACAACCTCATCGACTGGTGTTTTTTTACTTTCATCTGTATTGCTCCAACCATATTTCTCCCGGACATCATAATAATCTCTGCCTCCATCTGATTTAACTGGATGAGAACTATTGACAATTGAGTCTTCATTTTGTTGATGCGTTTGATTTTCTGCCATTTCAAACTTTTCAGGAGTGCTTTTATTTGCTACGTTGCCCTCTCCCATGGAAACACGTCCAGATTGATCTTTCTGCTCTCCTCTCATCTTATCCTTTATTTTGGCCAACTCTGCTCTTGCTTTGGCCAACTCTGTTTTGGCATGCTCAACTTTAGTAGGTTCAAGCTTGACCTGCTCTGTGTCTGCTTGCTGTGCTTTGGATTTAGCGGACTCTGATTTCATCTTCTCTATTTTAGAAAGCTCAGCTTTGGCCTGCTCTGCTCTAGCTGGCTGCGCTGTGACTTGTTCCGTTCGAGTTTGTTCGGTATTAGTAGTGAGCTGTCTTGCATCAATTAACTCACCGCTGGTTTTGTCTTCTTTAGCTTGCTCCATATGTTCTTTTTTGATCTTTCCATACAATTCTTCCTTTTTCTGTTCCACTTTGGCCTGTTCTACTTGACTAATTCCGACCTGTTCTGCCTCACTCTGCTCTATTTTTTTGACCATCGACTCCCTGTCGGCCTGTCTGTCTTCAGCTTGTTTTACACCAGAGTGCTGTGTCTGCTGAGCCTCTGCCAGTTCACTGTTGAGCTGTTGTATCTCTCTGTTGTCTGATTTAGACTGTTCTCGCTTGTTCTCCATCTCATCCAGTGCTGCTTTTGCCAGTTTGTCTTGAACGTGCCCAGTCTGTCCCTCACTGGCCCGCTCCTCTTCTGCTTGCTTTTCTGCAGTATGTTCTAAATATGCTGCTTTGAGCTGCTGTGCAAGTCCCATGGCCTGCTCTGCTTTCACATCTCCGGCCTTGTGTCGTTCTCCGCCAGGCTGTCCTTCTATATTTAGCTCTGCTCCAGACGACCCTGAGCTGGGCTGTCCCACCTGAACCCCTCCTGCCTGCAGGGCTTTAGGTGGTTCCGTTTCAGTACGATCCACTTTAATCTGCTCTGCTTTGGGGTTCTCAGCTCTGATCTGGTTTGTCGTTGTAAGGACATTTTCATTGCACGGTCTACCTTCAGCACTAGAAGGCAACTGTTTCTGCTCGTCGTGCTCGTCGCGCTGTTGTTTAAAGTCATTTTGTTGTATGCTCAGAGCTTCATTCTCCTCAAGCTTTGGCACATATCGTTTTTTCGGGGCAGTCTCCTGCATCACCGTGTTTTTCATGTCTTCGGAGTAGAGCGTCTGTTGTTTTCTGTACTCCTGCTCCATCTTTCCATATGGATAATAATTCTTCGTCGGATAATTGTCTTTGATTTCATGTCCCTCGTTTTGTTGTGCACGTTGACGTTCATATTTGGCCTTTGCTGTTCCAGGATCCTGATTTGAATACGGCTCGGACTGGTCGTTGAGTACAGACTCGTTACCAAGAGGAGCATATTGCTGGAAGTCGTTCGAAATGTTATAACTGGCCGACGGTTGATGAGGAGCATTGAACGTAGCCTCGTGCAGATTATATGAGGTTCCATCGTTCCAGCTCTGCTCCTGTGCACTCTGGGAGGACTGAGCGTGTTTGTCCTTCTCGGACAAATATGCAGATATCTCTCCCTTCCATGCAGGCCGTGGTTTGTCCTCAATACCCTGCAGGCTCTCTACCGCTTGGCTGCTTGTTGTACTGACATATGCCTGTTGTCTGCCGCTGTCATGGTGGGACACAGTATTGTAGCCATATCTGTTTTCTTTGACTTGCTCATATCCATCTACATTAGTGAATATTGATTTCTTAGCGTTTTTCTCAGTACTCGTTTTGGCCATCACATATCCTCTGTTTTGACTGTTAGAATCAATATTGGATCTGACTTTGTCTGTAGTAGAATAGAATGGCTTTGGGCTTATATTATGTCTAGTGAGGGGTGAGGTAGCTATTGGAAGTGTGTTATAAACGCCTAGTTTCTCAGAACTGGCCTGCCCATATACGTCGCCTGCAGCCTGGGGTTCTCTCGTATCAAGCTGGCCCATTTTAAAGGGAGTAAACGGCGACAAGTCTTCTTGGCGATTCAGTCCGTTAATAAGCTGGTTGCTATTGTGGTTTCCCTGTGCAGGGAATCCACTGAATCCACCATGGGGAACCATCTCACCTTGCATCTGAGCCACCAGGTATTCCCGTGCATTGTACTCTTTGTTCAGGCCTGAATATTCCACCATGGGTTGGGAGGTGTACGCTGCGGGTGGCGGTATGCGGCTGCATTGCTCTTGGAAAGCTTGCTGCAGTGCAGCGTCCGCCGCACCGGGTTCCTCCTGTACAAACACCTGGGGGATTTGGACGTCGGGGAAATCGGGCATGTCTATTATTGTGTCTCTGGGCTCGTTGGCGTTTTGGTTGACATGCTGCTGTTTGCCTCTGTCGACCAAATCCAGGCCTTTGAATTTGGGCGGGCTGTACGTGCTCTTCACTCTTTTGCGGTTGTCTTTGAGGTTGAAGAGGAGGCTTGTGGCTCTGGACTTGTAACTGGACCTCATGTCAGGCGTGGCTCCCCTGCTCTCGGCCCGCACAGGGGGATGTTCCACGCCAAGAGGTGACATGGCATCCAATATCTCCGTGTCCTGATATGCGGGGGGTATCACCGGTGTCAGCAGCTGGCTAATATTGAAGGGAGTCGTGCTGCTGGCCACGCCACTGGCCACGTTTCGCTCGACCGTGCTAATGGGGATTAAACCGTCGTAACTGTTAAGCATTCCCTGCTGCTTGGCGGTCATCTCCAGCGTGACGCTTTGCTCCGACGACGTCATCATTGTGATTTTTTGCTGGAGCTTGCTCACGGAGCTGAGAGTGTCTCTGACGTGGCGGGACAAGTCTCCGGTCGGCGAGACCGTCGACGGGCGTTGGGATGTGAGTCTGTGAGTCTGGCCAACCTGTGTCTGCTTCCAGGGAGGATACTGGCCCGTCAGCTCCGACTCACAGCGTTTCTCCAGGGCAGAGGCTTTTTGCAGCACCGAGGAGGTTGAGGTGGAGCGAGGAGGAGGTCGAGGGGCCACGGGCTCCAGTGTCTTTCTCTGAGGTCTGGCCCCTCTCTCTGTATACATGCCAGGCCCCGGTGGCTGAGGCCCCAGGGAGAGCTCCTTGTACATAGGTGTCTCATACCATCTGGGAAACTCAGAGCGGGGCATAAATCCTGTGACTTCTCCTTGCTGAAAGGGAAACCTGTTGTGATCCCTCCACAGCTTGAACGGGCTGAACTCACTGTGCATGAAGAAGTTGGAGTTGATGCTGAACGCGCTGTGTGTGCTGTGGGATGTCCTCGTGAAGGAGTCCATATGGGCCACTGCGGTAGCCATCTCGGAAGAGTAGAAGTTGTTATCTCTGGAAGAAAAAGGGCCGGGTGGCGAGAAAGGGCCACTATTGAAGTTCTGGTGGCAGGCGTCCGAGAACTCAGACAGCTCCCTCTGGATGCTCATGAGAGCCGATTTGTCCCAGCTCGCGTCATTAGCGTTCCACTCCCTGAGATTACCGTCTCTGCACCCCTCCGAGCTAAACGCCTTGATAAGGGACGAGACCCTGGAGCGGCTTCTGCGCTGCTGCGCCCCCAGCTCCATGGGTCCATTGAGGAGGGACAGCTGTTCGTCCCCCTGAGATTCCTCCTGCTGCGACATGTCCACAAAGGAGCGCTGGAATCCTGAGATTCCTCCTGCTGCGACATGTCCACAAAGGAGCGCTGGAATGTGGCAGAAATCCCCCTCTCTGTCCTCTCGCCGTAGCCCTCCCGCTGCGGATCCCCCTGGGTCTGTGGCGCCCCGTGCGGTCCTCCCTGCATCCGCTCTGCTCCGTACTGCTGCACCCGGAGGCTGAAGCGCTCATGGGTGGCTCTCTTAAGGGCCTCCGGGTCGCAGCCGTGACTGCTCTCATGGCTGAAGGCCAGCTGTTTCTCCCTCTGGACAGAAGGGGAAGAGGTGCCGAGGCCGCCGCCGAGGTCTGAGTCATTGTAAACGGCCTCGTCTCCGATGCAGAGGCTCCTGAAGGCGCGGTCGGTCAGACTGCTGACCTCACGGTCGGTCTCGTCCTGGAAGGACCCGCCGCCGCTGGAGGCGTCGCTGTGCGCTCCGTCGCTGTGCTTCCGGTGCTTCCGGTGCCCGGAGTGGCGCTTCTTCTCCACTGACGTCATGATGTATCGGCTCACGCAAACAGAGCTCCGCCTTCTGCTCTCTCATTCACGAAACTGTTCAGTTCAGAGCCGGACTCAGCTTGCCACCAGTGTTCACAGGGGCCAGCGTTTGGGCCCCTCAGGGTGTGTGGCAGTGGGTGACTCCTGGTTCAATGTCCAAATAATGTCCTGGGATTCCTTGCTTTCCTGTAGAAGAGACCAGAAGTTAGTCCAGCATCATGACACTTTTAATTATATGTATATTAAGACATGCACAAATATACTGTACAATATGCACACATAAATGTATGTACACATATTGTGAATTGATATGTACACACAAACACCTCATATTACACACATAGTACACGCACGCACGCACACACATACTGTACATACACACATAGGAACAATGCACGCAGCACCATCAACCATTTAAAGTGAAGGCATGTACGGTAGGCCCATACTATTTTACTTTACCTTCCACTTACTATTGTTGCTATTCTTAATTATTTCTGTGTTATTGTTAATGTTAATGCTGCTACATTGTTGAGTGTTAACTTTATGCGAAGATATTTGGTGTAGAGGGAAAATTGAGTCGAGTTGAATCGAATTGAATCGAGTTATATAAAGTCTTTACAACCAAATCTAATTATGCATGGGTCTTGTCCAAATCGACACCTGATAATGGTGACGGCTTCTGTTTTTAACTTTAGTGATGATGATGAGCCTGCCTGGCCTTTATGGGACTCTACTTTCTGTGAATTAAGCAGCCATGCTACGTATGTGTGGCTGAAAACAGCCTTGTAAATCCTCCCAGTGAATTACACTGACCTTCGGAGACATGCGGTGAACTGAGCTGTCCTGTTGCTAGGCACAGTAGACAGGCCTCAATCTCACGTGAGTTATTTTTAGGAAAGGAAGACGGTTCCCATGCAAACTCTGATGATCACACCGACACACATAACATCCCCCCTCCAGGGATTCGTTATTGTCTCAAATCGGTGGATCATCATTAGTTAAAGGTGGTGTTGTAAGTTATATTGTTTTTGTTTAAATGAGTGTTAAAGGACAACTTTAGTTTTTTTCAACCAAGGTTCATGTTTTAGGTTGTTATTAGAGAAAGTAAAAGGTGAGTGTAATGTTTTTTTTTTTTTTCATTTGCTCAGGGGGGCGGGGGCATTCGAGCATGGGGCTAAATATGTATTTCTTTACAACATTTTATAGTGATTTATTTTTTTATTATTTACTATATTCCTACTATAGACCAAGAAATTAAATTTGGCCACAAAAGATCACGGGATATACTACTGAATGTGTCAAACTGACATATTGAGCCTACGACACACAGTGTGGCTTCCCCCAGTAGGCTACCTCCACATTCAATAGATCCTGTGATCTTTTGTGACCACATATCACATGGGGTCTAGTAGGACTATAGTAAATAAAATAAAAATAAATCGCTATACAATGTTGTAAAGAAATATATTTAGCCCCATGCTTGAATGCCCCCGCCCCCCTGTCAAAAACAGCTAAAATCCCTAAAACGAAATGAAAAATGAAATGAAATGAAAAAAGAATTAACACTCATCTTTTACTTTCTCTAATAACAACCTAAAACATGAACCTTGGTTGAAAAAGTTGTCCTTTAAATAGATCTATAGTAATATATTCCCATAGTAATCATTGCTACTGAGTGTTTGTTCAATCACTTGTCTACCAGTGTCTCCAGCTCTTGGAAGAGCATTTCCATACAATCAGGAGAGAGAACGATACAGGATGAAATTGGAAGTGATTCAACAAATAAAGGAACAGACAAAGTTGTAACTTTCTCTCCTAATTGGATCAAATTGGCATCACAACCTGAAAATGTATTTTTTGATTACTAAAGAGCTGGAGGGATTACTATCAGTATCAGTTACTGATTAACGAAGAATATCTCTTACAGCACCGTTAATCATTTTCAACCTGGTGTCCCTATGTTGGGCATGTCATTATAATGTCAAAAACTCTGTTTTTGACATTATTTGTGAACATTGCAGATGTTCATTGTGAACATTGCAGATCTACAGTGTGAGCTTGTAGATTGGCTATTTTCACTGTTTGTCATACAATGCAGTATAGTGCTTAAGTGTTAATAACTACAGCATAACAAAAGCGTGTGCAATCTTATGAAAGAAGTCCAGATTCAATATGAGTCATATCAACAGTGACAGTATATGATTGCAAGATAAGGTTACTGTGACAGCTACTGTGATGTTAATGGAAATGGAAACCAACTAAAAATTAAAAAAAATTAAACTCAAGTTTAATTAATGAATAGAAAATCTGTGTCTTGTATCTACTGACACTATGTGCAACCTGCCGTTGCACATAGTGTATTTGCCGCTAACATAGGTGTTGTTTCAAATCAAGGTTTGCACTCTGATAGCTAACATACAGTAAGTGAACGCAACAGTGTTACAGTGATAGTTAAATTTACTGCAGCTGCCAGGCAGCCTTTTCCATGCCCAGAATATCTAGTGGTCCATTAATACCTACTGACCTGAGAGCCATCCACATCCTAGACGTCTACACAACACCACACTGGCTAGCTCACCAACTACTAATAATGACATTTTATCATTATATACTGTAGCCTACATACAAAAAATATACATGTTTAATGTTTGTTTTTAGTATGTTTGTTTTTAAAAACGCCATTGACAATGAAGGGAAAATGTATGTCATATTGTCCCTCATTACGTCATATTGTCTCTTTATTGTTAATGGCATTTAATGATTGTGTTGGCACCGTTTGTTTTACATCACCTAATCAACATGAGTTAGACTTTAATATAGTCTAACTCAGTTAATATATTAGCGTCCCTCACTTTTTTATTTTTGAAGTCTCTATCGAGTCTTTGCTTATCAACCACTTGAACTGTCCCTATTCCGGTCACAATAGGAACTATTCTGGCAAAGAGATTTGGTGTAGAGGGGAAAAAGGAGGGGGCCAAGGATACAGCACTACTGAACCCTGATCAATGAATTACTGAAGAGGCATGAAAATTAAGCCATCATATCCATTTTTATTGACATGCCTCTGCCTGATGCAGAGTGCATACCCAACATGTCAATCTACCTCCATATCATTGAAGTCTGCATGCTGCTGGCACATGCATTGCAAGGACAAATACAATCATTGTCCATATAGTCTGTGTCCATTTTCTGTTCCAATATATAATATGTCGCACTATTCATCCGTGCATGTGGCAGGTTTATTTTTATCCAATGAAGGACTTCCAACTTAAAACCTGACACCAAGGAGACTTCGTTTCAAGGGGCCTAAGGTCAGAGTAGGGTTTGTGGTGGGCTGGTGGAACAACGTCACCTACAGTACCAAGGTGCATGGAGAAGGGGGGGGGGAGTCTAAAGTGGTCGAAATACCAGCTACACTTGTAGTGAGGTCCAAAGGCAATATCTGTAAGTTATTTATTTAACTTAAAGGAGAATTCCATACTAGAAGGCTTTCTTACCTTTATTTGTAGTTGTTACGTCCCCACCTGTGCAAACCTGTGTTATTTTGTGCAAACGTGCATTATTGGCTATTTCCCCTAATATAAGCCCTCAATGGGTTGGGTTTTTTGTGCTAATTCGCTTATTTCCATCTAAATAAGTACCGGTACTAAAGTGTGCCGCTTGGGATACTATTTACATTATGAAGAAAGGATATACATATACAAAAACAAATGAAATAAGCGAAATAGCACAACACCCCATAGCCCCATTCAATTCAATGCAAATCAATGCAATTCGTTGAGGGCTTATGGTAGGAGAAATAGCCAATAATGCGCTTTTGCACAAAATAACACGTGGACCTCTTTGGTGGGGACGTAACAACTACAAATAAAGGTAAGAAAGCCTTCTAGTATGGAATTGCACCATATGAACTATAAAGCACAGAAAGGTAGACCTAAAAATGCATGCCCAATGTTTAGCCTAAGTTCTATTAGAGGATGTGTAGATTGATCTTGTTTAGAGCTGTTGGCCTTACCTTTCAGTATTATAGTCCATATTATGTAGTGGGTCTTTTGTAAATCCTCACAAGGCGTCATCCCCCCTCCCCCACCGTCCCCCCTACAGTGCCAAGGAAGCTTGAACACAAACACTGTAGAGATAAGAAGTCTCTTAGGAAGTTCCTGCCCGGCTCGGTACCGGTTCTGCCTCCTCCCGTCGATGAGAATCAAAAGTAGAAACCCAGTAGTATGTCCAAGCACAGGCCTCTGAGGTCATACTAGCCAAAGGGGACGCAGGGCTGGAGACCGGACAGGAATAGAGGAGTTGTCCCAGAGAAAGTATCCAACACTGGGGCCAGCATGAAGGCTTGGAGCCTGCATGCATGCGGGTCTGACCGACCCTTCCTTCGGTGTCGGATATCAGGCAGATGAAACAAACAGCCTCTCCACTATTTATAAATCTGGATGGCTAACTGGTTGACTATTAGCAGCTAAAGCTACAGTAGCTGTCAGCAACTGTGAAGGTGTTGTTGGATCTATCTGAAGAAGTTAGATGGTTTCCTCTGAGAGAAAAGCTGTATTTTTCTCAGGGCCGGTTAGTGGGTGTGGGGTTTTTCTTTTTTAGCATGAGGCAGGCTGTCAAGGAGACATAAATAGCCCATTGCCTCACTGAACAGTCCCCTCCTCTCATTTAACAGATCTAACAAGTAGGCCTAATGCAGAGTGTTAACAAGTGGCTCTTAAGTCATAACTGAGGTCCATCTGGACTCATCTTAAGATGACGCAAGATTCGATTCGAGCACTTAGCACCAGTACAGTGTGTCATTTATTTTCATAATGCACAGCAGGCAGATACCAAACGTAATTCAGTCTGTACTCAATTTGTACACTGTACATTTGACACATTGCAGTGGGCAATTCCCACATTGCAATGCCCACATTGCAGTGGGCTCACAATGCATCACGTTGCGAGGCATTGTGATCTTAATATAAATCGTCTATTTTCACAATATTTATCTGTGGAACAGAGTCACTATGATTCTTCTGGGGGTTGTCTGGGCCTGAAACTGGGTTGAAGAACCATTGACATATATACTGTACGTCAAATGTGTGTCCATTCTACCATCCTAACTATTAGGACCAGTGCCCAGTGGGCGCTATTAATACAGCACCCAGGGAGCAATCAGGGGGTTAAGTGTCAAGGACACCTCCATGCTGGGCGGACTGGGGGGTGGACCAGGGGGACCTTCTGATTCCCAGACGTATGCTCTGTGTCCTGCGACATGCATGGAAACAAGTCTGGCCCAACCCAAAGTAAACACAGTTAACATTGAACATAACGTTTGCAGTCTAATCTAATAAAAGGTACACATAAGCACAACGACGTACAATATGTTTCAGACCTCCCAGATAACCCATTTTGAACACATTGAATATTATAGCCGGGAACAACTCTATGTATAGTTGTCTTTCAGGAAGGCGTTTTTAAAATCGGCCGAATGGTCTAACTGGGTTAATGGTTTAACACTGTTCGTGAAACTTTGGCCTATACACACAGTATTTAATATTGCACATTTTAGTATTGTGCGCTACCTTTTCATGACTCCAATCCTCCCCCCCCCCCCCAACACACATACACAAACCTTGGGCCAACACTGCATGCCTGTGGAACTCTTTCCCAATGCTTTTCACTGTGGCTACTGTAAATACAGTGGCTACTGTAAAGCACTAGAAGTCTGGCTACTTACTGTATAACAGCAGAAAAGGCCAAGGGGAAGGGGAGGAGTTCCTCTACCTCCCACTGCTATAAAAGGAGATTGCTGCAGCAGATAGTTGCTCCCTGGGTGGGTGTCTTGGGGTGCAGGGCTGGCCCTGGCAGCATGGCCGCTTGACGGACACACACACATGGGGCGCTAGCGGAGACGCACACATGTGCCCCCTGTTATGGCTTGCCAACAATACTGTACCAAGGCCTGGCCAGGAGACATACCCGAGTTGGCCAGGTCTCATGTATTGCAGTGATGCCAGTGAATAAAATCTGAACACAACCTATTTTTCAATGTATTAACCACTTTTAAGCACTTTTTTTTATCCCATGATTTGTAAACCCATTTTTTTCACCCAGTGTCAGTTGTCTTATAGTGCAATCCTGGGCGCTACCCTACTGCCAACCTGGGGAGAGCAACGGACTGACCTCATGCTTCCTTGGCTTCCATGCATGGAGTCCAAGGCGTTTCTTTTCACCTGACAGGGGAAGTTTCCCTGGTTGGACATAGCGCGGAAGGAAGGAATTTCTTTCCCCTCATGGCTGGCATGGGGAGGCAGTTCGGACACCAGGACTACTGCATGTTTTTGTGAGGTATACCTACCCGACCTAGGACACCGGGAGAACATGCAAGCTCCACACAGAAAGGCCATTTATGATAGTCTTATTTGTCATATCTGCACTGTGCAATGTTTGTTTACGTCTTATTGTCTCCACCAGCCGAAGGCATGGGGAGAGTATGTTTTGCACTCCGTCCGTCCGTCCGTGTGTCCGTGTGTCCGTCCGTCCGTGACCAGCTAATCTCAGCCACCGTTAACCCGGTCGATGCCAAATTTTGCACACACACTCCCTGGATGCCAACCATGAACCTCTGCCCCAAACTTTCCAGAACGGCCTGTTATAGCGCCACCAGGAGGCCGCTTTGTGCAAAACAGGTTTTTGCACAGCACACCTACAGATTTTGTCCAAACATCACGCAAATTGGTACACAGTCTCTCTAGAGCCATTCAACCAAACGGGTCTTTCATATTTCTCACACTCCATCCTGATTGGTTAAGATTGGCTTCCAAAGTTCACAGGAGTGCTCAGTTTCAAACAAAATGCTGCAAATCATGAACACATCGCGTGATTTCCGTGAAATTGTGCACCCACATTCCCACTAGGCCGAGGACAAAATGCCACATGAACAATTTCAACTCAGCCTCAAGGTGGCGCTATAACTGGCCAAAAAGTGTTTTTACCTCTAACTGCACGGATCTGTGGATAACCTGGTGGAGACCTGTGCCCAGAAGGGCACTTTTTCTAGTTTATATCTAAAAGGCACTCTGATGCTACAGTATAGATAACTAACATCTAACTATCTTAATTATTTGCCCAAAGCAGCTGTTTCCCCCTTTTCCAGTGTAAAAAGGCCTCAGTGTTGAATGATCCATTTGTAACTCTGAGTCCATTTGGTTACAGTTGTATTTCACTGTGTAGGAGAAGACACAAATCATGTTGTGTTAAAAATACACAACTGTCGGGCAAATAAAATTAATTAATTTGAGAGTCAAATCCCTTTTATTGACTTCTAGGTTCTATTCGGAATCCTTCGGTAGCTCAGTGATTAGAGAGGGACATTTAATATAAGGGTGGATGCAAGTAAACCAATAAACCAGAAAACATTTTATCTACCCCGGATAATTAAACTATAAAGGGTTTAAGTGCAGTTTGAAAGGCTAATTCACTGCTTGCTATTTATTTGTGGGTTTAATTATTTTATTCTTTAAAGTGCAATATTTTAGAGCTGTATATACAAATATGTCCACTCCAGGCAGTGACATACAGCTTGTGTTCCAAGTGTGGTTTGTTTTACCAGTTTCTCAGTGGTTTCTAGTCTTCTGTTCGTGTCCTGACTTCCTGGGATTCATTACTGGGATTCTTCAGTAAGGAATTTCACTTCCAGTGTCTGCAAGTCTTCTTTTGTGTCGATATAATAAGCCTAACTTACCCGTGGGACCCAAAAGGAGCTCAAACAACAACTAAACACTGTATCGCCTCATCCTGCCTATGGAGACTATGAGGTATCAAGGGACGCATCCTCAGAGTTTGAGGTTGACCGTTTGGTCTCTGTAAATGAGTTTGCTTGGATGAGGGCAGAAATGACAAACCAAAGACTTCAATTGTGCAGATTTATTCTTCTTTAGTGGTTAAAAAAAGGGAAAACAATAAACTTACATGCCGGTTGCCTGTAAGTGTATATTTGTACGTCTTTAAATGTTCTGATGAATTGAAAATGGTGGACCCTGTTGTAAATAAGTGTAATGCTTAATCATGGTTCCCTCCACAAAGTAACAGTTTTTGTATTGACTTGTGCTTTCGTTTGAAATGTACCCATTCAGCATACTGTGAAATAACAATTTCAATCAATCAATCAATCAATCAATCAATCAATCAATCAATCAATCAATCAATCAATCAATCAATCAATAGAGCTACTCATTTGATGAGGGATGCCTATTTCAAACATAACAGCCTAGAGAATGTCAGACTCTACTGACTCTCTAAGGGCAGAGCTATCCATCACTGTTTCCCATCTTTCCTACCTGGGTCATTCCTACTATTCGGTGGCATTTCAGCCTATAGTAACCTTTTCAAAACAATTAATTTTTTGACAGGATTCTTCTTTCTTTTTTTCTGAAAGAGGGCAAGCTCTTAATGCATAATTCCAATTATTTTCATATCCATATCCATTATTTACACTGTAACAGGTGGGACACATTTTGGACATAACAGAGTAAGAATTGTAATATAACCATATAAGATAGCTCAAACTAGTGCTGGTTGTCTAGGCTAGGACCTGCTGCAGTGGTGTCCGATCCCAACTTAAACCGGGATGTTTAATGGAGCTAATTGGAATAGTGGTATTGGTAAAGCTATGCAAGGTATCTGGGTTGTAAAGCCAGACACCTTGTTCGTATGTGTTGATGTGTTCTTGATCTTGGATCTTTTTATCAACCATATTTTCAGAATTATGAAAATGTATCAATTTCGTAACAGGGTGGACATGTTATGCTTTACCACATCAGTAACGCAACCTAAAACATTTATAACTAGAAAAAGTGCCCTTCTGGGCACAGGTCTCCACCAGGAGGATAGGAGAGTGTGTGATGTTTGGCAAAAGGTTTAGGAGTAATTTAAACATGTTTGTTTGGGTGTGTGTGTGTGACGTTTACATTGCCACAGCAAAAGTGGAACAAAACAATGAAAATTAGAGGTAAAAACACTTTTCGGCCAGTTATAGCGCCACCTTGAGGCTGAGTTGAAATTGTTCATGTGGCATTTCTTCCTCGGCCTAGTGGGAATGTGCGTGCACAATTTCACAGAAATCACGCGATGTGTTCATGATTTGCAGCATTTTGTTTGAAACTGAGCACTCCTGTGAACTTTGGAAGCCAATCTTAACCAATCAGGATGGAGTCTGAGAAATCTGAAAGACCCGTTTCGTTGAATGGCTCTAGAGAGACTGTGTACCAATTTGCGCGATGTTTGGACAAAATCTGTAGGTGTACTGTGCAAAAACTTGTTTTGCACAAAGCGGCCTCCTGGTGGCGCTATAACAGGCCGTTCTGGAAATTTTGGGGCAGAGGTTCATCGTTGGCATCCAGGGAGTGTGTGTGCAAAATTTGGCATCGACTGGGTTAACGGTGCCGGAGATTAGCTGCTCACGGACACACACACGGACGGACACACGGACGGACGGACGGAGTGCAAAACATACTCTCCCCCCATGCCTTCGGCCTGGTGGAGACAAAAATGCAAATTCAAATGTGATACAGATACAGATACCTCTTCTGTATGGGCTTCCTATCAAAAATATATGCTACTTTCTGAAGTCATGTGGCTAGAGAAATAGTCAGGGGGACATTTTGCTTATTGTACACAAGATATGCTGTATTATACATAAAATACACTGGCCAGACAAGATCAGCAATATAGACGTATGGACGAAGACCAAACAACTCCCAGCAGCAGATGAAATCGGACGAAGAAGATGTCAAACCTGCAGTGTGACAGTGTCAAACACGACCATGCAGGCTCTGACATGGAACCCCCAGGGGAAGAGAAACAGAGGTCGGCCCAAAAACACCTGGCGGAGGGATCTCCAGGCAGACACCAAGAGGCTGGGAGGCACCTGGTCGCAGATAGAAAAGAACGCCAGTGACCGAGAACTCTGGTCCCTTGTCGACGGCCTATACCCTGGAAAGGGTGTCGGGCATAAGTAAGTAAGTAATGCTGTATTATGTCATGGGGAGGGGACACAAATGGCACCGAATACTAGGAATGACCTCTAGTCTGGGCCTTTACTTTTTGGGACAAACCAACTACAAACCAACTAATATCCTTAGTAAAGGACATGACGTCACCTTTAAATCCAAGTGACACAAAGAAAACAATTCAAAACCATCCCACTGAGCATTCTTTGACCTATTAGACGTTTAAAATACATCTAAATGGCCATCTAAAAATGGGTTATAAATGGTGTAAAAATGAAGGGTTTTTTTAGCGGTCAAGGCTTAGATTAGACGTTGAAACAACGTTGTTTCAACATCTATATATATAGATGGTCTATATGTAGACGTTTACAAAACAGCTAATCAACGTCTAGACCGCTCAAATGTTTTCATTTTTAGACCAATTATAACCCATTTTTTGACGAACGTCTAGCCGAATATTGCTCAGTGGGATCTAGACTAGTAAATTATCGCCATACACAACTAGGTAAGTATTTTACATGCTTTTAGCAACACCACTCTTTTCAGCCATAATAGGCCTATGGAAAACTACACACACCCCTGGCAAGTGGTACATCCCAATTACATTCCTCCACCTATAAAAGGAGCCCTGCAGTCATGTGTGACTCTTTTAGAAGGATCAGACCAGTAACAGGAAGTAGGTGTGTGTGTGTGTGTGTGTGTGTGTGTGTGTGTGTGTGTGTGTGTGTGTGTGTGTGTGTGTGTGTGTGTGTGTGTGTGTGTGTGTGTGTGTGTGTGTGTGTGTGTGTGTGTGTGTGTGTGTGTGTGTGTGTGTGTGTGTGTGTGTGTGTGTGTGTGTGTGTGTGTGTGTGTGTGTGTGTGTGTGTGTGTGTGTGTGTGTGTGTGTGTGTGTGTGTGTGTGTGTGTTGAGCAATGAGCTTTTGTTAAACCAATAAATGTGTATGTGTCAACCGAGCTGTTGTCTGTGAGTCATTTGTAACCGTCCTGAAGTGAACTGACTAACTGAGGAAAAATGCAAACTGGGTCAGGATGTAGAAACAAACTCTGAATGCATACAACGTAGCATTGAAAATGTTTGGTGCCGACCATGTGGCTATAGGTAATGCTGATTTTACTGCAACATAAAATACTGGTAACGAGTAGAATGCATATGACAACCAGAAAATAAATATGTAATCAGGAAAACCAATCATTGAACATGTGGGGCTAAAATATTTAAGTGGGAAAGGCAGACTCTGTCTTTACCACAGTCTCAAGATTTAAAATTACAATAGTGATTGACAATTCCACATCCGGTATTTTCCGGTCACAAATGAGGTTATGTAGTATAATGGCAAGTTGACCTTCTCAATGTAAGACGAGAGATATGATGACACACTATTAGGCCTCCAACCACCTGTCACCCAGAATGTCATGTGCTTGCTCATTTATGAAGAAGTAGCCATATAAGGCCATGCACATGTGTCACTCACCACGCATGCAGTGGGTGTGTGTGGCCTCACTCTGTATAAGAGGGGTTGAAAAGCTGCTCTCAGGAGATTGTGCTATGCTACCGGTCTAACCGGTGTTGTGCAATCTCTGGGAGCCCTCCTGATAACACTCTTGACTCTTGACAAACAGGCTTTTTTTTATGGCAGTTTTCTCATGTAAGTTCTAAGAATTATCACAGATTATCACTATCACAACGCCAGCGTGGAGAATTGCTGCAGTATACCATACATTTGACAAAGCAGGCAGCTGTAAATGGCAAAGCTCCAGGGCTTTGACTTCTGGAGGAGCACGCTGAAGGGGGCCTGTTTCGTCGTGGCGCCCATGGTAGACCAGAGTGAACTGGCCTGGCGTTTGCTGAGCCGCCGTCATGGCGCCCAGCTGTGCTACACGCCCATGCTGCACGCGCAGATGTTTGTGCGCGACTCAAATTACCGGAAGAAACACCTCTATGACGACGTGTGCGCCGAGGACAGGCCCCTCATCGCACAGTTCTGTGCCAACGACCCGGAGGTGTTTCTGCAGGCTTCTCTTCTGGCCCAGGACTACTGCGACGCCATCGACCTGAACCTGGGCTGTCCTCAGAAGATCGCAAAGAGCGGCCGCTATGGGGTTTTCCTTCAAGACGAATGGGAGCTGCTGGAGAAAATGATCATGTTGGCCAATGAGAAACTGTCTGTTCCAATCACATGTAAGATCCGCGTGTTCCAGGAGGTAGACAAGACCGTGCGCTACGCGCAGATGCTGGAGAAGGCCGGATGTCAGCTGCTGGCGGTTCACGGCCGCACCAAAGACCAGAAAAGGGAAACGACCGGCGTCGCCAGCTGGGAGCACATCCAGGCCGTGCGGAAGGCCGTGGACATTCCGGTCTTCGCCAACGGCAACATCCGGCATCTGAGCGACGTGGAGCGCTGCGTCCGGGAGACGGGCGTGCAGGGCGTCATGAGCGCCGAGGGGAACCTACACAACCCGGCGTTGTTCGAGGGCCGCAGTCCCCCGGTGTGGGAGATGGCCGAGGAGTACCTGGAGCTGGTGGAGCAGCACCCGACCCCGACCCTGTCCTACGTACGAGCTCATCTCTTCAAGCTCTGGTGTCACACACTCCAGATCCACCACGACCTGAGGGAGGACCTCGGCCAGGTGAAGACACTGCAGGCTTTGGCCGAGGTCAGTCGGCAGCTACGGCTACGCTGCGAGGAGGAGATCGCCGCGCAGGGAAAGGAGACGGCGGGACAGAAACCGCCGAACGGCCTGCCCTTCTCTCATTGGATATGCCAGCCGTACGTCAGGCTGCCAAAGCAGACTGCTCCCAGCTGCGATAACAAGGAGTCATAAGAGAATTGACCTGTTGTAAATGGAACACACACAAAACGAAAATGAAACCAAAAGATAAACTATGAATTACTCAGTCTTTATCTGTAGGAGGGCATACACTGAATGTATAGAGGGGAAATGGAAAACACTTAAACTCCTGATGTGTGTCCTTGACAGTAGTGTCTGCACTTGAGCCTAATGTGAACGAAAATAAAAGCCTGGCTACCGAGGCCATGTCTGCATCAACTATACTGTAAGTTTATTTATTTACATTACGCATTGGGTGTGTGCGTGCATGTGCTTGTGCGTGTGCGTATGTGTGTGTGTGTGTGTGTTCTGTGTTGTTTCAGTGTGTTATCTCTTCTGGCTCTCCTTCACAAACAGACAGTACTTCCTACTTAACACAGCAACTTTGTTTTTAAACGACTGCCGGTCTTGCTTAATACACCCTTTTGCTGCCTTGTTACAGATTATATCACGTTGATATCTTTCCTTATAGAGACATCTTCTCTAAATGATCATACATGGAAAGCCCCTGCCTGGCTGCCTGCCTGTGATGCAGACTGTATAGGGTTTAAGTGGGTAGTGGTGTGGCATGTTCCATGCTCACTACCACCCTCTCGTGGACACTCCATGAACAGACATTAAATTCCACATGGCATTTACAGTTACAGACTTTTGCATGTTTTAAGTTTAGGCCAGGTAACTGGATGTCTCCGACTCCCGAGACACGCCCCACACGTTTTAGAACATTGGTTCTTCTCAACGTGGGGTATAGAGTAATGGGGAGTTGAGGGTTAGTAGCTCCGAGCGGGTACAGATGTACGCCTGTCGCCTGTACACTCTCAGAGTTAAATGAACTCTGAGGATGTTACAGTGAGGTCCCAGAGGGAAAGAAATAATGGTATCCACCTGGGGGTCCTGGAAATGGAAAAGGTTGAGAACTCTTACATTCTGTTTATGTCTGTATAAGGAATGGGATGTGCCAGGCTGAGCAGGATTGGCCTTCTCTATATGCTGAGTAAGAGCGATGGCGGTTGTATGGCACAGACAGCAGTCAGGTGCATTACACGCTGCATTAAGATATGCAACGCTTGTATTATCTCCATTCAGAGAAAAGTGCTTAATTGATTCTAATTGATTGGGGTTATCGACCAATTATTGACGCGGGAATTAAAAGCATGCAGCGATGATGACGACGGCGGATGCCTGCATGGCCCTCTGCTGACCCAGGACCTTGAGAGAGAGAGAGAGTGTGTGTGTGTGTGTGTGTGTGTGTGTGTGTGTGTGTGTGTGTGTGTGTGTGTGTGTGTGTGTGTGTGTGTGTGTGTGTGTGTGTGTGTGTGTGTGTGTGTGTGTGTGTGTGTGCGTGTGTGCGTGTGTGTGTGACTGTGTGTGTGTGTGTGTGACTGTGTGTGTGTGTGTGTGTGTGTGTGAGACTGTGTGTGCGTGCGTGTGCGAGAGAGAGAGAGCATGAGAGCATGTGAGTGTGCACCACTAGACCTCAGTGTTTCAGAACATGTTTCTCTTCAGCCCCGCAAAAATATTTCATTACTGCAACAAAAGAAGCCCATTAGCCACACTATAAGAACACAGTTCAACTGCTGTCCTCCACATTCTCCGTATTTGTCTGCTTTTCTGGCTGCCCTCCAGCTAATTTGATATAACAATGCTCCACAAAACCGCCTCAGGACTTTTCTCTTTTTTTTTTTTTGGTGACAGAAAATTATCAATGATGCCACATGCACAGCTGAATGTCAACACCAACTTGACTTGTTTATGAAATATTAAAGCGGCGAATTAGGAGGGCCCCATGCAGAAACTTAATGATGATCGGAGTCATTAAAACTTCCGCATCCTTTGTTTTGGCTAATGATTCAATTCCTAAAACTGCTGTATTCAATTTTTGGAGAGACTGAATGTGTTTTTATGCGCCTTTTGTGTGAGCTGGCTGGATTCATTGCATTCACTGGTAAATGTTTTGGGGAAAAGGAGCAGATTCGTTATCGTTAACTGGCATGTCACAAAGCTGCAGAGACCCTCTCATGTACTTAAAACCGGAATGGTTTTATTCACAATGCTATTAACAATGTTTTGGGACATGATTGTGTATGGCATGCCTTCTGTGTGGCTGGCTGTAGCTAACTGTAAATTAAATGAAGGAAAATAAGGATTTCCACCAACACCAACATAGGTGCTGAGCCTCTATTTAAAGTTTATTATGACTTATTTAATAGAACTTGCTCCTATGTTTGTATGGCACTGGAATAGGAGTGAAATACTAACAAAATACAAATTTAAAAAAATAGTATAACTCACTTTATTAGTTTATTACTTAATTGAAATGATTATTTACAGCATGCATGTTGTTTTAAAAATGATGGATGGTGGATGGATGGATGCATGAGACAGACAGACAGACAGACAGACAGACAGACAGACAGACAGACAGAAGGTTGTGTTCAGTTCAGGCACGACTTCTGACATTATCTCCCTCGTCCGTGTCACCAGGGTGTCTCTTCATCAATTATTGAACCGGTACTTCGTGGTAATACATAATTTCCGATCAATTATTTATGATAATGTGTATGTAGTTTACTTAATTGTGTTATTGACTATCAAAAGTAATTTCCTGAAAATCCTCAAGGACGCAAATTGAATCAGCCCCGACCAGCCTATACTGGTCCTGTGCTCTGCTGCGGTTAAGTGTATTCTCCATGACGAAGCCGTTATATTCAAGAGTCCATTCTCACGACGGGGAGGAAAAGGATATTTATTAGGAATTAATCCATTGATAAATAAATGTATACCACCGACTGGCTGATAAGCTATGTATATGAGGAGGCCTTCACACGGTGAAGAAGATGTATTTCATACAAGTTCCAATATCAATAAATAGCATGCTTCACGTTTTAATGGCATTTATTAAAGAGGTGAGTGAGTGAGAGACAGAGGGCGGGAGGGAGGGAGGGAGAGCGCTCCTAAAAGTAAATAAATAATAAGAGCCACGATTGCCCTCCTCTGCCGGCTTTAAGGGAAGTTGATAAATAATGTAGCAGAACAGATGGCTGGAGCGAGAGGCAACAGGAGAGGAACATGAGCGACTACATCTTTAATTGTTTTAAAGAACGTGTCACAGGGTGTCGCCTGTCTGCCAGCACCACAGAACGTGCTAATGCCTCATTTGTACGCGGCTGGCGGCGTGTCGGTTATCGTTCACCAGAAAAACTTCGGATCTATAAGCTCACAAGGTGTCGAATTGGGTAGATTGGGTATGTTCAGTGATCAGTCATAACGTTATAGTGAACCAGAAACTGCACTCTGCTCTGAGTTCACAGGTCAGAGGTCACAGGTGAAACATATATACAGGACTCTGGCACATATACACATTTACATTTAAAAAAATGCCTTGATTAATATTAAAGTGCACTTCCACTGTCTAATAAAAAAGGGGTGAAAAATGAGATGTTTGAGAGCCCCATTAGTGACCCAATGGCACAAACGCGATTGCCAGCAGATTCCCATCGAATCCGGAATATTGTACCATCAGCACTATACACTTAAAGAGTTTACATGCATTAACAAACATAATCATTTGTTGTATTATTATTATTATTATTCTTTTTTTTTTGGGAGGGGGGGGGGGGGGGGGTTGGCAACAGGATCACGTTCCTTATTTGAAGAAACCCATGTGCTCTTCATCATGGGAGACAGATAGAAACCATATGAGGATTAATTATTCACATTATCAGATCAGGTTTGACGTCTTTTGTTCCACACACACACATAAGTATTTATATATCATCCTACAAACAAGTGTCCAAGAGTCCATGAAGAACGACGGTCGGCGTCAAAACCACAGCTTGTGCTTATGTTCATGGGGGACAAACACGGTCACCCCGTATTCAGCAAGTCTCACACATAGAAAAGAGAATACTTGTGTCCGTATATACGTCACAACACCAGCGGCAAGACAACGTCTGTTCCCGCACTGTTTCAGGAGGAGTCCGTTATTGTGCTTTTATTTCTTCTAAGGAGCAGACAGGGATGAAAAGCAGGCACCGTCCGTCACGCCATCGATTTAAACCAGCGTTTCTCAACGTCGCATCCGGGGGGGACCACCGGGGGCTCTGTAACTCTGGGATGGCACACATGGAACCAAAGTGGACAGTTTGGAACGAGGTCCCATTTGGTTCCATGTGTGTACCCTCTCAGAGTTAGATAAACACAGAAATGTTTTAGAGTATAGATTGGGGTCCCAGAGGTCCGTGGCCTGCATATCAAACAGGGGGGTTCTTGAAATAAATAAATAAAAAAAGATTGAGAATCACTGATGTTTAAGCTATTATATCCACACAGACACAGTCCATTACTTCTTCTCCTGTGGATCCTTGTGGCAGTGAGCATGTTTGTCGGGACTGCTCCCCAGGACGGGAGCCTTATTGGCGGCCTGGCTGGGACTGGCGCGGTCCCCCGCCACTCTCCCCATGGCTCCGGACAGCTCCATGGCGGGACCCACCGCGGGCCTGCTGGCCACTCCGGGTCCGGTGACGACGCCACCACCGCCGATGAGCCCAGACAGGCAACCTCCGACGACTCCTCCGGGCACTCCGGGCACGGCGCCCACGCCTCCCAGGAGGTTGGCGGACTGCAGCACGGCCTCCGAGTGCTCGCGCGCCTTCATGCGCAGCGCGGCCACGCTGGCCGTCCGGTTGCCCTGGCAGCCGTAGGGAGGCAGGAAGGACAGGCCCATGGGGTCGGGGACACAGCAGGAGCACAAGCCACCGCCTGGGAAAACCAGACAAAATGAGCTGCAGGAATCTAACCCGGCCGACCGGCCTATAATCGTCATCAGCACTGTCCTCCCCACTGTGTTTGTTTTTACTTTTACTTATACTGTCCTTTTATATCGTCTCTGTCGGGTGTAAACCTCATATGTCCAAAACCGTTACTTTTCAAGATTCAAATAAAAAAATAGCTCAAGCTCAACGCTCCGCGCCACGTTTTGAGCTTGAGGATATGCTACTTTTGTATGCTTTTGTATCACGCTAGTACAGTATTCATTTACGAAAATTCACAGAGCATTACTACACAAAAAGTTTAAACTTCATGGAGATGAGAGGTTTCTGCCAAACAGCAACAATGTTTTTTTTTTTGTTATTTTGCTCTGTGTCTGAAGTAAGTGTTTCCTATCGAGGAGATGTGTTTAAGTTATTTATTTTCTTCGTTTTTCAATTCTACTTAAACCCCCTATACTTAGTAAACTTGACGTGTGTTGCCGTATACAGTATACTTGGTCTGCCCTTTCTCTTCCCTCAAAATAGCCATTCTACAAACTCACAATGCATTGCAACTCGCGACGTGATGCATTGTGAGCTTGCACATCTGCTATTTCTTTGGAGAATCTTCCCCGCAGAACAGAGATGCTAGGGTTCAAGTAATGAGGGTCATCGTGATTGTTTTCTTTTACCTTTGAGCGTGGCAACTTGGGACAAGGCCTGGGCGTACGTGGCAGAGTTGAGCAGAGTTCCTGGGATGCAGGATGGGAAGAACGGTCCTCCAGGACCCACGCTCCTGTTCATACTGCCATGAGAGAGAATCACACACTTTTTCATTATTTATTATACTGTACATATACCTTTTTATTCCTTTTGTTAATTCAACTGCTTTATACTTCGTTCAATGAATAGCGAAAATAGCCGATCTACAAGCTGAACATTTCAGAAAATCAATTAAATTGTCTTTATTGCAGTCAGGTGCACTCATTTAATCAGACAAGGAGTTGACTGTATTTATTGTAATTCTATGCTCTGGGAATGGAGTGTGTGTGTGGTAACAAACACGCATGCACGCACGCACGCGCGTGCACACACACACACACACACACACACACGCACACACGCACACATTTGATATATTTTGTATTTATATTCTTGTGAAATGTTTTCACATAAATATTGTAAATATTATATTCACATAACGTATAATAATCTCAGATTCACCGTCCATCCATATTTTCATTTGGCCAAGACTGACATCATCAATATGACATCATATTAGAATGATGTCATATAGAGGGAAGCGATACCAATATTAGCTCCTGTCTGGTTTATCTCTCTTCCTTCCTTTTTGACGGCACTATCCCCTCCAACGCCTGGCTTTTTCTCGTGACGTCATGTAGCAGCCAAGTCTATGGACTTTTTGTGTTTGCTTTAAGCATGCCTCCTGTGGTGACGTATGGCATTGTGGGACGGCAATGGCAGCCTTCTTGTCTGTAAACAAATACGCGTTTTGTACGACAACTAAACCGTCTGTAGTTTCTAATCCGTAGTGAATGACTACCAAAAATCACCGAAACAATCATTTTACTGTAAATAACTAAGTAGATGACATCTATCTATAAATGCACCAAGTCTATGTGTGTGTGTACTGTACGTACGTGTGTACATCTGTAATCAAATTCGATACAAACGTTCCACAATCCACACCCCCAAAAGGAGTGCAGTGCCCGGTGTCGAGTCCGTCGGATAGCCGGTCCAGAACCAGCACAAAAGCCTGTGCCCTATCCCCCCACCTCTTTCTTTTTCTTCTGAAGATGCAAGTAGGCCGGGCACAGCGCACGCTTCCGACCAGCAGCAATAAGTTTGGTTTGATTGATGTATGTTATACAGTATGTGTTTCAAGCCTTATGACCTGCTGTAAAAACCAATTGCCCTTCGGGGACACTAATAAATAACCTTGAACCTTGAACCTTGCCCAGGCTCTGGACCTGATCACCCCTATATCTCCATATATGGAGCTGGTCTGTTCTGTCATCTGCATAGACTCCATATTTGGGCATGCCTGACAAAGAACTCCATATATGGGCATAAAAGGGACACAGACTATCATATCAGAATGATGTCATATAGAGGGAAGCGATACCAATATTAGCTCCTGTCTGGTTTATCTCTCTTCCTTCCTTTTTGACGGCACTATCCCCTCCAACGCCTGGCTTTTTCTCGTGACGTCATGTAGCAGCCAAGTCTATGGACTTTTTGTGTTAGCTTTAAGCATGCCTCCTGTGGTGACGTATGGCATTGTGGGACGGCAATGGCAGCCTTCTTGTCTGTAAACAAATACGCGTTTTGTACGACAACTAAACCGTCTGTAGTTTCTAATCCGTAGTGAATGACTACCAAAAATCACAGAAACAATCATTTTACTGTAAATAACTAAGTAGACACTTGGATTAAAAGTATATGAGACCAAAGCCAGGACAGCAGACCGCCGCCACGGCCCACGCCTCAGCCGCCCTATCATGGACGATGATGATGTCTCAATGCACAGGCTGGAAGGCAGTGATGCGACTGCTCAGGTCGGGGGGTTGACTGTAAAGAAGAAGAGCAGCGCTGCTGAGGAACCACATGTTTTTCGGGCACCCACTCCTCGCACGTCTTTACTGGGCTTGGATCTTCTGGCGGCCCAGAAGAGAAAGGAACGCGAGAGCAAGGAACAGTTAGAGGCAGACATCAACGACAGAGCCAGTAAGAAATCAAAGGTATCATCCTTCAAGGACTGGGAGGAACCGAAGAGTGATTCTGACTCTGATGATGAAGAAGATGGTGGTGGTGGTGGTGGTGATGAGGAGGACAAAAGTACTAAGAAGGAGAGGAAGTACCGTGTGACTGGTTCTGAAACGCCGTCCAACCCTGGAGGAGTCAGTGAAGAGTTCCGTCGCAGACACCAACAGAGAGAGAAAGACAGACGTGAACATGGAGTCTATGCCTCCTCCAAAGAGGACAAAAACACAGAACGGGAGAAAGAGAGAGAGAGGAGCAGAGATAAGGGCAAAGAGAGAAGGAGTGAAAGAGATGAGCGAGAGCGCAGCCATAGCCACGGAAGCAGCAGCAGCAGCCGGTCGGACCGCAGCGAACGCTCACCAAGAGATGGATCACCACGAGATGGATCACCACGAGATGGATCACCACGAGATGGATCCACGTCTGAACGCCTCAGCCGAGGGAGTAAGAGAGATGAACCATCTTCACCACAACAGCGCCCAAGAGATTCCTTCACCCCGTCACGTTCCAACTGGGAGGAGGACGACAGCGGTTATTCCAGTTCACGGCACAGTGGGTCACAGTGGGAGTCTCCGTCACCGGCGCCTTCAAACAAAGAGGCTGATCAAAGAGGCTCAGAGCGCAGAAGTCCTGGTTCTGGTTCTGTCCGGGACAGCGAGAGGAGGGACCGGTCAGTCAGAGGCCGTTACCCCGATGACACACCTCTGCCCACCTCCTCCTATAAGTATAACGAGTGGGCCAACGACAGGAAGCATTTAGGATCTACGCCTCGTCTATCGCAAGGGAAAGGCAGGAAGGAGGGTGGCGAGGAGGGAATTATGTTTGATAATGAGGAAGAGAAGGAGCAATGGGAGGAAGATCAGAAGCAAGCTGACAGAGACTGGTACATGATGGATGAAGGCTCCGATGAGTTCCACAACGCTCTGGCTTCCACCTCTGAAGAATATGTGAAGAAGAGAGAGCAGATCCTTCAGAAGCAGACACAGAAACGTATATCTGCGCACAGACGACAAATCAATGAGGATAATGAGCGTTGGGAAACAAATCGTATGCTTACCAGCGGGGTGGTGCAGAGGCTGGAGGTGGATGATGACTTTGAGGAAGACAACGCTGCCAAGGTTCACCTCTTGGTCCACAACCTGGTGCCTCCTTTCCTGGATGGAAGAATAGTTTTCACCAAGCAGCCGGAACCTGTCATTCCGGTGAAAGATCCCACATCTGACATGGCCATCATCTCTCGGAAGGGCAGCCAGCTGGTTCGCAAACATCGTGAGCAGAAAGAACGCAAGAAGGCACAGCACAAACACTGGGAACTGGCAGGTACAAAGTTGGGGGACATTATGGGCATCAAGAAGAAAGAGGACGATCCTGGATCCAAAGTGGGCGAGGATGGCAAAGTAGACTACAGAACAGAGCAGAAGTTTGCAGACCACATGAAAGGCCAGAGTGAGGCCACCAGCCACTTTGCTAAAACGAAAACCCTCTTGCAGCAAAGACAATACTTGCCTATATTTGCTGTCAGACAACAACTTCTGAACATCATAAGGGACAATAGCATAGTGATTGTGGTGGGGGAGACGGGCAGTGGGAAGACCACCCAGCTGACCCAGTACCTCCACGAGGACGGGTATACCTCCTACGGCATGGTGGGCTGTACCCAGCCCCGCAGGGTGGCAGCCATGAGCGTGGCAAAGAGAGTCAGTGAGGAGCTGGGCAGTAACCTGGGAAACCCTTAGATAGCATTTCTGTTGGATTATATAGCATTTGATACAGACTTATAGCATGTTATGTAGACAGCACTGTAATTGTATTGTATGTAGTCATAGCACGCCATAGTACACATGTATAGCATAGTAGTAAAGATGTATAGTTTATATGTATAAGTGTATGTATAGTTTGTATGTATAGTATGTATAGTTTCACTATATAGATATTCCACTGTTACTTTCTTAGCTTACGCATGTTTCATGATAAATACTTTTATGTGATGTATTCCCATGCTTTTGTTTTTGCTCAAATGTAAGTCGCTCTGGATTAAGAGCGTCTGCTAAATGCCTAAATTGTAAATTGTAAATTGTAGAGGAGGTGGGCTATGCGATCCGTTTCGAGGACTGCACGTCAGAGAAGACCGTCATCAAGTACATGACGGATGGCATCCTGCTCAGAGAGTCTCTGAGAGAGTCTGACCTGGACCACTACAGCGCTGTCATCATGGACGAGGCTCACGAGCGCTCCTTGAACACGGACGTGCTGTTCGGCCTCCTACGTGAGGTTGTGTCCAGACGTTCTGACCTGAAGCTCATAGTCACCTCCGCTACGATGGACTCGGATAAGTTTGCATCGTTCTTTGGCAACGTCCCCATATTCCACATTCCAGGAAGAACGTTCCCAGTGGACATCTTGTTCAGCAAGACACCTCAGGAAGACTATGTGGAGGCGTCCGTGAAGCAGGCTCTTCAGATCCACCTCAGTGGGATGTGTGGAGACATCCTCATCTTCATGCCCGGTCAGGAGGACATTGAGGTGACCTCGGATCAGATCATTGAGCGGTTAGAGGACCTGGAAAGTGCTCCTGCTCTGGCCGTGCTTCCCATCTACTCCCAGCTGCCCTCTGACCTACAGGCAAAAATCTTCCAAAAGGCACCAGATGGAGTGAGGAAATGCATCGTAGCTACCAACATCGCTGAGACGTCGTTGACTGTGGATGGAATCATGTTTGTCGTGGACGCCGGATACTGTAAACTCAGGGTGTTCAACCCTCGCATTGGAATGGACGCCCTGCAGGTGTACCCCATCAGCCAGGCCAACGCCAACCAGCGCTCTGGCAGAGCTGGGCGCACAGGCCCAGGGCAGTGTTACAGACTGTACACCCAGAGCGCCTATAAGAACGAGATGTTGACCACCACCATCCCGGAGATCCAGCGGACCAACCTGTCCAACGTGGTGCTGCTGCTGAAGTCTCTGGGCGTCCAGGACCTCCTGCAGTTCCACTTCATGGACCCGCCGCCCGAAGACAACATGCTCAACTCCATGTACCAGCTGTGGATCCTGGGAGCGCTCGACAACACAGGTGCTCTGACGCCGACGGGTCGCCTGATGGTGGAGTTCCCCCTGGACCCGGCTCTGTCCAAGATGCTGATCGTGTCGTGTGACATGGGCTGCAGCGCCGACATCCTCATCATCGTCTCCATGCTGTCGGTGCCGGCCATCTTCTACAGGCCCAAGGGTCGTGAGGAGGAGAGCGACCAGGTTAGGGAGAAGTTTGCGGTCCCTGAGAGCGACCACCTCACCTACCTCAATGTCTACATGCAGTGGAAGAACAACAACTACTCCAGCGTCTGGTGCAACGAGCACTTCATCCACACCAAGGCCATGCACAAGGTGCGTGAGGTCCGCTCCCAGCTGAAGGACATCATGGTGCAACAGAGGATGAACCTGATCTCCTGTGGCTCCGACTGGGACATCATCAGGAAGTGCATCTGTGCCGCGTACTTCCACCAGGCTGCCAAGCTCAAGGGCATTGGCGAGTATGTGAACGTCAGAACAGGCATGCCGTGCCACCTCCACCCCACCAGCTCCCTGTTTGGCATGGGCTACACGCCAGACTACATCACCTACCATGAGCTGGTCATGACCACCAAGGAGTACATGCAGTGTGTGACAGCGGTGGACGGAGAGTGGCTGGCGGAGCTGGGGCCGATGTTCTACAGCATTAAACACGCGGGGAAGAGCAGAAATGAGAACCGCCGCCGGGCCAAGGAGGAGATCACCAACATGGAGGAGGAGATGTCCATGGCCGAGGAGCAGCTGAGGTCGCGTCGTGAGGAGCAGGAGAAGAAGAGCAACGCCAACAGCGTCAGGGCAGTGAAAATCTGCACCCCAGGAAGAAAAGAGGAGGCCCCCCAGACCCCCAGGCACACCCCGGCCCGCTTTGGACTCTAGAACCTTCTGTTATACAACGGCGGGCCACCAACCACCAACCACAGGCACTCACGTCCCCCTGCCAACACGATCATGCCTTCTGTGATTCATCTAGAGACCACTAGAGGGAGAACTTGTATAAGGCACACAGGACTTCCAAGATAATCCTTCCTTCAGCGTTATCACAATGCATCCTCATACAGTAGCTGTATCTCTGATAGATTGCTGCATGTTTTTGTTTGTTTTTTTGATAGTTTAATAAGAAATAAAAGAACAATGCTGTAATATAAAATAAAATAAAGCATGCCTCCTGTGACGTACAAGCCCCCAAGGTGCCCCTCACTTCACACGAGTGTGATCTTTTTTTAAATGTTATTCTTTGAAACAACTTAAACTCTATATGTAACTGACTGGAGTCCCCCATGGGGTCTATACTTCTAGACCTTTTTTCACCAAATCTCTGCTGAAAATAGCCGATCTACAAGCCCACACGCAAAATGTTTGCTCATTACAACATGCCTAGAATGGGGATGATAGGGTTTCCGTGCTGGTAGTTGACTTTTGTTATTATTTTTGTTTTGTTATTGTGCTATAGTATAGGCTATATAAAAAATAATTTCAGTCTTGTGTACTATGTCGTTTGAGACGGTAACGAATAAAACCAATTGAATCTTGAATGTCACAGGTCCACAACACAGAGGATTTCAGTGTTCCCAATATGTGAGTGCGTGCGTTGCTTGCGTGGCCTCACCTCTGCTGCATGGCGTCCAGAGGGTCTTTGTGCTTCCTGCTGGGGTCCACGGGGGACTGGACGTTGAGGCCGCGGCTGGGAGGAGGGACCCCCTCACTCATCTGGTCCTTAGATCCATCAGCATCCCCGCTGCCGCGTTCCGTCTTCCTCCACTTAGCTCTGCGGTTCTGGAACCATACCTGGCATATAAAAGAAAAACATGGATAAATAAATACAAATACGTGTAAGTAAAAAGAAAAGTATACCTGATTAAATTATGTCGGAGGGTTCAAGAAGTAGGCTAAGTTACATCCTGTTGTGTTCTCTTGACCGCAAAAATAGCAAATGGGCTTATCTAATTAAGCCACCAATTCATGTCTCTATTCTGAAATGTCCTGTCCTGTCTCGGTCGTCTTCTTATAGTTCCCTATAAACGATAAGCACGTTTTTGTTCTAATACGTAATTCATAAGAAATAAACAGGACATCTTTACTCACGACTATAGCTATCACTGTCTGTATCTTATATGTAATCAGAAAATGTTTTGTCACGTTTTGTGTTTTGTTCGAGAACACATACGATATGGTATCCAATTGTAACTCTGAGACTGTATACAAATGTAAAGCAAATTGACTCGCAAATGTATGCCTCTGTAATTTTTCACTGCCCGGGCTGTGACTTCTCCAGACCAGAACTTGTCGTCCGTCTACCAGCAGTAGAACATATACATATACAGCCCAAGTTCTTGTATCTTAATTGAATGAAGGTCATTGCCTATAACAACATTTAATTGAGCAATTTTTCATTATCATATTTTAATGACTTCCCACTGACAGTCGCGCTGCCCGAGAGAGAGCGAGCTATGATGAAGTCGTTTATTTCCCTATTTAGTGATTGTTTGACAACATCAGATTCGATTAAGAGCACGCTCGTGCACGCATTAATCACGATGGCGTGTGTGCGCGCGCGCGTGTGTGTGTGTGTGTGTGTGTGTGTGTGTGTGTGTGTGTGTGTGTGTGTGTGTGTGTGTGTGTGTGTGTGTGTGTGTGCGTGCGTGCGTGCGTGCGTGCGCGCGCGCGCGTGCATGCATGCATGCGTGTGTGTGTGTGTGTGAGAGAGTGAATGGAGCAGGGTTGGAGTCAGACCGGGCTCTCTGCATATGGGATGGGGAGGATGGAAGAAGGGGACACCCTCCTCCTATTGTATAGACACCCTGCCTATTGTATGCGCGAGGTGTATAAAATGATGTCAACAGGCAAACAAAACACTGTGCATTCACATGGGCATAAAGGAAAAGGGACGACAGGACAACAATACAACGAATGGACTTATCTCACCCCTGCACCTTCCAGCTAGAAGTCGCGCCCTCCGTCTCTGAATGGCTTATAATTGCTCCATTAATCTCAATTTGCCTGGGTTGCTCTTAATGCGGGGAGGCCCCATTGACACTTTACAAAAGGGGGGGGGGGGGGGGGGGGGGGGGGGGGAGCCAACAACACTACAACAGAAAGGGAAATTTATTTTCTAATAATAATGTAAGTTTAATATCCCCCTGCACACGGGGCGGTTGTGGATTCATGTTCAGATTTAATAATAGGAATGTGGTAATCGGATTAAGGAGGGGAATAATTTGTTTACAATCCCTAATTTACAGCGCCCGGATTCCATTATCAGCCCTCGCCATTGGGTTTAAGCGATAGTAAGATGACCCAGGGGAACAAAAGGCAAAACTATTATATTTCCCACAATTAGATCTGCAGCCCGCTGCAACAGAAAAAAAAAACCCAAAAGCAAATCTGGGAATGCTAGAGAAATTACATCCAGGACACATAACTTAATTACATCTCTGTGGCCCAAGTTTATAACCGCGCATATGTGCAGCTGCAGCGCGCACGCGCAGGGTGCGCACGGAGCAGGAATATAAATTGGCGAATTTGGAGGTGTGCGCGCGCGGTGCGGGGCCGCGCGCACGCGTCCAGTTTTTTTTATTTTAAAGGAACCAATGGAAATGGAACCACATTTTGGTTCCAATGGATAAAATGAACACCCAGTATTTTCCACAGAGCTATAGGCCTACGACGGATGATGTATTCGTACCTTTGAGACGCGCGGACAAATTAGCGAAGAACATTATCGCTGTTTAATTATGAATGACCGATTAATCAAGCTAATCTAATATTCACCATTATGTTGATGTTATTAGAGTGCATCGCAGGGATGACAGAGTGCCTTAATTTACCCTCTCTCTGGCCAAAAAAAAATAAAGAAACGTGCGTCGGGAACACTTTGTGGCACGCGTATACGCCAACCCCCCACCCTCCCCCCACCACACACACACACACACACACACACACACACACACACACACACACACACACGCGCGCGCACATAACGCACGCGCGCACGCACCTGCACGCGGGCCTCAGTCAGGTTGATCTTCATGGCCAGCTCCTCGCGCGTGAACACGTCTGGATAGTGTGTCTGGGCGAACACGGCCTCAAGCGCTTCCAACTGGGGGGGGGGGGGGGGGGGGGGGGGCAACGTCAATATAAGCCTATATACTTTAGGCTATAGCCCTAGGCCTATAATATCTATCTATCTATCTATCTATCTATCTATCTATCTATCTATCTCTTATTTTATTTCGATATTTATTAAATCAAATGTGTATAGCCTATATAAATTGCCAATTGGCCCATTTGTTTCCAAATGAAACGGACATTTATGAGAGAGAAACCTGCCCTCATTTGTTTTAGCTTTTAAGAGCCTATATCGTCATAATTTGCTCTTCAATAAAGAACATGTTATAAATCATATAGGCCTAATCTATAAAATAATATTAGTTTGTAAAAGGCAGCTCATTAATACAGTGTTTAGCCTATATATATATATATATATATATATATATATGGAGCTAAGGAACACAAAAATATAGCAATATAGCTCACTGTCAATTTAGAAAACGTCAGCT